>NC_134852.1:20491034-20793965 GCF_049852395.1 Peromyscus maniculatus bairdii
AGATTTCTATTAAAGTAATTTTGATAGTACAACTTGTATCTGTTATAACATTGGGAAAGTCTGCTTTCTTAGACAAGAAGCTGCAAGTACTACCCTATGATCCCAGGGAGCCAAGCAGCTCCGACCACACCACCAAGTTATGAGGTAAGGAATGAGAACCATTGGGATTGCTTCTACAATTAGTGCATAGAATGAGCTGAGTTGACACAATGGTGGCTGTATATACACCTTGGCTATCTCTTTTGTGATTAATCAA
The DNA here is from genome assembly GCF_049852395.1 of Peromyscus maniculatus bairdii. NCBI lineage: Eukaryota > Metazoa > Chordata > Mammalia > Rodentia > Cricetidae > Peromyscus > Peromyscus maniculatus. Next base: position 20,491,291 of record NC_134852.1, read on the forward strand.
TGAATCAAAGCCATTCTGTTTCTCCTGCTTGGCCACAAGATTCTGGCTATTGCAAGATCATTTAATCCTTGTTTGGGTCATAGTCAGGAAATATTAAGGAAATAAATTTTGTGTCTCCTCAACTAGATTCTATTGAACATATATGACAGATACTGTGATATGTGCTTTATGTAGAGCATCTTTTAATCTTTATAACAATTTTGTGAAGCAAATATAAAAGCAAAGATTTATCATCTAACCTGCAAGTTCCACTCCTCATCTTACCGACAAATAAATTGAAAGCAGGGACAGGAAGTGGTATATTCGTTGCAATTAATTATAAAATGTGAAATAAACTCAGATACTACTCATCAGAATTTGGTTATCTATTCAATGGAATATTATCCATCACAAAGCTGTTAGGATGAAACATGTTACTACATAGATGAACTTTGAAACCAATTGAGTAAGATAAACCAGATATAAAAGGATAAATATTATGTATGTGGCTGTAGGTGCTAGTTACCTTTATTGTTGGTGTGGCAAGTAACTAGTCAAAACAACTTAGAGAGGGAATGATACCCTTCTCTCAAGGATCGGAGAATCTTGCAGAAGAACAGGCAGAAAGAACGAAAGAGCTCGAGACTGGAGAGATATGCAGTGAAATCCTGTCTTCTGGACATGGCTTGAATATGGCACACATGAACTCACAGCAGCTGTAGTTTTCTGAACAGAATCTGTCCAGGATCAAGCCAGTTAAAAATCTGAGCACAGATGGGGAGGGATTAGGTCTCACTCCTAGCTGAGAAGCTATGGGCAGTTAATGGCTGCTAGAAGGAGAGTCATTTTTCTTTCAAGGGTATTGGTACCCAGTGGATGACCCACATCTCATTCACACAAATGTGGGCCACAGTAATAAAACCCAATGGACTAAAATATAAATAAATATAAGACAAAAAAGAGGCCAAGAAATAGGGAGGAAGATGTGTTGGGTTGTCCTGTGGGGAGTTGAATAGGGGCTGGTGGTGGATATGATCAAGATATGTTGCATACATATATCAAATTTCAAGGAATAAATCAAAACATTATTTTAAAAGGTAGAGGAGTTTATTTGGGCCTATGGGGAAGTTGCTAGCATAGCATCCAAAGTCAGGAAACAGAGGAGAATACTGGTGGTCAGCTCACTTCCTCCACATTCCCCTTTTTGTTGCCTAGGATCCAGGAGTCTATAAGACAATGTCATCTGTGTTTAGCACGGGTCTTCCTTTCTCAGTTGAAGCTCTCTGGCTATGCTCTCACAAACATGGCTAGAGGTTCATCTCCCAGGTGACTGTAGTGGCTAGTTTGTGTGTCAACTTGACACAAGCTGGAGTCATCAGAAATGAAAGAGCTGTAAGGCATTTTCTCAATTAGTGATCAATGGCCCAGCTCATGGTTGGTGGTGTCATTCCTGGGCTGATTGTCCTGGGTTCTATAAAAAAGCAAGCTGAGCAAGCCATGGGAAGCAAGCCAGTAAGCAGCACCCCTCTGTGGATTCTGCATTAACTCCTGCGCCCAAAATTCCGAGTTTCTGTCCTGACTTTGTTCAGTAATGAACAACAATGTAGAAGTGTAAGCTAAATAAACCCTTTCCTCCTCAACTTGATTTTTAGTCATGGTGTTTTGTCACAGCAATAGTAACTCTAAGACAGTGATCCTTAATCCAATCAAGATGACCATGACGATTAGCTGTTACATTGCATTTATGTGAAGTGTCTCTTCCAGGCAAAATTATAGTGACAGGAAATAAATCAGGAGTGGCCCATAGCTAAAAGAAAGAAAGGATAAGGGGTTACTGATTGATAAGTATAAAATACACTGTTTGGGGTGATTTTTACAAGATTTGAAATAGTAGTTACAGTCATTAAAATATGAAATAATGATAGTGACTGTCTTAGTTTGAGTTTCTATTGCTGTGAAGACATACCATGACCACAACAACTTTTTTTTCAAGACAGGGTATCTATGTGTTGTCCTGGCTGTCCTGGAACTCACTCTGTAGACCAGACTGGCCTTGAACTCACAGAGATTCTCCTGCCTCTGCCTCCCAAGTGCTGGGATTAAAGACATGCACCACCACCTACTGGATCAACCATAGCAAGTCTTATAAAAGAAAGCAGTTAATTGGAGCTAGCTTACAGTTTCAGAGGTTTAGTCTATTATCACCATGGCAGGCAGCATGGTACTTGGTAGGCCGGCTGACATGATTCTGGGGAAAGAGCTGAGAGTTCTACATCTGGATCTGAAGGCAGCAGGAAGAGACTGAGTATTGGAGACCACAAAGCCAACCCCCTAGTGACACACCTCCCCCAACAAAGCAACACTTACTCCAACAAGGTCACACCTCCTAATAGTGCCACTCCCTAGGGCATATGGGGGCCATTTTTATTCAAATCACCACACTGACATATGTACTAAATTTTCAAAATGGCAGACTACATGTTTTACATATGCATATACATACTTTTTGAATATTTTAAAAAGGCCATAAGAGGTAGGAAGATTGAATAACAACTGGGATGAAGAAAATACATTCATTGGGAAATTACTTATCTCTAGCAGGCACCAATAGACATATTTATTAATCATCCTCCACCAGAATAAAACTATCATTAGATTTTAAAAACTGTAATGCCCTCACCATATACTCAGTTACAGACAGATGTGAAGGAATAATTAATCTATATACAAAAGTTGTTCAATTCATGCTCCACATTAAAATCTAGATTCCACACTCTTTTGTGCTAGTTTCTATTTCAGATGATCAAGAGAGGGGGCATTGAAAAATGAATTGAAGTATGATCTTGGATTTCTACTCTAACACTTCCTACCTTAAAGAAATGGTACATAGTAGACCCAGTGAGATGGCTTTGTGGGCAGACAGCTGTCGCCAAATGTGATGACTTGAGTTCCATCCCCATAACCCACTGGGTGGAAGGAGAGAACTAATTCCTGCAATTTGACACCCCCCATACAGAGAGACAGAGACAGAGACAGAGAGACAGAGACAGAGAGACAGAGACAGAGACAGAGAGGACAGAGACAGAGACAGAGAGAACAGACAGAGACAGCAGATAGACAGAGGCAGGCAGAGAAAGACACACACACACACACACACACACACACACACAGAGAGAGAGAGAGAGAGAGAGAGAGAGAGAGAGAGAGAGAGAGAGAGAGAGAGAGAACAGATCAGGAGAACAGGGTGTCCTGATTTTTTGGTTAGTTTGACATAGCTAGAGTTGTCTGTGAAAAGGAATGTCAATTGAGGTAATAATTCTATCATATTGTCTGTAGGCAAACCTACAGTGCATTTTCTTGATTAATAGTTGACATAGAAGGGCCAAGACCACTGTGGGGGTGGGTGCTGAGAAATATTAGGATCAATGTCAGGAGAGACTTTCCACCTGCTTTTTTCATGAGGAACATGAGGTGGTGAAGTGCATGCCAGTTTCTTCTGGGAGGGACATACTAGGGCTCATGATGATTACTGTCCAAGAAAGTTGCATATGACCTTTTGTAGATGTAACCAACCATCTTACTAAATAAGAAACACAGAAACAATGTAAAAGAGAAAGCCAAGAGGTCAGAGCTCAGAGCTAAAATCTCACCCTTCCTCCTGCAGTGGTCCCAGCTTCCCGAAAAAGAGCTATTTCCCTGTGTATAAGTCGTTTCATAGTCACTCTGCCTTCTCATTGGTTGTAAACCCAAACACGTGACTGCCTTGTCACTGTCTGTATGTACAGCCCCCTAGGTCTTAAAGGCATATGTCTCCAATACTGGCTGTATCCCTGAACACACAGAGATCTATGGGATTAAAGGCATGCACCACCACTGCCACACTCTGTCTATGGCTCTAATAACTCTGACCCCCGGGCAACTTTATTTATTAACATACAATCAAAATCACATTTCAGTACAATTAGAATACCACCACATTTCCCCTTTTCTATTTTAATTAAAAAAAAGCAAAAGGTTATAACTAACAAAAGAAAAACTATATACAAAAGTACAATAACTATATACAATATATATAAGTAATAAATACCTAAACAGGTATTTGACAAATCAGAGAAAATAATTCCATTATCTATCCTATTTTGGTAAATCCAAGATGTATCTAATGCACTTTCTATCCTAATTAATTTTCAACTATAACTAATTTTCCAATCATAACTAATTAATCTTCAACTATAACTAACTAATCTTCAACTATAACTAACTAATCTTCAACTCCCTCAGAGACCCAAGAAGGGAATAATATTAGCTAACAAAAATAAAAACAGGAAGTGCATGCAAGCAACTTCCAAAAAATTTGTGAGTTGACAGAAACAGTCAGCTGCCTTTATCCTGAAAGGTTTCTCTGCAGTGTTGGGGCATCATCTTCAGCCTACAGGCTTAGCGTATCTGACAGACTCATTTGTGAAGTAGGATGTACATAAGGTCAACAATTCAACCTCACATTGGGTGAGAACAGTCCATGTATCAAAAACACCTGAATTCCACTAGTGTCCTGTCATTATTCAGGATTTTAAATTCTGGAAATTGTTGACAGTTTTTGAATTCAGCTGTCCAATCTTCTTGGCTGTGTATATATGGCTTCATCTCAGCATCCCCTTCTTCTCCACATACCTCTATTAAATGCCAGTCTACTATCGAGAGGCGTGAGCTTTCAGATGCTGTTCCATCGGCTCACTGCCTGTTCAGCTGCCTTTGAAGAAAAGGGCACTGTACCTTTTCCAGATTTCGAAGGCCACTTCAGGGATGGTACCATATTGTCCTGGCCTCAGAAGATGCCTTTTGATAAAGCCATAACCACACTTGTTTTGGCAAAAATCAGTAGTCCTTTGTTTCATGTTCTGTCTGTCCATTTTGTCCTGTTGATTCGAGGATACTTTGTTGTCCAGTGGCTAACTTTTGCCACAATGAAAGTTGACTCCATATGCAGTTTCTTCAATGCCCATATTTTCTCTGAAGTAGATTGGTGCTGCCAGGGGCCGACATGTCTCAAAAAAGAAAAATTTTCTAAGTTATTAAAACATTTTAAATGCCATATTCTGTAGATCTCTGAAGGGTTTGAAGATGACCTGTCTAAAACATCTCTGCTCAATTTTTAAATTGTATCTAATATGATTACAAGTTCTATTGTAATGTCTAACTACTAACTTTCATTTCTTTATATCATAATAGTTGGTAATAATAACATTCAAGGATCAGAAAATGGCATTACATTGTTAAATGAATGGTATAAATACAATTAGAAATATACATATAGCATTTTCTAACATCAGTTTCAAATTTGTATGCAATATAAAACAATCCAATCCAATGTAAAGTATTTAAAACTAGTAATTGTCTTTCTTCCTTTCTTTCTTTCTTTCTTTCTTTCTTTCTTTCTTTCTTTCTTTCTTTCTTTCTTTCTTTCTTTCTTTCTTTCTTTCTTTCTTTCTTTCTTTCTTTCTTTTTTTAAAACAAGAACCTTAAATCTAATCTCCTTTGCTTAGTCTTTTTCTTAACCCTTGACAGCAACTTGTAACCAACCCCCCTAAACATTGAAAATTACCCCAGACCCAAAACCCTTTAAAAAAACCCAAAAAACCACCCGCCCCACACCACCTCTTTGGGAATGTGGGCATCGTATTCTTAAAATTGCTTCCTGCTGGGTATGGGCAAAGTTTTCTTTATCCTGAAAGAAAAATTTTAGGTTAATTGTCAAATTCTAGGAAAGGTAACTATATCCTTCATTATCCAGTCTGTGTATAATGCCAAAGTTCAGGGTTTATCTCAAGTCCTTATTCAAGTAGTCTTTGAGACTGGATAATCTCAGCTAGTCATCTCAAAATTGCTCTGAGCACCTTGTAGTTCAAAGCTGATCTGTGGATGATGTTTGTCAGCTTAATGATATTATTATTGTCCATGTGGAATTGTTGTTGTTGTGGGGCCCCATCTTCTTTCTGGAGACTTCAGTTGATGTTAGGCCTGGCCGTGATTTCCTGCAGAAAACTGATAAGAGACTCGAACACAAAGACATATATATGCAGCTAATTGAAGACTTTTTTCTAGCATTAGTTAGTACGCTATATGACCATTCATATCTTAACAAAGTTTAGAATGTATAAATATCTATCTATATATATTAATCTTGTAAATTTTGATATAAAATTCATACTTTAAGAAAAGTTTAAAGAATCAGAATAGAATCAAAGAGTTGAGATTAGTAATAGAATAGTCCCTTAATTAATTTGGCTTTTGTCCTGTCCCATAGCAGAAGATGGCTCTTTTATTCTGGCATGATACAGGGAGTTTGCATTTTCCTTTTAACAACATGCTTGAGTTTAAAGAAGGAGAGAGCCATTCTCCAACTCCAAAATCAGCTTTAAATTTTAATTGAACTGGGACTATTAGAAGACCAATAGTGTTAAGTCTTTAGAGAAAAGCAGAAGCAAACATTTAGGAAGACATAAAATTTTTTAGATAATATATACCCATACACCATTTCACTCTGTTTCTTGGGATAGATGATTTGTCACTTTTCTTCAGTTGTCTCATTTGTCCAGTGTTCTTCAGATTCCTTAACCTTCATTCTCCTAAAAGACAAAAACAAAAACCTTTCCCCAAGACTAATTTTGGGGAGGTTCCTTTTTGGCACGTTATTATCTGATTAAATGAAAAGGCATGTGTTACTGGTACAAGTTAGTTTAAATTGGATGTTCATGCTGGTTGATGAACTATCACCTCCTCTAATTAACAGGTCTTTCTTGTTCAAATCAAACCTTTATCAATTTTAATGGTACCCACAGCTTATCTTCTCCTGTAGAAACAAAAGCAAAACCTCGTCCCCAATTTAATACAATAATTTATCAATCTCATCATTGCCTTGTGCTAGAGGGCCTGGCAGACCAGTATGGGATCGAATGTGAGTTATATATAAAGGATGATTCCTTTTCCTGATTGTATCTTGTAATTGAATAAATAGTGAAGTTAATTCTGAAGCATCAGGGATAAATTCTGCAGTCTCAATATGTAACACCACTCTTTCAGCATACTGAGAGTCAGTTACTATGTTGAGAGGTTCTGAAAAATCCATTAATACCAACAGAATAGCATACAATTCTGATTTTTGAACTGAATTATATGGACTTTGAACCACTTTACTTAAATTTTCCGATTTGTAACCTGCCTTTCCTTCTTTGTTGGCATCTGTATAAAATGTATGAACTCCAGATATGGGTTTTTGCCGTACAATTCGAGGCAAGATCCAATCAGCTCTCTTTATAATATCAAATCTATCGCTTTTGGGATATTTGCTGTTAATTTCTCCCAAAAAATTACTGCAAGCTCTTTGCTAAGGTTCACTTTCTGTCCATAATTTTTCAATGTCCTTCTTAGTTAATGGTACGACAATTTCTGCTGGGTCTATTCCTGCTAATTGACGAAGTCTCAATTTTCCTTTGCAAATCAAGTCAGAGATTTTTTCCACATAAGTTTTTAATTTTTTATTTGGTTTATTTGGTAAAAATATACATTCCAATATAATATCTTCCCTCTGCATTAATATTCCAGTAGGAGAACGCCTAGAAGGTAAAATAACCAAAATGCAATCCAGCTTTGGATCAATACGATCCACATGTCCTTCATGCACTTTCTTTTCTACCAAGGCCAATTCTTTCTCAGCTTCAGGTGATAATTTTCTTGGACTATTTAAGTCCTTGTCACCTTCTAAGGTTTTGAACAAATTAGTCAGTTCATCATTTTTTACCCCAACAATAGTTTGTAGATGAGAAATATCTCCAAATAATCTTTGAAAGTCATTAAGAGTCTGTAGTCTATCTCTCCTAATTTGCACCTTTTGGGGTCTAATTTTTGTAGCTCTATTTTATATCCTAAATAATTAATAGAATCTCCTCTTTGTATCTTTTCAGGAGCAATTTGTAATCCCCAGCAAGGCAAAATTTTCTTTACTTCTTCAAACATTCTTTCTAAAGTATCTGCATTTGAGTCAGCTAGTAAAATATCATCCATATAATGATAAATTATAGATTTAGGAATTTTTTTACGTATCACTTTCAATGGCTGTTGTACAAAATATTGGCACAGAGTTGGACTATTCAACATTCCCTGAGGGAGGACCCTCCATTGAAATCTTTTAACCGGTTGAGAATTATTATAAGTAGGCTCTGTAAAAGCAAATCTTTCTCTGTCTTTTTCTTGTAAGGGTATTGAAAAAAAACAGTCTTTTAAATCAATAACTATGAGAGGCCATCCTTTTGGTAACAGAGTAGGCAAAGGCATCCCAGATTGTAGAGAGCCCATTGGCTGAATTACTTGGTTAATTGCTCTAAGGTCTGTTACCATTCTTCATTTACCAGATTTCTTTTTAATAACAAATACAGGAGAATTCCAAGGGCTGATTGATTCTTCAATATGCTGAGCATTTAACTGTTCTTCTACCAGCTCTCCTAAAGCCTGGAGTTTCTCTGTTGTTAAAGGCCATTGCTGAACCCATACAGGCTTGTCTGTTAACCATTTTAAAGGTAGAGCTGTTGGTGTCTTTGGAAGATCATCAGTTGTTGTGCCCTGCTCTTGTATAATATGGATGGCTGTTGACCACTCATTAGAACAATATCTTCTAATATTTCTCTCAGTAACACGTGCTACTTTATGATTTGTTTCTGAGATTGGAGGGATGTTAATCTGAGTATTCCATTGTTGCAACAAGTCTCGACCCCACAGGTTCATAGTTATGTTAGCCACATATGGTTTTAATTTTCCTCTCTGTCCTTCTGGACCTATACATTCGAGCCATCTTGCACTCTGTTTCACCTGAGATAATGTCCCAATTCCTAACAGTTGAACGTTTACCTCCTGAAGAGGCCAAGTTGGATGCCAAAATTCTGGTGCAATTATGGTAACGTCCGCACCTGTGTCTACCAGACCAGACAACAAAACACCATTTATTTTTATTTTTAATTTTGGTCTTTGTTCATTAATAGAAGTTTGCCAAAAAATTTTCTTTATGTTTTCTCCTGAATTTTCTATTCTCTCTGTTTCATCATCCTGACTAGCATGATTTATTCCAATAGGCATTTGGTTATTTAATCGCTTAGAGCAGGGATTTCCTCTATGGCTGCAGGAAAGGTTTGAACTGGATTTGCAATGGGGGCCTGTGTGAGGCCCCTCTGGGAGTTTCCCGAAGACTGAGGCAAAGGATTACCCTGTCTGTCCTTTGTTGATCTACATTCGTTGGTCCAGTATTTTCCCTTACCACACCTTCTGCATACTCCAGAAGGAAGGGGCATTCTGTTGCCATTGTTCCTTGAAGAAACATTGTTTTTAGGAATGACCTGTTTACAGTCTCTTTTCAAATGTACTTGCTTTCCACATCCAAAACATTTAACATTCCTCAAACCTTTTGAAATTGCTTCTCCTACCCACATATCATCATGCTCATCAACCTCAACATTAACTGTGTCTCTAATCCAATCTTCCAAAGGTGCAGATCTTGCCCTTAATGGCCTGATTATTCTTTTGCATGCTGCATTTGCATTCTCAAAGGCCAAAGATTCAGTTATTGCCTTACTAGCTTCTGAATCCGAGACCATTCTCTTTACTGCTGAAGCCAGTCTTTGTAAAAAATCTGTAAAAGATTCTTTTGGGCCTTGCATAACCTTTGTAAATGACTCAGATTTTTTTTCCTGGTTCCTCAGCTCTGTCCCATGCATTTAAGGCTGCCGTTCGACATAAAATTAGGGTTTGGACATCATATAAACATTGTGTTTGTACTGAAGCATATTGGCCTTCTCCAATAAGCTGATCCTGGCAAACTTGTATTCCTTTATCCCTTTATTGTTTTTCTATGTTTTTAGCCTCATCCTTAAACCACGTTAGAAATTGAAATCTCTGGCTGGGTTCTAGAACAGCTTGTGCAAGGTCCCACCAGTCCTGTGGTACAATCCTATTATATGTTGACCAAGAGTTTAACATTTGCTTTACATATGGGGAATGTATGCCATAAGATGCTATTGCCTCCTTAAACCTTTTTAAATCCAACATTTCAATTGGAGCCCAAATATTTTGTGTAGTCATTTGATCAGGCATCTGCTGTACAGTTACAGGATAAATTAAGGGTGACTGTGTGAAAACAGGCTTTCTTTCTGTAACCTTATGATCCAATTTTGAAACAACTTTGCTGTCAATTTCTTCTGTCTGAATTTTTACAGGTTTAACAAGTTTTTCTAAAGCTGTCATCCTGGCACTTAAATTGACTATCTTTTTAAATAGTAAAATGAGGATAAGCATGGTGATAAACTGCATAATTCGATCAACATTAATCTTCTCATATAGTTGTTCCATTGTCAGAATGCCTAAAATTTCAAACAAAACCCAATTTTCTTCCAATGTACACATAAAACCCACTTTCTTTTTAATGTGGAAAAAAAATCTCTTTTAAATAGTTTCCTTTAAAATATCTGATATGTTATGACTTACCAAATCTGCGTAGAACAGTAGAAATCCGAGGGGATTTTCAAAACAGCCACCTAGTGTCCAAGGTGTAAATCGAGAGAGAGAGAGAGAGAGAGAGAGAGAGAGAGAGAGAGAGAGAGAGAGAGAGAGAGAGACAGAGACAGAGAATGAGAGAGAGAGAGAGAGAGAGAGAGAGAGAGAACACACAAGAAAGTGTAGCCGGCTAAAGCTTAAATCCAGCCACGTGTTCCCTCTTGAGCCGAGTCAAGGCTTGGCTCTGGCTTCCTTAAGCTCTGACCACGTGCGTTGGCTTTACAGGTGGGGCCCTGTTCGGCAGGGCAGGTCTGAGTTGTTTGTAGCACCGGCATTAAGCAAGCAGGCTTTAAGGAAGCAGCTCACAGTTAGTCCGGCCTGAGGCCAAGCAGACCTAGGCCCGGGCTACGAAGCCAACCGCTTGGACTAGGGGGCTGCCCGGCCTGCCGCCCTTGCGGGAAAGTGGACCTGCTGCCAAGCCAAGCGGGTTTTCATGGATTCTTGTCACAATGGGCGCCAGATGTAGATGTAATCGACCATCTTATTAAATAAGAAACACAGAAACAATGTAAAAGAGAAAGCCAAGAGGTCAGAGCTCAGAGCTAAAATCTCACCCTTCCTCCTGCAGTGGTCCCAGCTTCCCAAAAAAGAGCTATTTCCCTGTGTGTAAGTCGTTTCATAGTCATTCTGCCTTCTCATTGGTTGTAAACCCAAACATGTGACTGCCTTGTCACTATCTGTATGTACAGCCCCCTAGGTCTTAAAGGCATATGTCTCCAATGCTGACTGTATCCCTGAACACACAGAGATCTATGGGATTAAAGGCGTGCACCACCACCGCCACACTCTGTCTATGGCTCTAATAACTCTGACTCCCGGGCAACTTTATTTATTAACATACAATCAAAATCACATTTCAGTACAATTAGAATACCACCACAACCTTTTGTTTCAAGGATCAGGAGTCCCAAGCCATCAAAGAGTGTGCACAATTTTTCATCACTTGCCTTTGCAAGCATTAGCCTGGCTCCTTGAGACTGAAATCACTGTAATTTTTGGTAGTGTCTCTTGCATCTTTTGACAATGTTGGTGGAGTTTGTTTTTCCAGGGGCGGGAGGGAAGGCACAAGTTTTTTACCTGAGACTAAATCCAAGGACCCAGCTAGCTCTGGCTACACCAATGGGAAGCTGAAGCCAGTGGAGTTGTGGCCACAATTCTTGCATGGAATGACTGAGCTGATTGGATGTTTATTGATATATACTTTCCTTGTTTAGCTTTCCTGTGATAATCCACATTTTATACTTTCTGTTTTCCCCATTACCTGACTAGATTTTGGTCACAAGCTCCTGGGTAGTGTAAGATCATGTACTGTGGTTAGGTCATTTTCTTGGAAGCACCAAGTAAGAGTAAGTTTCATGTTTCCTCAAATAGATTCTATCCAACACTTAAGACATATAGTGCTATGAGCTTTGTATTCACTATTTGTTGATATTCATATACAGACTATATATACATATACAGAATATTTATATTTGTAGCTAGAGTTTTCCTGCCTTGCCCACAGTCAGGACAAATCTTTGTCACCCACCAGTCCCACAGCCGCTCAGACCCAACCAAGTAAACACAGAGACTTATATTGCTTACAAACTGTATGGCCATGGTAGGCTTCTTGCTAACTGTTCTTATATCTTAAATTAACCCATTTCTACAAATCTATACCTTGCCACGTGGCTCGTGGCTTACTGGCATCTTTACATGCTGCTTGTCCCAACGGTGGCTGGTAGTGACTCCTTCTGCCTTCCTGTTCTTTCTTTTCTCCTCTCTGTTAGTCCCGTCTATACTTCCTGCCTAGCCATTGGCCAATCAGTATTTTATTTATTGACCAATCAGAGCAACACATTTGCCATACAGAACATCCCACAGCATATATTCTGTATAAATATTATCACCCTCTTCTCAAACTGTAAATTGAATGGAACGAGTACCTGTTTCTGAGGCAGACAAGAGATTTGTAATCGGCTAGTGAGTCCTTATTAATTGGTCTGTGAAGAGAAACTGGTTGTATTTTTCATATTTGTTGGGCTGGCTGATACCAACTTATATCTACATTGCTTCACCATTTCTATCGGATATTTCCACTGAGAGAAGACTTACCCTAAAAGAAAGTGGCACCATTGCATGGGCTGAGGTCTTATACTGAGTCCAAAGAAGGAAGTGAATGGACCACCACAATTTTTTTTTTGGCTTACTGACTGTGAACACAATGTGACTAGTTGTTTCCTGCTCCTTTTTCCATAGCTACAGCTGATATCAGTGTACCACCTTATCACAATGGACTGAATACTCAACCTGTGAGTAAAGGGGCAGGAGAGATGGCTCAAGAGCATTTGCTATTCTTTCAGAAGACTTACATTCAATTTCCAGCACCCACATGGCAGCTCACAATCATTTGTAACTTCTAGTTCTATGGAATTCTCCACTTTTATCTGGCTTCCAAAATACATGTGGGGAAAGCATTTGTATTGGTTACCTTTCTATTGCTGTGATAAGATAACATGATCAAGACAACTTATAAGATTAAGAGTTTAATTGATCTTACAATGCCAGAGGTTTAGTATTGATAAAGGCTGAGGGAAGAGCCATTATCTTGCTGGCAAGGGCAGAACCAGAGAGCTCACATCTCACACCACAAACAGGAAGCAGAGAGAACAAACCAGGGATGGAGCAAATCTTTTGAAACCTCAATGTCTGCTCCCAGTGACATACTTCCTCCAGCAAGATCTCGTCTCCCAAGCCACACACACACACACACACACACACACACACACACACACACACAAACCTATGAGTCAAAATATCCCTTTATCCTTTAGCAATAAAAAAGTAGCTACTTTCAGAGAATTGGTGGGGTCATTGCTGCCATTATACTGGTCACATGGATTATAGATCTTTGGAACTGGTATGTGGGAGAAATGTGGAAGCATGTGCAGCTGTGACCTGGTGAATCCTGATAGTGATGTGAGCAGAGCTTAATGGGCCATTTTGGCAGGGTTTGGAAGCTGTGAATGCTGAGAAATCTGGGTAGTGCTGCCTGGGCTTATGAAGTTTCCAAGTGAGATAGAGGATACAATAGAGGAAATGGATTCATTAGTCAGATAGAGAAAAGAGGTAGGGGACTAAAGAGATGGCTCAATGGTGAAGAACTCTTGTTCTCACAAAGGACCTAGGTTCAGTTCTCAGCCACCACATGGTAGCTCACAAGTATTTGTAGTTCCAGTATTGGGGGTGGTGGTGGTGGTGGTGGTGGTGGTGGTGGTGGTGGTCTGATGCCCTCTTCTGGCCTCTGTGGGCATTGCAGGCACATGGTGCAGAGACAACATGCAGACAAAACACACATACACATAAAATAAATAAAATCCTAATTTTTTAAAAATTTCATTTTATAATTTAATTTAATTCTACACATCAGCCACAGATTCCCTTGTTCTCTCCCCTCCCACCCCCCTCTTTTGGGTATCCTGGATTTTTTATTTTTCCATATGAAATTGAATATTGTTCTTTCCAGGTTTGTGAAGAATTATGTTGGAATTTTGATGGGGATTGCATTGAATCTGTAGATTGCTTTTGGTAAGATTGTCATTTTTACTGTTAATCCTACCTATCCATGAACATGGGAAATCTTTCCATTTTCTGATATCTTTCTCAATTTCTTTCTTCAGAGACTTAAAGTTCTTGTCACACAGGTCCTTAGCTTGTTTAGTTAGTATTACCCCAAGGTGTTTTATATCATTTGTGGCTAATGTACAGGGTGATGTATCTCTGCTTTCTTTCTCAGCCCGTTTGTCATTTGTATATAGGAGGGCTACTGATTTTTTTTTTTTAGTTAATCTTGTATCATGCTACATTGCTGAAGGTGTTTATAAGCTGTATCAGTTCCTTGGTCGAATTTTTGGGATCACTTAGGTATACTATCATGTCATCTGCAAGTAGGAAAAGCTTGACTTCTTCCTTTCCAATTTGTATCTCCTTGATCTCCTTATGTTGTCTTATTGCTCTGGCTAGTACTTCGAGTACTATATTGAATAAATATGGGGAGAGGGAACAGCCTTGTCTTGATTCCTGATTTTAGTGGAATCACTTTGAGTTTCTCTCCATTTACTTTGATGTTGGCTGCTGGCTTCCTGTAAATTGCTTTTATTATGTTCAGGTATGTTCCCTGTATTCCTGAACTCTCCAAGACCTTTATCATGAAGGGGTGTTGGATTTTGTCAAAGGCCTTTTCTGCATCTAGTGAGATGATCATGTGGTTTTTTTTTCTTTGAGTTTGTTTATATGGTGTATTACTGATAGTTGTGAATTCCTTTTGTTTGTATTTTTTCTTCATTACTATATTTTATTATTATTATTATTATTATTATTATTATTATTATTATTATTTTTTGGTTTTTTCGAGACAGGGTTTCTCTGTATAGCTTTGCGCCTTTCCTGGAGCTCACTTGGTAGACCAGGCTGGCCTCGAACTCACAGAGATCCGCCTGGCTCTGCCTCCCGAGTGCTGGGATTAAAGGCGTGCGCCACCACGCCCGGCTTATTTTATTATTTAAAACAATTTTATACTTCAATGTATTTTGATCATATTAATTCCTTCCCAAGGTCTTTCCAGATGTTCCACCCCTATTTACTCATCCAACTTTAAGTTTTTCTCAAAAGAAAGAAGAAACAAAAACCCAGTACAATAACAAAATCCCCCAAATAAAAAATATAAAGAAATAAAATATAAATATAATGATGTTCTAGATAGTTGTACATCAACTTGACATGGGGAAACTCTCAGACTTGTGGTTGTGGTCATCGCAGTTGTGGGGTGGAAGTAGTATGAAAACTAGAAGAGGAAGAAGAGGAAGAGAGAGAACTTAAAATCTATCTGTCTTTCTGGATTTTTAATTTTCTTTTTCAATTCCTTTATTATGTATTTGTTTACATTTCAAAAAAACATATTGTAAGGTTAAAAAATGAATTTTAAATGGAACAGAACCTGAAAGTGTTTGCTTTTAGATGAATGATCAGATTGTGGCTTGAAGGTAATAAACTGAATCTATCTAGAAATGAAAGGAAGATTAAAGGAGCTCTCACTTCCCTGAAGGATTTATTATGGTTAATGGTAAGCAAGGACCAGACCTGTCAGGGTACATGTACCTTTTCCTTCATTTATGGGGGGAGTTGACAACATTATGGACCTCATAAGTTACATTTACAACACATTGACTTGTTACATGATATCTGCTTGAACCCTAACCTCACTTCTTATGACATCTTGGTGTTGGGTGTCTCTCAGCCATTATGTTACATTCTTCAGCTAATGGGGTCTAAGCCTGCACTCTTATAGCACCCAGGAGAAGCAGACCATGGGAAATATCACAGGGAGCTGGACCCTCTCATATCAATTGATATAAATAGGACTGGGAAAATAAAAATTAACGGGAATTAATCTCTCTACATAGTTTTAACAGTAAATTTGAATGTCCCAAATTTCCAGTTAAAAACTATGGTTTTGAAAAATGGACTGAAATATAAAATTGCATCTCATTTTGTAAAGACATGCCTTGGTGCCAAAAAGTGATCAGACCTTGGTAAATAAAGGGACTTATCACTAAATCTTGTCACTGGAGCACTCTATCCCTATGACCAAATAGACCCACATTATAGAAGGATAAAACAGTTTCTTGTGAGTTTTCCTCTGACCTCCACAATAACTACTATTAACAGCAAAATAGGCTCTTACTATCATAAAATACCTCAAAAAGAAAGAGACATATCTTTATTATCTATGCAAAGAAAGGCTGAGAATATCTTATAAGAAATACACTGTAGAAAAAATCATTCACTGCTCTTCTCTTAAAGTAAGTTGAACAAGACTTAAGAAGGTATCTCGAAGTAAATTTATTTCAATGGACTTGTTTACTTACTCTAAAATATTAATGCCACAATGCTGGACACTGGAAAATAATAATCAGGGTTTAAATAGTTATGAGATAGTGAGAGTGTGGAAGTAAGCAAGAACATTAAATTCAAAGACAGACAATGTGGTGATGGGGAGAAGTAGAAAGGGAAGAGGTAGACCAGAAGGAGAGAATTTAATAGAGATAAGAAAGACAATGTTATTCTCGGCTCTTTTGGTCCACTTGTCCCCTCTCTCTTGCCTCTTCTCCCTTGCCCCACTCTCCATCCCCTCCTTCTCTCATGATCCAGTCTCTTCTGCTGGCCATATTCAGTCTACTATTTATTTTCTGTCTCTGTTCATCAGCATAGAATCAACCATGTGACTGGTAGCCATCTTTACTAAGGTTCAAAAGAGTATATGGCATGTAACTTTGCCATCATCTTTATTAAAGTGACCCCATGGTATAAAACAACTAAAGCAATAGCTACAAAATATTTTATTCACACTGAGCCCTCTGCTAATTATTGTATATCTTTTTTAGATTAAGAAAGCAACAGTAGGTCTTCAAAAATATTTTGGATTAGGATAAATTTGTAAGATGATAAATTCTCAAGGTTGTAAAGTTATGTTCAGGCTAACAGAAACTGATTTAGAGATTTTTGTCTAACTACTTAGGCCTTTGCTGATTTTTCAACACTGAGTTTCTAGAAAATTTTAGATAAGAAACAAAATGTTTGATAACAGGGCACTATTTTTTAAACCTAAATTTATGAAGTTCTACTCAGATTAACAAAACTCTATTTAGAGATTTATGTCTAACCAGTAACATCTTTGTTCTGTTGAATGCTAGGCTTTAAGAATATGTTAAATGGTAAAACATCTCTGCGAACTTCTGCCCTCCAGTGTTTTCCCATTGTGCTCTAAGCCTGTATTCAAGACCTCCTCCCTCCTTCAATAAACAGCATTCGGTATTAAAAACAAAAGAATATGTTAAATGATGAGAAGCATGATTTTGTTTGGTAAATAAAAGATGTTTGATGTGTAAGGTTAATAAATTCTTAACATCTACTCAGGCTAATGGAAATTATCTTTAAATTACTTATCTAGCCTGTTTTCCTTTGCAGCTTGATGTGGGTGCTGGGAACTGAGTTCAGGTCCTCTGCAAGAGCAGTATGTGCTCTTAATCTCTTACCTACTACTCCAACCCATATGTATGTATTTCCTCATTTGTGGAGGTACAGTTGAACACATGTGGAGATCAGAGGACAACTTGTTGGAGTTGCTTGTGGGTGCTGTGTGCCCCCATCCATTGAGCCATGTTGGCAGCCCAACACTCAACATTTCATAATGTGTGAATATAGTAATTCTTTTTTTCAAAATACAATAATAATTTAATGGCATTCAAAAGTCTGTACGGATATCAATTTTCCTTTTTGAAAAGATTTTTTTTTTTTTTGGCACCACACGCATGCAGTTCCTATGGTGGCCAGAAGAGGGCAAGGATCCCTGGAGCTGAACTCAACAGCCAGTTGTCAGTGGCTGTAGAGGTGCTGGGAACTGTACCCAGGTCCTCTGGAAGAGCAGCGAGTGCTCTTAACTTAGTGAACATTTCTAATGTACCACTCACTGATACATGCATGTCCCGCTCTCAGAGAAAACAGTAGGCCCTTGCCCTCAGAAAGCCTGGTGCCAGAAATCACAGAAAAATATCAACCTGTGGTATTGATCACATGCCAGCTGCCTGCTAACTATCCCCATGAATGACCAGAGACACACTTTCTACTAATAGCATTTGGCTTAGAACATTGATCCACATACATTAATGTATCTAAAACAATGAGATATGTATGATTTAACCCTGGACAGCTTGACACCCTGATTTGTTATCCATAGATTTGAACTCATATAACTACAAAATTCACTTTACTGTGTCTTGTTGCCTGAATCAAATCTTGCTTTGACTAAGCATAGAATTATAAACATGTATATCAAACTGAAAATTTTTAAATAGAATGACTTACAAATGACTTACTGGAGCTATGAAAGTTTTAGACTGAACAGCAACATTCTGAGCTCTAACTCATGAAATTGTGTACAAATGAAGTACTTCTGGATTTTGTCCTGTGGAGGTACCATGCCCTTTGCAAATTTGGAAAGCAATACCCAGAATTCATGCTTTATAATAGCTGTTACTCAGAGGTGAGTTTCCAGTTTGATCATAATGCTTTTACAGTCGACATATCAAATATATTATAACCCTGGATACAGCAAAATAATCAACTGAGTGTCTACGGTTTGAGCCCCATACTGGGCACCAAGATGAGACTGGCTAGCTGGTGAATTATTTTTCTCTGTGATTAAAGAATGTAAGGGAGGAAAGAGTTCCAGGGAAAGTGAAAGCAAGGTTTATTGGCATTGTAAAATATTTTTTGGTAGAGAAGGGATCCAATATATGGAGACAGTTGACTCTAGATCCCAGGTTTTTCTTTAAGTACCCCTGGCTTCTGGAGACCTCCCTTCTCTATTGGCCCTGAATTATTCATGTACCCCCTTTAGTATAGGGATTTGAGTTGGCCATGAGTCAGTCAACTCTCCCATGCATGCTCACAAGCACAGAAAGAGCTACATACAGTAGAGGTCTCTATCTAGAGGTGTGGGTATAGAAAGAACTGGTTGGTTGGTTGGTTGGTTGGTTGGGTTAGGGTGGGGCCTAACCATTCTTCATTTGTAGTGTAACAGGAAGAAAAACCATATCAGATGAAGGGAAAAGGAAACTTATTGCAAGGGAAGAGGTGGGTGGCTCTCCTCCTTTTCTTCTTTCCTCAGGACCAGAAGTGTATTTAAGAAAAAACAAACAAACTGTGATTTATTCTCAGGAGGATTCCTAACTGCCTTGTATTCTGATTTCATCCAACTCAGATAAATGAAGTCCATACAAAGAGATTATGAAGACTACATTTCAACACATATGATCCAATGAGACCTTCATTCAAATGGATGATGAAAACTACCAAAAAAGTGTAGAAGAGCAGTACAAGACATTGCAAGAAGTATTTGTTAGGTGGATCCAGTCACTGCAGTTGTACTAGGTTGTAAAAAAAAAAGGAAAAACTACTTTCTTAAGGAAAGCAATGTTGGACTGGGTGTCAGGAAACTTATGGCAGAATAGATTTCTTCATCTCTCTCATCACACTTAACAATATCAGAGAGTTGAGCTTAGCTCAGCTTATGTTAACTAAGTTGTCTGAGTCTTCAGAGACACTGGAAGATATCTGATCTGATCCAAAGAGAATCTTGTTTATCCTGGAGGGACTTGAATACCTGAAATTTGACTTGGAACTCAGGACAAACTTGTGCAATGACTGGGGCAAGATGCTGCCGACACAAATTGTCTTCAGCAGTTTGCTACAGGAAGTAATGCTCCCAGGATCCTCTCTGCTTCTTGAATTGGGAAACCCAAGTGTACCAAAAAATCTATCCCTTGCTGAGGTATCCAAGGGAGATAACTATTCATGGATTCACTGACGAGACCACAAAGTTCTATTGTATGCGCTTCTTTGCGCAGTAACTAGAAAGGCTTACAAGTCTTTGATTATTTAAAAACAAGTCAACAATTACTCACTTTATGCAGAGATCCTTATATATGCTGGGTGTCCTGTAGTATTTTAAAGTGGCAATGAGACAGGGGAGAGGAAATAAGCTTAGTTGATGTAACAGATTTGATTATCTACACAAGCTTTATAGTGAGCTCATTCAGATCAATGTATGACAATTGTCCACCTAATCAGAACAGAGCACCATCAAAGACCTTGTGTACCTTGGCTGTAGAGGCAATGTGGAAACAGGTATTTGTGTTCAAGTGTGAGGATCTCAGGAAGAATGAAATATTGGAATCTGAGGAGGCAGTGTGGCTGGGAATGAATTTTCTCTGTACTCAAGGTGACAACTTCATGCTTTCCCATCCTATACTACAGTCGTATTTCACTGCCCTGTTCTATTTCCTCAGACAAGAGAGAGGCACAGCTCACTCTGTCATTGGAGCCTACCCCAACTTCTAAGAGAAGTTTATGCTCATGGCCAAACCATATGGCTCCTGACAGGGCTATTTGTGTTTGGAATTGCCAGTGAAAAAGTCACTGACATACTGAAACCACGCTTTGGTTTTATACCATCCAAAGAGATAAAACAGGAAATCTTCAAATGCTTTAGTAGTTTGAGTCAAGCAGAGTGTAGTGAGAAACTGATGAATGCCCAGAGTTTGTTTGAGAGACTACTTAACAACCAGGAAGAAAGCTTTGAAATGGATGTGATGGATCTATTTGAAGAAATGACTGTTGATATTAGTAATGTTGATGCATTGTCAGAGGCTACATATGGTCTGCTGAAATCTCAAAAATTAAAGAAACTTCATCTGCATATACAACACAGTATTTTCAGAAATCTATAACCCAGAAGATGATAACTTAGAAGACCTTGAATACAACAAAAGGTAAGCACAACTCTGAAGCTTGTCTTCAGTTCTTCCAGTTTTGCCTTAGCGTCCATGCATAATTTTATACATGTGTTTGTGTGCATGCTGTATCCATATGAATTTGTGAACAAGTCAGAGGAAGATGTGGGGTGGCTCTCTTTGTTGTCCTCTGCCTTCACCCTTTGAGAGAGTCTCTCACCACCCTTGAAACTCACCATCTTGACTAGGCTAACTGGCCAGCAGAATACTAGGGTCTACCCGTCTCCCTCTTCTAATGTTGGGGCAACAGCCTCAAGCCACCATGCTCAGCTTTTTAGGTCAGTGCTGTGGATCTGAACTCAGGTCCTCACACTTGCACAGCCTACACTCCCACCCACTGATCCCTCTCTCCAGCATGGCATTTCCTAAGTTCTTACACATCTATGCTTGAGTGTTTAGATGGCATAGTCAGGAAGCCTATCTGTTGAGTCTTGGCACTGCCATTCGGAGCTATGTGGCCCTGGGAAGTTGTGTCTTGAGTTCCTCCATTTATACAAAGAACAAACTTGTGACAAGGCAGTTGTGAGGTGGAAATGTGAGCAGCTTTGTTGCAGTGTCTGGCTCTTTTCCTTCATCCATAGAGTGTTTAGTGTCCTGGTGACTACACTGGAGAAGATTCTGGGAACTCGTGTCTGGTTTGAGGCTGTGCTCATACTACATTGATCTAGTTGCCTTGCTTTGCATTGGCTTTAGGCTGCTAGCTCATACTTGATCTTTCAAATGTGTAGCATCTTTGATGATATCATTGGGCGTAGTTTGCTATTCTTTCAGGAGTCCCAAATATCTACCCGAATTCACATAGAAATCATGTTTTCTCACTTCAAGAGGAGACCCTAGAGAACAGAGAAGGCTGGGTGTCTTCAACAGTGATATGTAGCTATTAACAATGAGTCTCCCAAAGACTCAATCTAGTTCACCTCATATCAAGCCATGCTTCTTTATTATAATTTTTATTCAATGTATTCATTTGCAATTTCATACCTATAGGTAATGCATTCTGGTTATTCTCACCTTCTACTCTATTCTGTTCCCCTTCCACCCCATCACACTAACTTCTTCTTTATCAGCTCCTTTCTCACATTCACGTCTTTTTGTTGTGTCAGCTGTTGAGTTTAACGAGGGCTATCAGTGTGTGTATGGGTTTGGAACTGTGCATTAGACCCTGGTGGACTGACTTATGGGTACAAAACTGGAGATGGCTGCTCCTCCCTGAGAATCCACCAGTAGTCATGATGTTAGCAGGGAGGGGCAGAGCTGTGTGAGGCTCTCCCCAGCTTCTGATTGACTGGTAACAGGCCCGGTCTTGTGAAGGCAGTGGAGGTATCCATAGCTCTTATGGGATTAAGACCACAATGGCTACACCATGCCCAGAAGATGACATTTTGTAGCACACAGGGCCCTGTCTCTCCTCTCTGTCTCTGTCTCTTGGTGCTCCTTTTCCTTTTTTAAAAAAGATTTATTTATTTTTATTTAATGCATATAAGTGTTTTGCCTGCTTGTATGTTTATGTACCATGTGTGCCTCGTTGAGCGGCTGGGAGTGATCTGCCTAACTTAGGAATGTCTCGAATTGAATTTAGGCACCAGAGAATAATGATGTGTTTTCTCATTGCAGAAAGGCAATAAGATATTAGAGTATGTTGTGCAAAATTTTCCAGGACTTGCAGGTATTGGATCTGGACAGCTGTAATTTCAATGAAACTGCCATTAAGCATCTCTGTGACTCGATGTATCCATCATCTAAGAATCCTCTGACTGTGTTTAAGCTTCAAAGCTTGTCATAAGTTTCATAGGCATCAATCCTTTAAGTAGATAGAAGATATTCTATCTCTTCCATGAGGAGACTAATGCATAAATAAACGCAGAACTAAATCCAAAGTAGCAAAAGTAATAGCCAAGAGCCACATATCTGAGGTTCTTCTTTTTTCTTTCTTTTTTCTTTCTTTTCTCTTTCTTTCTTTCTTTCTTTCTTTCTTTCTTTCTTTCTTTCTTTCTTTCTTTCTTTCTTTCTTTCTTTCTTTCTTTCTTTCTTTCTTTCTTTCTTTCTTTCTCTCTTTCTCTCTCTTTCTCTCTCTTTCTTTCTTTCTTTCTTTCTTTCTTTCTTTCTTTCTCTCTTTCTCTCTCTTTCTCTCTTTCTTTCTTTCTTTCTTTCTTTCTTTCTTTCTTTCTTTCTTTCTTTCTTTCTTTCTTTCTTTCTTTCTTTCTTTCTTTCTTTCTTTCCTTTAACAAAACTGAAGTTTATTGAGACTAATGTCCATGCATGTATAAATTGGCTGCTTTCAAGGCTGGTACAATGTTTGCTTGTTTCCTGAAGCACTTAATATTTCTCTACCAAACTTGGGAAATGGGCCACAGACATGGTCTAATAAGGTGGATGAAACAACTGGAGAAGGTCCTAGTTGTAAGGGAGAGACACTAAATGCTAAGCAGCACACTGTCTTCAAAAGCGGCATACCATTTTTACTTTGTAGTAATTTGGCTTTCTTTGTAGGTAAGCATTGACACCGGCATGGAGAAAGGCTTGACTGATACAAAAAAAAAATCCTGATATGGTTATTTCAATAAGAATTCCCTCCCTGTACATTATTAAGTTCCTTGCAATATTGAACATTATCAAAAGTACAATAGGGGTACAGCTCTGTGGTAGAACATGTACTTATTAGCACACAATCCCTGGCTTGATCCCCAGCACCAAAACAAAACACACACACACATACACACACACACACACACACACACACACACACACACACACACACACACACACACAAACCTCCAAAACTAGCAGCAAAAATTACAGTAGCAACTTAGGTGAAATGTAGCAAGAGAGATTCAATTGGTCTTTCAGACTAGGAAATGGAGCTGTCAGTGCTTTGGATGTGAAATCTACCATGTGTCTGGAAAGTCATTCTGTAATTTAGGAGCAAGTACATAGGATATGAAAACTTTGTCACTCCAAGTTCTGGCTGAACTCATGGGCTGTGCCACCTTTGTTCCATTTACTGACAAATTTCCATTTTGTGAAGGAAAGAAACCTTATAGCACATTTTGGATATAAAGACAGGGCAGTGTAACTTAAAAACAACTCTGGAGACTGTCACATTTATATTTGGTTTTAACAGCTATTTTATATCTGAGCAGTTGCATTGGTTACTGATTTTGTAAAATGTCGAGTGGTCATGTGCTTAAGTTATAAATACATTAATGTGAACTATTGGTGTATTTAAAGTGATGAGTTCTGTAACAACTGCAATGTGCAGTAAACAAATCGCTAAAGGGATGGTTTAACATTTTTCTCATGAGGTAAAGAAGCCCATGAAAAAAAATTCCTGACTGAAAACTCAATTTGTATAAGATAAAAAATGAGTGAGACAATTCCCAAAGAGCTGTAAACCCAGATTCACTAAACTTGCTTACCTAATGCTGTCTTTTTAAACAGTGTTCCAATGAATAGATAGTTTTATTTCCTGAAGGTGTTCTGTTAAAAATGTCACAAAGCTGGGCATGGACCATATGAAATGAGAAATCCGCCATGTGTCTTTAGGAACAGTACTGGTCCCACTTCTGCACCACCCTCTAGTGGTGCCATCGAGGATGGCACAATTTGTGGCCTACTTCTTAGGACCTTAGTCCACAAACATGGTAAGAGGCCAGATAGCAAATATTTTAACTTTGCAGGCAATACATTCCAGTCTGTCACAACTACTTGATTTCCTTTCATAGTATGAGGCAGCCACAGGTAGGTCATAATGAAGATGTGGCTCTATTCTGATAAAACTTGGACTTCATAAGATTTGCATGCTACAACTGTCATTCTTTGGGCCATTTCCCCCAACCATTCAAAACATTAACGACCACTGTCAGCTTGTGAGCTGTACAGAACAGCCAACAGGTGAGACTCGACCTAAAAGTAACATTTGGTGAGTCCTTTCTAGCTGGGAAGGAAATGCTATGTTGTCTGAAGTAGTGTTCTGGAGTGGAGCAGAGGCACTGGAGTAAAGACAGGAAGAAGTATCTACTTAGTGGCATCTGACTCCAAGGCCAGTCTATACAATGGCCTTGTTTAGTATTTTATTTTTCCCTTGGATAGTGGCAGCATGCACATATATATACACTGTGAAATTTGTTTTTCAAATTCTAGGTAAAAACAACATCAGTAACAAAACTATGAATACGTATTTACAAGTAACATTTTCCATTAGCATGACAATTTTCATGATAAATTAAAGTCAGCATAAAGGGACATGTGCAATTGTGCATAATAAAAACATTCAGACCATCTGTGTGCTGACAGCACTCCTACACTCCTCTGGGCATTAAATCTGACTTTAGAGATTTTACTTCCTTTCCCTCACACATCTCTGTCATTGCTGAGAAATGAGACTGCAGGCAGCCGCAAGGTCTGGTCAGTCAGGTGTGTACTCTTTAGTGAGCATGCTGAACATTTGCCCCAACTTTGCTTTTGAAACAATCCACTAACCTGCTGAAGATCAAAGGACAAACCTGCATATTTACTGATTTGGCTGCTATGCTTATGGTATAGACCTGTGTGTTTGCTGATTTGGCTACTATGCTTATGGAATAATAAATGTGTAAGCCACTGGTACATTTTCATATTGCTCCATACATAATTATCTACCACATGTCAATTCTATAAACATTCCCAGTAGCATGTAAGGTGATACACATATGGATCCTTGTTCTGTTATACGAGTATATCACCACTTAACAAACAGAAAAGCAGCAGTGACTCTCCTAACAGCAAAGGTTTTCTTAACATGATGACACCACTTCTGTTTGGTTCATAGAGAAGCAGCCCCACTTCTAGAGTGGAAGGACAACATCCTCTCT
Organism: Peromyscus maniculatus bairdii; assembly: GCF_049852395.1. Classification (NCBI taxonomy): domain Eukaryota; kingdom Metazoa; phylum Chordata; class Mammalia; order Rodentia; family Cricetidae; genus Peromyscus; species Peromyscus maniculatus. Next base: position 20,517,107 of record NC_134852.1, read on the forward strand.
TTACCATGAGAGCTCTGTGGACACCTTCATCCCTCCCACACATCAGTCAACAGCAGAGTTTGGCTTCGACATCCTAACTAGAAATGTGTACTATTGGCCATCTGTTCTGATTGTTAGCAACTACTGCAATTTCACTCAACTTGTGCTTTTATTCTTCTTTGGAATGGCAGTTCCAGGACTCACTAAATAGAGTACTAACAAATGAGAATGTCAGCCTTCTAGAAGTAACATATCCATCTGCTGTAGAACAAGTCCAACTTTTTCCGAGTCCGTCCCTGGACACGTCCAGTTGTACAAATAATACTGTAAGTTCCCCTCTCCTATACCAAACTTGAGTTTTTCCAAGAAGGTTTTATTTCCCATCAAGTCTAGTGCATTGAATACATCAAATCCTTTCAACTTGGCTATAATGAGAACATCATTTGTGAGGTCCAGCAGGGGTGTCTCTGTGTGAATGTTGTAGAAGGAATAGACAGCCTTGAGGCTCTTGTGAGCTGGGTGGTGCATAACCGTGGAGGGGAGTGTGTAGAAGCTCAGGAAATCAGTCAGCTTCCCACTGGGACTCTCCACCACAAATGTGTTAATGATGTGCTCCCGGGGGAGGAACCAGTGGGCCACTTCCTCTTCATCCATCACTGGAGCTAGATGAAACTGCTTCAAGCAGCTGTTGATGAGTTCTCGGACTGCTGTGATGTCTTTCGGTTCCATTGGTCTCAAGCCTGAAGTCTTTGTAACATCTGGAAGTCTGTACAGCTTCATCATTCTCTGTAAGGTCATGTTTCTACTCAAGTGAGAAAATTTCACCTCTACCAGTTTCCTGGGGTTTAGGGATCAGTGCCAATACCTGCATGTGGCCACAGGCTTAGGAAAAACCACTCCGGCAGTATACACACCCTGAAAGATTCCTTCTAGGTTCACTCTTCTAGTTATTTATCGAATTAACACTGGGGCTACCCGTTTTGATCTCGGTTTCTTATGGACACAAAGAAAGTTGATTTCTACCATCCTCTTCACACCATCATAAATTCGGATGTTTGCTGGAATGGCACTTATGAAACCTACTAGCTTTTTATTTGAAGACACTCGGACCCTACAGTGCCATTGCAGAAGCCAGCCTGGGGGACGCAGAGCCCACAAGAGAAACTCAGGCGAATAGTCGCAGAGGAACATATTGTCATCATCTTCCACATAATTCTCATTCAGCAATGTGTACAATTCCTTCAGCACTTCAGCATTACTCAAGTCTAAAGTGTCCCACATAAAACCTTGTGGCAAAGAATACGGTTCCTGGCAGGTACTTGTCTGGTTCAATTGCACCATGAGATGTTATGACTTCATTCAATTTGGGCACTGGCTGTGTTTCCCAGAACTGGTATCTGTGCTTTGTGGCCTCATCAATGTTCCTGGCTGGGCCTTGGCATGAAGACAGCAGCTCCATTGCTCTCTGGATGTCCTGTAGCTTCTGAATAGGTATGGTGGGATTTCATGGCTGCTCCTGCTGAAATCTGCTGCCAGATGGCGTTGTGTTTTGAAGACTGCTGAATTTTAATCTCTTGGGAGTCAGATGCAGAGTCGGACTTGGTACCCCCAGAATTCGGCTTCTCCTTTTTTCTCTTCTGTTTCTTCTTTTTATTTTTTGCTCCCAAATCCCCTCCAGGGCTTCCTTTGGCGTGTTCGGTCTCCTCCTCATTGTCTCCGTCTATCCCACACGTGTCCTGGTCGTCCAGCTCTAGGCTCTGCTGGCTGGCCACAAACTCGCTGTCCTCTGCCATCGCGGTGGCTGTGAGCGGCTGGGGAGGCGGTGCTCCGAGCCCTGAGGTTTTTCTATATAGGGGTTTGTAAATGTTTATACATCGTGTGTGTGTGTGTGTGTGTGTGTGTGTGTGTGTGTGTGTGTGTGTGTGCATGTACACAGCCAACAGGAGTTGGTTATGTTCTAGAGACTGCAATGAATGTTAACTAAAAATCTAGTTTTTAAGGTTATTTTGATTGTCTATGTATGTGTGCATCTGAATTGGGTCCTCTGGAGTGAGAGTTATAATAAATCATGAGCTGCCTGACATGGATAACTAGAATGCCCAAACAAGCATAGTTTGTGAGGCAAAGTGTGGAAGGGGATGTCTACAAGTTGCTTGGCCATGTACCCCCACATCCTGGTATAATTTGCCATTTGGCCTTAGTGCACAGGTGTCCCTTCATGACTAACTTTGGAGATGGTGCATTATTTCATACTCTTCTTCCACTACCTCACCTGAAATCTGTGAACCTGTATGGCACCAATCTCTCCGATGATGTGGTTGAAAATATGTGCTCTGTGCTGAAATGCCCAGCATGCAGAGTGCAGGAACTACTGTAAGTCAGTGCATTGTCTACACTAAGCAGTTTCATTAAAATTACTTTTAAAATCACTTTTAAGGTTTATCTTTGAAAGTTCTGACTTGCATTAGCACATATTACACAAAATGAATTTCATTATGATAGTTTCTTTTTCTCTTTGTAAAAATGTGTGTGTGTGTGTGTGTGTGTGTGTGTGTGTGTGTGTGTGTGTGTGTGTCTGTATGTAGGTACCTTCAGAAGCCAGAGAGGGCTGTGAGCTATCTAATGTGGGTTCCTGAATTTGAACTCCAGTCCTCTGTTGAAGCAGCAAGTGCTCTTACCTGCTGATCCGCTCTCCACCTCCCCCATGACACCATTTCGCCCATGTTTATAATGTACTTCGATCACATTCACTTGTGTGCTGTTGGTTCCCACTCCCTTCGGAAAATTTTCCCCTTGCATTTTGATGACTTCCTTTGTTTTCTAATGGCTTGAATACCAACATAATAGCATATCTGGATTGTATTACACTCGTTTACTAAGTGTGGGGGCCAGGGCACCTGTAGAAATCAGAGGTCAACAGGCAGAGGCACCTTGTGAAAACTACCAGCAGAGCAACAATCTGTAAGCAAAACTTCCACATGGCCTTTGACAGGAGGCTAAGAAGAAAATAGGAGGAAGCCCTGCAACTGCAGGGCAATGTGGAAATGGCTTAAGCTACATGATAGCTCAGAGTGAGTTTATCACCATTGGTGCTATGGTATGGCGGCTCATGCTGAGAAACTTGCATTGCAGTCTTTTCCTCTGGCTGTGTACAGGAATTACAAACCTTTGTCATTTCGTGAGAGCTTGGTGATGGTGGCAGAATCACTTCTTCTGATATTTGGACTGTTGCCTTGATTCCTGACACAAAGCTTCCCACCTCTTGGCATTCTCCAGGTGATAGGATCAACTTGTATTCTTTGGTCTGGTCTTTGGTGGGCAACTGCATAGTGACCAGTCCCCAGAAGAACCAAGCTGGAACCATGTTCTGTAACTGTCATTCTCGTCCCCCATCCTCAGTGAGAATGTTAGTTTGGAGTTAGCCTATCATGTTTACATGATAAAGACTCAATTAAAAAAATCTCAAAAAGTTTGGATTATTTTCATCCTGCTTTGTATTAACTGTCACCTTGACTCAAAGAACAACATCTTGATTCAGTGATTGTCTTTATCAGATTGGGCATGTCTGTGAGGGATTATCCTGATGGTTAATTAATATAAGAGGGTACAGTCTGCTATGAAGAGGCATGGTTCCCTGGGTGGGTGGTTCTGGTCTTTATAGGAAGTCTAGCTAACTAAACAACAAGCAGCTCCTTCATGATTCTTGCATCCGGGTTCCTGCTCTGACTTCCTCAATGATGGACTGTGAGCTGGAAGTATAAGCCAAACCATTTCTTAATTGCTAATTCTAAATTGCTTTGGTCAGGGTGTTTTATGACAGTGATGGGATGAAAGGATAACCAGGGGTCTTCTAGTTTGGCAAATATATCCATATGGAGCACTCTACATCCATAAGGCAATGTTCACGTACTTGGGATCCTTCCAGATCTTATTTCATGCTCGTGATCTGTTTCTATTATCCTCCATCAGATCTTTTGAATATACTAAACTGACAAGGGAGATAGCAAAACCCATAAGTTTTATGATCTCCTCTGTAAGTTAAACACAAGGAGCAGGTTTTAATAATGTCAGAAGCACAGGTCTAACACAATGGGCTTTCTAACTGTTAACTGAAATTTGCAGTGGAGGATCACTGTGATGGACTCAAGAAGTGTGTGTGTGTGTGTGTGTGTGTGTGTGTGTGTGTGTGTGTGTTACAGTGATATTGGTAATCATACATACTGGGTTACAGACCATATTTTAGTGATGGAGTCTATCTCTGCATTTAAGGGCAGGACTTCTACCCACTACATTCCAGTAACACCCTATCTCTCTGTTAGTTCTTGTGGCAACCCATAACCTTACCAGCATTTCCAAATGGATCTCAGAGTAAAAGTCACCCATATCTGAAAACCACTGGCTTGGGCTTATTCCCAATCAGTAGAACTCTGTAATTCACAATGATAGTCACAGAATTATACTTATGAATTAAATAAGCCTATGATGTAGGTGTGAACTGGTATGTACAGTATTAGAATCTGGGTCATTTGTTTGAACAATAGGTAGTCTTACATAGATCACCTGAAGATGTTATTCCTAACCTGTGATGTGTATCTCTCATGTAGGTTGGGGAAATGTGACATCTCAAGTGAGGCTTGTGGCATGATTGCTACTTCTCTAATCTACTGCAAGGTGAAACATCTCTCGTTGGTTGAAAACCCCTTGAAGAACAAATGAGTGATGTTACTGTGTGAATCCTGAAGCATCCAAGCTGTGTCCTGGAGACACTGATGTGAGTTGGTCTGGGAGAGCATGCCCTGGAGATATTGCAGAACCCTGCACATGGGTGCAGCAATCATAAAAGTGGTCAAATACCCACTAAGGAATGCATGAGGACAAGGGATGTGTCACTAGACTCAGTCACTTGTCCATGCCTCAGTTGCCAAATAAGTGGGAGCAAATGCAAACAGATACACCATGAGACCAACTTTAGATAAGGCAATACTAGCTCTGAAATTCCCTATATATAATTTTTAGCTTAATGAATATGATTATTATGGGTGGGGGGAAATCATTCCCCCCTGGGAAGAGATTGGATACCAGGCAAGAGGAGAATATAAATAAGAAAAAAATTCCTTTTCAAGGCAGAGCTTCCTCCATCTTACCTAAGTCACTGTAAACTATCTCCTGCCCTGAGGTTGAGGTTGGTTGCTCATGGTAGCAGAATACCAGACTAATATTGGGATCTAATTGCTAGCAATCCACGGAGTTTATTTAATGATCAATGAATTTATTTGGGGTTTAACTCACAACCATAAGGGATTTATCATAGTCTAGGAGAGCTGAGCTATGTCCCACGCTGAACGTCTTGGTCCAAGACTTCAGCATCCAAACCATGAGGCAACCAAGAGACAGATGCATATATGCATTCTAGGTCTTATGAGTCCCTGGGTGGCGATGCCCCAGGGGCATGTTCCTCAAGGTCATAGGCAGGTGTAACAGCTACAGCTGCCTCACTAGGGTCAATGCTTCAGGGTATGGTTCAAACAGCTACCCACCACAGACTATTGTCCCAGGGAAGCCATAGTAAATAACTTTATTGTTCTATCAATCAAAGGCCTTGGGATGGGGAATTACTCAAAGATACCTGGGTTCGTAGAAGAAAAAGATTATACAAACACAAAATTAGTTGTGTCCTCTCTGACCATGTATTCATGCAGTAGTATGTACACGTGCAGCTTACAGACATGAACATGAATATAAATTGTAAGAACAGTGAATATGGACCATTATGGAGACATCTATTTATGGAAGAAAACTAGTGCAGATTAAGTAGCTCTTTCATGAACTGCTTATGACTAGACCAGCAATGATCCATGTTCCATTTAAATTTCCTTTGGAATATTTGCATATCATGAGTCTTGGTAATGGTCCCTAATTCCAAACATGAAATTTATTTGCATGATATATAAAATATGTGCACATGCCTTGGAGATATTTTATATAATACTTTCAGTGCCATTGTTTTTCGATCTGGGCTGGATACATGAGAGCACTTGTGGAATTTTCAAACTGTGTACCATGTGAATGCATGAGCAGCAGAAGCCAGAAGAGGTCAATAACCCCCTGGAACTATGGTTACAGGAGACTTGTGAGTATCATGTTGGTGTTATGTGGGTGCTTAGAACTGAACCCCGAGTCCTCTGCAAGATCAGCAAGTGATCTTAAATGCTGCATCATGTCTCCATTCCTGATGTAAAACTTGTAAAAGAAAAGAAGAAAGATGCATTACAAAAAGTTGAAAGATATTTCAGGAGAGGTAGGAAAAAAATAGCTTTTGAAGACAAAATTATTTAGTTATTTAATTACTAGTTATTATAGAGTAGCTTGAATTAAATTACACATGGTGACTAGTAATTATAAAGAACTGTATTAAGCATGAGTTATTTCAAATATTATCTAGTCTTTAAAACACTAGCCTTTAACCCACACAAGTAACAGGATGAGGAAAAATATTTAAAAGAAAAGTGCAAGACTGGGCTGGGTAGTAGCTAAGTTGGTAAAACCCTTGCCACTCTAGCCTGATGCCCTGAGTTTGATTCCCAGAGCCCATGTGAAAAATCCAGGCATGGTGACACACTGCAGAAGTGGAGACAGCAGGACCCCGAGGGCTCACTGGACAACCAGCCATGTCTAATAAATAAGTTCCAGAAAGTGAGAGACCCTGTCTCAAAGGAGGTGGGTGGTGTTCCAGAGTGTGACACCTGAGCTTGCCCTCTGACCTCTACATCCACATACACCTGCACAGAGACATATACACACTCATGGACAACAAAAAGAAATTAAAAATGTAATGGAAGATATTTCATGAGGGCAGGATTCTGCAACATGCATGGTGAATTTCTGATATTGGTGGAAGAATTAATTGATTGTTTTGCAAGTAAGTTGACAAATCAGTCAATTTTGGAAACATTTGTGGTGATCTACAACCTCAGGTTTTCAAAACTTTTGTTTAAAAATGTTTCCATCATGTGTGTATACTCACACACATATGGAGGACAGAAGACAACTTATGGAGGTTGGTTATTTCCTTCCATCATGTGGGATTGAACTAGGGTCCTCAGGCTTGGTGGTAAGGGCCTTTACCTGCATGTGGAGCCAGTTCACCAGCCCATTTCAAAATTTCTTCATGCAAAGTGGAGATTCAGTATAAGGAGAACATGACAGTCTTTGCAGAGGCATGTGATGCTGTGACAATGAGTGAGCTGCTGAAGTGTGACCCTCTTTGCAGGTTGTCGTGTTGCTGTCTCAGCTTCAATGCCTGTGGCCATCTCTCCAAAGCCCTCTTGTGCAACAAATACCTCTCTCTTCTTGACCTGGGGTCAAACATCCTGGAAGATACTGGATTGAACTTTCTGTGTGAAGCTTTGAAGGACCCAAAGTGCACCCTTCAGGAGTTATGGTAGGGCTGTGTTCTCATCCATTATGGGGAATGTGGTTTTGGATGTTGGTGTTGAGGAGTAAGTAGGAGGGGAGAATTGTGTGAATGTCAGTGTCTCCACAGAGTCTGTGGTGAAGCCGACCACTCATGACCCATCTATGGCTCAGCATTCATATTCACTTGCTCTCAGCATTTTTGACCAGTTGTGAATCTGCATTAACCACTACCTATGGCGGACAAAAAAAGGGGACTTCTTTGACCAAGGCTGTGAGTACAAATCTATGGGTATAAATGTAAACATTTAGATGATAATTTCACAACATGCCATTTAAGGGAACCACAGGAATCACAATAGCTTTCCCCCTAGGGTCTGTGGTCTCCTTCGTCATGGGATTTTGACAATGTTTACAGCAGCAGACATTAAATCTCCCCTGTGGAACAGGGTCAGTTTTCTTCAGGGATGTGGGCCCTGTAGGTTGCATATTCTCCAGAGCATGCACCTACATCCACACACTTGTGAGCATCACAACTTAGACTCAGTGAGCTATTGGAGAAGAAAAGGACTTGAAGTTAGGAAAGGAATGTGGAGGAGAATGGGGAAAGGATATGATCAAAATACATTCTCTCTATATATGAAATTATCAAAGAATAAACCAATAGATTTTTAAATATAAGTGTAAAGATAATGAGTGTTTGGTAATTTTTATTTTTTAGGTAAGCTTAGTGATAATGGCATGGGTGGAACAGGCAGTGAGAACAGATAAGCATCAGATATGTTCATGGGTGAGCTAAGATGTAGGACAAGTTTTAAGTATCTCATAGAAAGTGAGTAGGGACACAAAAGGGAGAGGCTTAAGATTATGAGATTGGTGACAATGACATTATACTAGTATTCACAAGTTTGAGAAAAGCCAACACTGTATTAAGTTATAATGTATGAATAAGGAATAATAAACATCATGGTTAGACAATTAAACAATGAATGCCTGAAAATAGTCATTTATACTTCAATGTTTTTTAACTTTAATCTTAACATCTTGATAGATTCTTTATATTACACATCTCTATATATGAGAGGGTCCCTGCTCTCTGGGAGAGAATCACGCCTTCTCTTGACACTTGGTACATTTATTCATTCATTCCTAGAGAAGGGTGACAGGGAGGTCAGCATAGAGGTAAAGAGAGGCAAGTGATTGTCAACAAAACTTGGGATGCTGATATGGCTCAGTGGGTGAAGGCACTTGCTGTCCAGCCTGACAACCCGGGATCCACATAGTAGAAGGGGGAGGATGGACTCCCATGAATTGACCTCTGATCTTCCATGTGCACTGTAGCATGTGCCCGTATAAACACATACAAATTAGTAAATGTAATAAAAATAAACAGCACTGTCTTTTTCACTCCAGACTGGACAAATCTGCATTGACTGAGGAGTCACAGATGCTACTGCAAGCTGTGGAAACGAAGGAAAAACTGGATATCTTACATTGTCCCTGGGTCAAAGAGGAAAGCGAGAGGAGGGGTGTCTGTCTGGTATGGAACAGCAGAACAGATGTTGAAACAACGTCTTTTCCTTCGTCATATTTCTCCTGTGTACCCTGTTCCAAGTTGCACACCTGGTACTGGTAGCTGATTCCAGGGTTGTTCTTTCACAGTGTCCTGCCCCCATCCGTCTTTATACTTCCCCTCACCACTTTGCAATATTTAGATAACAAATACATTCAATAAACTCTGAGCATGTTTGAAAACATGAATGAGTCCTTAATGGCTGTCTTAGAGTGTTGGGGTTTGAACATGAAGAGACCCCGATTCTCTTACAGTTCTGGTTGGGAGTCATGTTTGTAACATGTCTACACTGGTGGTGTTCTCAGTGCAGTGAACATCCACCTGAACTGTAGTTCATGCCGTGATCCTAAAAGACACCAATGTCACAATGCAGAAAATGGGAAGCACAAAGATCATATCTAGAATCCCCAAAGTTAAAATCAGGAATCCATACTTTTGGAAAAGTGATCTCAAAAATTCTTTTTCCAAGTTCCAGGGATCAGGCCTAAGGTTCACCCTTTATTCCTTCAAAGAAGGGCTGGAAAGATAACACAGTGGTTTAAAGTGCTCCCCGCTCCTCAGAGGGCCAGAGTTCAAACTCCACCACATACATTGTGTGGCTCAAAACTGCCTGTAACTCCAGCTCTAGGGTATCTAATGTGCTTTCCAGGCTTCCACAGACACCTACATGCAAGCACACAGATTCACATATATACACACAAATAATAAATCTCTAAAACTTAAGATTTTACATGTTAACTGTTAGTCACTATTATGTTGGCTGTAAATTACCAAAAAGAACTCAGTCCTATTTAAACAATATTTTAAATTTTAATTTTAATAATCTAAACCAGTATTTATCAACTTGTGGGTCCCAACTTCAAAGGGGATTGCATATCATGTATCCTGCTTATCAGATATTTACATTATGATTCATAACAGTAATGAAATTACGGTTATTACCCTTTGTTCCTTATAACTAGAGATTTAAAGCTCAGGCAGGCATACTCTTCTCTCTGCTGACCCCCTTCAATACCAAAAAATTCGTCACCACAGTTGTTTGAAAGCGACAATAAATTAACATTTTATTATGAATACCTTACTTGCAATTCAGTTTTGGAAACCAGGTGCAGATATGTCTGCTCTAGACTCAAGTTTTTTAAAAATTATTTTGCTCTGAGTTTTGTGATATGAACCACCTGGCAACTCAAAAGGATAGTATTCCAATCTTCATTCCATTCCTGTGATAAAGCACTGACCAAAAGCAACATGGGGAGGGAAGGGTTTATTTGGCTTACAGGTACATTATCATGGGAAACTGAGGCAGGAACTAAGTAGAGACGGTGGGGGAATGATGTTTATTGGCTTGTTCCCTGTGACTTGCTCAGATTTTTTTTTTCCATACAACCCAGAGCCACTTCCACAAGGATGGCACCACCTTGAGTGGGCCGGGCTCTCATACAGACCAATCTGATGGAGGCATTTTCTCCATGAGATTTCCTGGTCCCAGATGACTAACTTGCATCCAGATGACAAAAAAAAAAAAAAAAAAAAAAAAAAAAAAAAAAAAAAAAAAAGGCACAGATAGATTTTTTTTTAAGTTTAGTAGGTAACACCCAGAGTCCTTAAAATGGTTAGAGTCTTTCAACCAGACAGCCAGACATTGGTGGTGCACACCTTTAATCCCAGCACTCAGGAGGCAGAGGCAGGAAGATCTCTGAGTTTGAGGCCAGCCTATTTACAGAGCTAGGTCCAGCACAGCCAGGACTACACTAAGAAACCCTATCCTGGATGAGGGTGTGCAGAGTGGTGAGGGGGTAGGTGGATGGGGGCATTGATCAACATCGTGCTGACCAGGGGAAGAGACCAGGATCCAGCTTCGACATCTTCTCCTGATAGACTCTGTCAAAGGCTTCACTTTGAGCCACAGTGAAGAGATTCTTCCAGTCACCACAGATGCCTGTCAATCCAACACAGAAGGAAAAGCACCAGGAAAATGAGTCCAAATCCCACTTGCACAGCCAAGCCTGTCACACTCCCACCTCAACCATCCAGTTAGTATTTTCTCTCAAGACCAAAATGAGTCATCCTACAGTTTTCTGCTTCAGACCAACTGCCAACTGTCAAAACTATGTTAGCACAAAAGGGACAGGGCTTGCGATGATTTGAGGTTGGTACCTGTGAGCGTCCGAAATGTCAGATGGAAAAATCCTAGTCTTGAAACTTTGAAGGAAAAACTGAGGGAGTTTTCATACCTGCACCTCAGTCCTGCCCGCCATGTGGAAAAAAAAATAACAACTATGTGACAGAGATACAGGGTACAAAATGGACACTGAAAGTTTGTGTCCTTCAACTTTTTTTACAACAAAGTTTGTATTATACTCAAGGGAATATGGTTAAGTTACACAATGCTGTGATCAGAAAAATCTCCGCTAGGAAAATGGATGTGTTCTACATCACTTTTCTCCATGTGGGAGATTTTTGTAAACCGTTTCCACTGAAATACATAAATAGTCCAGTGTCACAAACATCTCCCAATATTATGACTTTTTTAGTCATATATGAATCATCAAGCCCCACCACCCTGGATCCCTGAACATCAGCAACATATTCTCTGCCTCTACAATTATTTTCTATTTTATGAATGTTACATAAATATATTGTGTGTAGATTTGTTGTTGACTCTTGTCGTTCAGCATAAGGCCACTGGAATCCATCCATGTTGCTACATGTGTCAGTAAACTCTGTTACTGACGAATGGCGTTGTATCTGTCATGTAGACACATGGATGTTTGCATGGGTTATCTGTTGTAAACCCTCTGAACTGAAAGTCCTGTTCCTGTGACTACACCTCTGGTTTCTTATAGACGTGGATCATGTCACTGAGACTGACTGAGTCTTGATGGACTTGTCCATCGCACAGGCAGAGCCAGGAGGGCACAAGCACCTCTCACTCCTTCTCTGCTTAACCGTGGTTCTAAGGAGTCTCAGTAACGGATTTGTGGGCATCGACTCTTCTGAAAGAATGTGATGGAATATGACACTAGCTTCCAAGCACGTCTGTTTTCATGACTCATGCTTTATGCAAATATCAAAAACCTACCCATTTCTACAACACAACCTTGACACTCTATCTTTTCTTACCCTTTCTCAGCAATGGTATATTGGAGACGGTGCCATCTTTGGGATTTCTTAGCATTATGCTGTTGGACATGCTATTCTCTTTCATGACTGAAAAGGACAAGTTTTGGGCAGCAGAATCAAGCTGTTCTGGAGTCAGATATTTGCCCAGAAATTGACACACTTTTTGCATGCTGCCTTTGAGGTCCTGTGGGTGGAAAAGGAGTTATCAGGAGAGAGTGGATACAAGCACTGATGGTGACATAGCCCTTGAGTTCTCAAGAAGGTGAATACTTCCTTATTATGTGACCTAAAATTTTGTTTCTAACATCCTACATCATATACATATTCATATAAAACATATACTGATATACATAACTATGTTATATATATTTATAAGTACACAATATATTTTATATTGTGTTTATGAGTTGTATATGATGTATATACTATATAATGTTATACAGTATAATATGAAAATATAAGGTTATAATAATATATGATATGTATAAATTTATAATGTATAATATAAATATATATGAAGCATGTGTATACAGTGGGCACTGAGGCTGGAAAAAGACAATGGATCCCTCTGAGTTGGAATTAGAGGTGGCTAGGAGACACCATGTGGGTACTGAGGATCGAACCCAGGTCCTCTGTAAAGGCAGCATGTACTCTTAGCCACTCAGCCATCGCTCCAGCCCCAATTTCCCCAGTTTTCATACTCTGTCTTACATTGTGAAGGGATAAAGGAGTCATGAAAAGAAAACCCATTCCTTTGTCAAGTCTGCCTGCCAGCCACCAGCTCAAAAAAAAGTGTGTGTGTGTGTGTGTGTGTGTGTGTGTGTCTATGTGTCTGTGTGTCTCTGTGTGTGTCTGTGCATGTGTGTATGTGTGTGTAGGTGTATGTGTGGGTGTGGGTGTGTCTGTGCATGTGTGTATGTGTGTGTATGTCTGTGTGTGTCTGTGCATGTCTGTGTGTCTGTGTGTGTGTGTCTCTGTGTGTGTGTTTGTAGATGTTCATGGAGGCCAGAAGAAAGTATCAGATTCCCATGGAGCTATTGTTACAGGCAGTTATGAGCTAACTGGCATGAGTTTTGGCCCCAAACTCAGGTCCTCTGGAAGAGCAGCAAATGCTCTGAACAGCTAAGCCAATCTCAAGCCCCTGACTTTTCCTTATGAAAAACAAATCAATTTTAAGTGTATAAAATGTAGGATGTCATTGTGTCACTTTTTATAAATGTGTATCATTGTACTGAACTCATGTTCACCTCATCACCCATCATGCTTTGCTGACTACCTTACCCCTCCTACTTACCCTTTCCCTCACCTGAACAGTCCATCTCCTGCTTCTCCTTGTGTGGCCCCCACACAGCTAATCTAGATTTCATATAAAATACATGAAACATTTTTTCTGTTCCTCCTCATTACACTCATCATTACCCTTGGTTACCAACTTTTCATTGGCAAATTTTGTTGGAAAAAACAAGACTCATGAATCCAACTGGATGTAAATTGGATTGGAAAGTGGAGGCAGAAAATGAACAGGCACTTTCTACAAAAATGCTGTATACCACAGAAAGAAATGGGAATTTCAATGTTCACTGGATTAAATCAGCCAATAGAAGGGCATTTGAAAGAGAGAAAGAGTTGTATGAAAAACCACTACTCTTTGGAGTATTGGAATTGCTGTATATAATACATAGTTTACTATGGTGAGATTCCTGTTGGCCAGTTCTTAGTTCTGACTTAGGACTCGAGCCTGGAACATTCTCTGAAAGTCTATATGAAAGGTCCTTGCCTAAGTTTAATGTTCGATACTCCATCTGATTGTCCCTGGGCCCCAATATGAAGCTATTGAGGTGCCTGCATCAAATGTGTTCATGTGGTCAGGTTGTCGAGGTGGGAGCCACTGTGACAACTTTCGTGTACTAATGCTGTTGAGCATGAACCCAGAGCATTGCCAGGCTAGCGTTCTGAACAAAAGCCATCAGATTCTTACTCTGAAACTGAAAGAACATTTAGATGAAGCAGGTGTCTTTAATAAGACATGGCTAAGACTTATCAAGCACACATGTAGCATGACATTCACTATTCTAGATAGTTGTCACTTTTATTGTGTATCTGAATACTACTGTTTTTGCAGTTTCAGGAGAACAGTGAGTCACAGGATGAGTTAGAACGTGCTGAGGTTATGCAGACAATGAAAGGCTGGGTTTTACACACCTTCCCTATTTGGGTTTGATTTTTCTGTTACCATGATAAAATACTGACCAATAAAAACCTGGGGGAGGAGGGGCTTATCCAGCTTCTGGGTTTTGAGCATCATGGATGGAAGCCAGGCAGGAACTTGAGGCAGGAACTGAAGCAGAGCCCACATAGGAATGCTGTTCACTGACTTGCTCCCTCTGGCTTACTCAGCTACCTTTCTTATACATCCCAAGCCCACCTGCCTATGGATATAGCACCCCAAGTGGCGAGGCTCCCCTACGTTAATCATTAATTGAGAAAATCCCCCCACAGACATCTAGTAGAGGCATTTTCTCCATGGATAGCTCCTCTCACAGGTGTGTCAAGTTGACAACGATGCTAGCTATGACAGTCTCCCACTCACTTACTCGATTGTTTACCCCTAGAGAAATACAAAGGGAAGGAACAAAGGCAGATATGAGCAATGTAGGAAACACAGTAAAAGAGAATTACCCTCTGTAGCTCCTCATAGGACATTAGTAGAAAGTTCTCTGTGTCTCTCCTGGTTAACCATCCAAGTGTGTGATCAAACCAGGATCCAAAAATCACTACAGAGATAGGGGAGAAAAAGGAAATGATTACTGAACTTTGCACCTCATGAATATTTGTTCTTATTCCTGATTGGAGGATGGCATTTACTTTGAGGAAGGTAAGGGATGTCAAGTTTCTATCTCTAGAGGTCTATGACACAATTATGACATTGAGAAAGCTCACTTTTTTTTAGAGGAAAAAATCATGCATGCTTACTACCTACATATTTAAAAGAAGTTTTAAACCTTATTTAATGTGTATGAATGTTTGCTGATATGTATGTATGTGCATCACATGGGTGCAGTGTTCGCAGAGACCAGAAGAGGGCATAGTATCTCTTGGAAGCAGAATTACAGATGGTTTTAAGCCATCATATGGGTGCAGAACTGAATCTGGATCCTCTGAAAAAGCAGAAAGAGTACATAACCACTGAACCACATCTCCTGCCCTGCCTCTTTGAACCTCTAACTAGAAAAGTGTATAAAAAGAGCAGGATAAAATTCAAATACATGCAAGAACTATTTTATGAAGCAAGCATAGTTTTATTAAATAATACTTCATTGTGAGTAAAATACCAAGAACTAATGAAATGACTTAGTGGATAAAGGCACTTGACCCACAGCCTGATGATATGAGCTTTATGCCTGAAACCCACATGGCTGAAGGAGAGAACTGATTCCCACAAGTTGTCCTCAGACATCCACACATGCACAACGGCATGTGTGAAACCCCATAACACACACACACACTAAGTTAATGGATATAATATCTGAAAACATGCAATTGAAAAATATAAAAATAAAGGATAGATGATCATTCATAACTATATAATATATCATACAAGATTTGATTTTTCTAAGTGAAAAAATACATTAAGTGTAAATCAGATTGCATCTGGTTGTCCATAAAATTCTTGACATCACACTGAGTAAAAATTTAAAACATTGGTTTTTAACATTTTAAGTTTCATTCATATGTATATCTGTGTATGGGTATTGCATACATGAATGCAGTGTCTGGGGATGCCAGAAGAGAGCACTAGACCCCTGGATATGGAGTTAACAGACCTTGAGGGAAACCTGGCATGATTGCTGGGAACCAAACTTGGACATCTGCAAAAGTAGTAGACAACTAAACCATCCTTCTTGTCCCACACTGAGTAAATTTTAAACAACTGTGACCCACAGATATAGCTTTTAAACATGCAACACAGATCTCTGGTATTGCCTTGATTTCAAAATATAAAATTGGTGGTCCAGATTCCACTCACCGTCACCTTGGATAAATGAACGAAGATGCTCATCAAAAGTCTGTTGATTGTTCAAAAGGTGAAAATGTTTTCTGATATGATAGTGAGATGTAGCAACATCTCTTGGATTCCTGATGACGTAGATAATCTAAAAGAGAAAGTTTATTAGAAATGTGTGTCTTTGCTTCAGCACTGCATATTTCCACATATCCTGAACCAAACTCTTAAGTCTTTACACAAAGCCACAACACATGTGGAGGTCAAAGGATGAGCTGCACCTTTTCCTTACATCCGTGACTCTCTCAATGTAAGGTTGCCTTCTCTTCCATCATTTCCTTAACTCTGAGATAGAAGATGCCAAGTTGATCTTCCATCTGAGAAAGTTTACATAGCTGCCACTGACATGCATGGTTCACTGTTGGAAGAACAGTTGAGGGGCTGCAAAAATGCCTCCGTGGTTAAAGCAGGGTTTCTCAACCTGGGTCCCCAAGACCATCAGAGAACACAGATATTTATAGTGTGATTCACAACAGTAGCAAAATTATAGTTATGAAGTAGCAGTGAAACTAATCTAGTGGGTGGGGATCACCACAACATAGGAACTGTATTAAAGGGCCTCAGCATTGGGAAGGTTGAGAACCACTGCTTCAAATGTTTGCTGCATAAAAAAATGAAGATTTGAGTTTGGGTCCTCAGAAACCCACATGTGATGGCTGTCCTTGGTTGTCAACTTGACTATACCTGGAATGAAATACAATCCAGAAACAGAGGTCACACCTGTGATCTGGATCTTGAGGCAGGAAGACAACCTGCCTTTGATCCAAATTTTGAGGTGGGAAGGCACATACTGCTGCCATGAGGACCAGCCTCCAGCAGCTCAGAGCTTGAAGGGAATCCATGGAGTCCTCATACTAAGGCTTTTTTATCTGAGGGAGTAAGGAAAAGACAACACACTCTCTTGATAGTTTTCTTCTGACTCTTTCTTTATTCTTCTGTATTCTTCCTCTACATCTTTCCTGGTGTTTTCCTTCTCTCATTATTGATGTTTTTCTTCTAACTTACTTTGTTTTTTTTTTTTTAATCTTACAGCTTATATACTCTACCAAAATCTTTCAAGCAATATGAAAATCACAATGTGGCTACATTCTATTTTTCAAGTGGATGATTACAATGAATACAGGCTTTTAAAAAATGTTTTCATTTCCCCTACATGGTTAAACAGTTTACTTATTACAGGTGAAAAACAAGTTGTTCCAAGAACCCACATATATTATCCAAGCAACTTGTTATAGATTAAGAGAGTGTAAGCAAAAGTATTTTTCAAGCCAATTCTTCTACTAGCAGACTGCTTACTTGTGGGAGCCCGTTCTGGGGTTCCTCGTGGCTTTACCCGGCAGGTCCGAATAGAGGATGATCAGGACCACAGGCCTGAGTGCAGGTGTCTGAGATGCTCTGCACTTGGCTGTGCTGGGGGAGGAGGTCTTTTGCTCCACCCCTTGGCGTCTCTATAAAAACCCTGGGCCAGAGACAGTCGGGGCCCGTTGGAATAGGTTCCAGGCCTTCTCGAGGCTATCCTTTATATTCTATCTGTTTATCTCCACAAGATTCTCCGCTATAAATCCTTCTATCTAATATTTCCTGCTGATCGCACTCAAGAAAACTCTGGGAAGCTGTGGGGGTGGTGGGTAAACGCCCCACAGAATGGCGCCTGAACAGGGACTAAAGAAAAAAAGAGACTAAAGAAAAAGGAAAAAAAAGGGGGGACTAAAGAAAAAAAGGGACAAAAAAAAGGGGGGGACTAAAGACAAATGAACAGGGACTAAAGACAAAGTAATAGGGACTAAAGATAAAGGAAAATAATAGTTTTATTACAGAGTTTTTGGTGAAAGTGCTGAGTCAGCCCTGCCAGTGGAGAGGCATGCCGGTGTTATGAAAAAATATATATTTGTTATATATATATTTTTGGAAGGCAGGGGTTTTATCCTCGAGAGAAAAGGAAAGCAGACTGGAAGGATGTCCGATGCTGCAGCAAAATTCTCTTCTGTCAAAATTTTCTATCTTCTATCCCTTTCTCAATTTCTATCTGTGAAAAATAAGTATAAGATATAGGGTAGTAATATAGTTTAGGAAAAACTTAGAAGTGTAAGATTGTGTAGGAAAAAATAAGTAAGGCAACTAGACAGAAAAACTCTTCAATTTTCTAACTTTGGGGGCTTTGAAAGCAAACTGGGGAAAAAATCTTACTTTGGGCTTTATGGGTAGTAAAAAAGCTCTTCTTTGAGCTTATGGGGAAGAAAAAGTTTCCTATGGAAGCTTTTGACCTGGGGACAGCTGAAATGCTAATTCCAAGCAGCAGGAGAAAGTAATTTCTCCCTGAGGCAAAAATGGGGGTGTAAGAAGTCAAAGTTTAAAGTTGGGAAGTTTTGGGAAAAGTTGGTCTTTCTCCTGGGGGGAAAGAAATCTTTCTCTTAAGCTATAAAGCTTTTCTTGGAAAATTTGGGGGGAAAAAATCTCTCTAAAAAGCCTTAATCTTTCTCAAAAGCTCTCTTAAACTTAAAAACTAAATTTGTCCTGAGAGGACAAAAATTAGAATCACCTGAAGATATTAGTATGGGGACCACCTGTGATTAGCTCTAAGGGAAAACAACAAACCTCTTAAGACAGCAAAACCTCTAAGTTCTCTTTCAAGCTTTAAAAATCATCCCTGCAATGCAGGAGGCAAGGACAAGTTTCTAAAAACCCCTTCTAAGCTCTGTCTCTTCAAGCTAGTAAAAGACAGTGGGTCAGAGTACCCTAAGGGAAACGCTTGGGGAGAGTGTGGGTGAAGAGCTACAGAGAGCCCAAAAAGGGCAGGAAACTTGACCTGAGAAAAGCAAAATAGTCAAGCTTCACAGTTAGAGCTGAGCTGAGGCAGCAAAGGTTTTGAGTGAGCATTTCAGAATGAAAAGGTGCTCCTAATCCTCCTAATGCAAAGATCCCCTGAAGCAATGCAAACTGTTAGCATTGAATCCTCGATTCTGACCAAAAACCCAGAGGTGACTGGCCAGCATCTCTGAGTTGGAGTGCATTTCGGGGATACTAGGGTTCTTGCAGTTGTAAACTTCCTGGAGCACAGAGCTGAGGCAGGAAGGTGCAGGACCCAGGGGAAGATTGCTAATGAACAAACAAAGCTAAGGCCGGTGGGAACGGCACAGTTGTCTGCTTTCCTACAAGTCCCAGGTTTATAGGTCCACAACTGCAAAAAGAAATCTGAGAAAAAGCTTCCTATCAGAGAAAGGACCTTTCTGGGAAAACAGTAAAGCTGAACTGTGTCTGAAGCAGTCGTGCTGCCGAGTCAGAATGCTGTCTGGGGAAAGAGCCCAGCCAGGGCAGAACAGAACTATCCAGGAGTAAAGCTTTCTTTTCTGTCAGAGAAAGCACCTCTTTGAGAAAGCTTTGTTTCAACTGACTTCTGATGAGATGAGGGAGGGTAGCCCTAAGGGGTGATTGCCTTTCGCTTAAGCTCTGTCCTTGGGCAACCAGACAAGCAAACACAACCCTCTGGGGGACTGGGCCAGGTGAAGGCCTGATGAGGCAAAGCACCTGTCCTAATGGGAGTTTAGAAATGGCAAAAACCTCCCTTGTTAAATTTTTCAGTCTGTACGCAAACCACACAGACCCCGGGGGAAAAAAAAAAAAACAAACGGACAAAAAGCCCCTACCTTCAGTAGCAGGGAAAGCCGCCACTGTAGTGTCAGAAACTGTTTCTGGGGTAGAGGGGATAAACTGAGACCAAACTGGGAACTGTCTGGGAGAAAGACTCTGAAGAAACAGAGGGGACAGATTCCTCCCCAGAAAATGCATGACCTAACAAAGCTGCTAGAATTTGAGGCAGATTCAGGGGGAGAAAAAGAAAGCCCCTACCTCCAAAGGCAGCTAGCAGAGGTACAGAGCCGCAGATAGCTGAAGCTCTGCATCTGGGAAAGGAAGGAGCAAGCAAAATGAGATAAATCAGTGGGAGAAAATCTCTGAAGGAGCTATGGAAAAGCTGTTGTAAATGATCTTGTTTTTCACTGACTGGCTAAAACAAACACAAGCCCTGAGGAAAGTTGCTATCAGAAATGGCAGCCTCAATGCTCACTAACGAGGCAGGTGTGGTTCTGATCGGGGGTCCAGTGTCAGATGAAGGAGAGACACCTGTTAAAGCCAGTTGAGGAGAATAGAAACCTCCCAATGTGCCATAGCTGAAAATGTAAAATGCTTGTTCAAATCTTCCGTTGCAAAAGCAAAAAACTTTGTTCAAACCTCCCGGGCAAGAATTTGGAAGCAAGTCTGGTAAAAAGAGAACCAGTTGACTCTCAAACCCGATAAGAAATATGGGAAATGATATAAGGGACTGATATAAGGAACTGATATTATTATGGACTGATATAAGGGAAATGCATTCTGGGAAAGGTAGTTTTTCTGCTAAAGATGGCGACATTGCCCTGAAACACTTTTGTCAGCTCTAAAATTAAAATACAGCTTTTAAAAGAAAAAGGGGAAAAGTCGTCTAAGGGTTTAAGTGTCAGTTCCAATGAAAAATTGAAAGGATACGGAACTAGGTGCTTCGTGGTTTGGGGCGCCATTGGTAAAATGCCTTATTTACCCTAATAGCTGTGCAAAGTTTTTACGGCAGTTGGATGATAAAAAGCTACCTATAAGAGCAAACAAGTCACTTTAAAATCCTTAAAATACCACCTAATAGCTGTGCAGTTTTTGGTGAAGAGCTTTACAGCAGCTAAATATGGTAATTTCACCCTCAGTGTGAAGTGAAGTTTTTCAGTAGAGCAAACCAAAAGTACTGCTGTGATAGAAACGTTTGTTTGAATTGAAGCACTTAGGGTAGCTACTATGAATTTGGGTGAAGGGACAGCCTCTAGTTAAAAACTGTCTACCGCTGACAGTGCATCTCTGCCAGTCCGGAACGGCTGAGAGAACTGGCAACTTTTGGGTGTGGCTTCGTCCTGAGAATGTTACAATCCCCTAGCAACAAGTATCACAACTCTATAATGGCAACACTCACTAAATTCCAGTGCTTTATAACAAAGCTAACTATAAACTGTAAACTTTAGAAATGATGTATGTATTTCCTGTCTAGTTAAGAGAATCTTTCTAATAGAGATGGTGATAATTAAGAGTAAGAGGTAGAAAGACGAAAATAAGATATGTGAGTTTGTAAAAATTCTGTCTTGTTAGATCTGTGTTAAGAAATCTTTAGGTGTTTGCTAAGTTAGATATATGCTAATGGTAGCCTATATAAGTTTGTAAAATAGACCTATAGAGTTCCTTTAAGAATATAAGCTTGTAAGAAGTATCTAAGGTAGTCTTAAGACATGTAGTAATAAGCTTGTAAGATGCTAGTTGTAAATGTAAGTTTAAATAAGAAATAAGATGGAATGAATATAAGTATATAAGAATTAATAAGAAATATATTTGCTAAAGTAGTTCTATAGTTTCCTTAAAGTATAAATAAGTAGATGTTAATATGTGAGTTTGTAAAAATGTGTAATGTTGAGTGAGTTTATGCTTAAGCACATGTTATGTGAGTTTGTGAAAAAGTGTAAATGTTAAGTGTGAGTCTATTAATGTATATGGTGAAAACACCTGAGACACAGGAGATAGTGTCCTAGTAGACTGCAAGGTAGGCAGTCTGAATGGTTTCAAAAGCTCCAGAAGCCGCTAAGAAGCTAAGAATGGCGGACGCCAGAACCAGCACAAGGCATGGCAGTTGAGATCCGTGGAATATCAACGCAGCACAGAAAAATCTGAGCTAACAGCAAAAACGGTGCAGTTTAAAATATTACTATAACTAAAAAGGTCTGTCTATGAGAACAAAAGTTGCAGAGACACTTGTTTGAACAAAAATTAACTGCAAAAAGTTTTGGTTGAAAAACGTTTCTTCATATTTGGAAGTGAAAGCCTGATACCAGAATTTATTTCTTGTTTGAACTTTTTGAATTTAAAATGAGATAAAATTACAAAAACATTTTGGTTATGGATTCCTTCAAATTTGGAAGGCTAGTACCAATATTTATTATTTGAATTTTGGTACTTAAATGAAATGAACAATAGAGATTTCATTGCAATGGGACAATTTTGAGCTTACTTCTAGTAATGACCTAGGAACAGTTTTCTGGAATTGGGTTAAAAATGGAACTGTTTAAATGAAGAAATGTATTTCTACTTAGAATCAAGATGCAATTTTGTGTATGCATATATGCTTTATTAACTGGAGATTTATGAATTGTTTTGTGGAACTGTTTATGTAAAAATGGAATTACTTATGGAACTGGTTTTGTGTTACAAATGGAGCTGTTTAAACAGAAAAGTTTGGGTTTTCTAACTAGGCTTGAGATTTTGCTTAAAAATTATAAAGAAAAGGAGGAGCTATGAGATTGAATTATGTTCACAGAAACCTATTGATATTAATGCACCCTGGCTTTGTGGAATTGAGGAAATGTTTAAGTTTGATGTGAATACATCGAAGTTTTTCCTATGTTCTGTTAACAAGAAAATTCAAATGACTGAGTTAAAGTTGTAAGACGGAGAAAATTGTTAACTATTATATAGCACCATATATACTAATTCTAATGGTTCTGTTAAGAGTTTGTTTTGAGTTGTAAGATTGAGAGAATTGTGACTATGTATAGCAATATTTATGTTAACCTGTTAATGGTAATGATGAAGCTAAGGGATTCTGTAAGTTTGTAGTCGCCTTAAGAGTTTTGGTTTAGAAAGGGCTTGAGGCAGCTAAGACTGCTGTGGTCACCTTGGACCTAATTCAAAAGAGAAATGCCATTTATATCATCCTCTACTCCCATACTGGGAGGTATAACAGCTATGGAGATTGCTGTAAGCCATTAATAGTTATTTTTTTATATATTAAGAAGGGGGGACCTGTGGGAGCCCGTTCTGGGGTTCCTCGTGGCTTTACTCAGCAGGTCCGAATAGAGGATGATCAGGACCACGGGCCTGAGTGCAGGTGTCTGAGATGCTCTGCACTTGGCTGTACTGGGGGAGGAGGTCTTTTGCTCCACCCCTTGGCGTCTCTATAAAAACCCTGGGCCAGAGACAGTCGGGGCCCATTGGAATAGGTTCCAGGCCCTCTCGAGGCTATCCTTTATTTTCTATCTGTTTATCTCCGCAAGATTCTCCGCTATAAATCCTTCTATCTAATATTTCCTGCTGATCGCACTCAAGAAAACTCTGGGAAGCTGTGGGGGTGGTGGGTAAATGCCCCACACTTACTGTAGTTACAAAGAAAGGGCCAACCATTTTACTATTTATCTCAAAAGATAATGTTAGAAGAATCACGAATCTAAACTTTTATATATGAAAAAGAACCGGTCAGCTCTATTTTAAATCCTCAGGGTGCACACATATTCATCAACAGTTCTTTATATCAGGAAGCAGAGGGCAGAAATGGGGACAAGGATTTAAACACTGCCTTTGGTCACCAAACCGTCCAAGCAAGAAAGGCACACCAGCTAACAATAATCGGGCTGCTTTGTTCTTGTTCCCTGACCTTAAAGAGTTCCTCACTCAACTATGTGCCTTTCAAAAACTTCAGATTTGTCTTTTTGGGTTTTTCATCTTAAAGCTATTAGCAAAAACAACTCAGTCTAACTTTATTTTCAAAGCTTTGTTTCAGCTATGATGCACTGGGAAATCTGTGAACACATCTCCCAACTTAAGATTAAAGGAATTTAAACTAGCTGGGCTACTGGGACTCGGTTGTTTTTCTTAATCATTAACATAAGCCACAGTCTATATGGCTCCTCAATAGAAACTCATGTGTTCTAGCTGTGTGACACTTTCTTATTTTATTGTTTTATCCTCTGCATCCTACAGAGGCAATGTTTTATCCTACCTTTACCTATGTTAATTTTTCCACTAAAATAACCTCTATCACAGTGCCTTACTATATTTATTACAAATCCTCAATCATCAAAATCCTGTTTAAACTAACACTATTATTGTATAAGATCATTGCTTCAGTTAAAAAGTACAGCTTAGGAAGAAGTCATCTTCATAATAATCCACAGGTAAAAATGCCCAGTAAAACAGGACATTTCCAAGAGATGATCATACTTCATTAAGGGCAGTGGGGATCTCTCCACACCCATTCACACCGTACCAGATACCAGAGAAAAATGGCAGTGACAGACATGCAAAGACACAGCAGTAGCAAGAAATATTCTAGTGCTGAGGCTCTTGGGGCCTTGCCTATCCAAGATTCATCCACCAGTGCCTTGCATGCTGGTGGGCCAATCCCCTGAAGTCAATTGCCATCTGCTACTCCTCTGACATGGCCACTGATAGATACACCTTTAATCTGGGCCACACCTTCTGCCAAAAGCCTATATAAGGACAATGGAAGAAGGAAAGCTTGCTTCTTCTTTGCCTGCCTGCCCTCGCCTTGCCAGCACATCCATTCCTTCACTGGTATTGGTGTCTAATTCTCCAGGATTCCAGCATATACAGAAGATCAGCTGAGACACGCAGCCTCAGGGGACTGAGCAGCTACTAGATTCTTGGACTTTCCATTCACCACTAGCCATTGTTAGATTAGCAAGACTATAGCCTGGAAGTCATTCCAATAAATTCCCTTATATATATGGAGAGAAATTCATACCAAAATTTCTATGACTATAGAGAACCCTGACTAATATACCACATAAACACCAGGCAAGTGAGAAGCCTGCCTGTAATTCCACCCTCAGAAGGTGGAGATCTCCAGAGCATGCTGGTTCCCAACATAAGTCATGCCAGTGAACTGTGATTGATTGAGAGACCCTGTCTTAAGAAGAATAGGTGGGAACTGCTGAGGTTGTTCACTGGGCAGGGGCACTTGCCACCAAGCCTGATGAGCTAGGCTAACTTTCTGGGACCCACACAGTGGAAAGAGAGCCATGCACCCTCACCAACTCCACCCCCCACACCCACACCCACACAGAGAGAGAAAGAGAACAAATATTTCAAAAGAATAAGGCAAGCCGGCGATGCTGGCACACGCCTTTAATCCCAGCACTCGGAAGACTGAGGCGGGCAGATCCCTGTGAGTTCGAGGCCAGCCTGGGCTAGAGTGTTTTCCAGGAAAGGAGCAAAGCTACACAGAGAAACCCTGTCTCAAAAAACCAAACAAAAAGAATAAGGCAGAGGAGTGATTGAAAATGATTCTAGACATCAACGTTGGGCCTCCATACACACCCATCCACAAGTGCCTATACAACCTACACTCCCATGCCCAAACACATGCACACCACTTATACACGCATGGAAAAGGAAAAGGAAAAATGCAAAGTTGAAAGCTGACTTCTGAGTTAACAAGTATTCATAACATTAATCATTCATTAACCAATTAATGAAGAACTGTGAGTTCAGCTGTTCCCATACAAGTGAGTATTAGGGAGACTGACAAGGCCATAAATTTGGACACACCCTTGAGTGTGCCAGTTTAAGAAAGAGAGTCCTCCTAAGATTTCATCACAGATAGAAGCAGATACAGAGATCCATAGCCAAAGAACAGGGCAAGCTTAAGGAATCCAGTCGAAGAGAGAGAAGAGGGATTCGATGAGCAAGGGCATCAAGATCATGATGGGGAAACATGCAGAGCAACCAAACCAAACTAGTGGGAACTCATGAAATTCAGATCAACAGCTGTGGAGCCTGCATGGGACTGGGCTAGGCCCTCTGCATAGTGAGACTGTTGTGTAGCTTGACCCGCTTAGGGGGCCCCCTGGCAGTAGGATCAGAATCCATGCCTGGTGCATGAGCAGGCTTTGTGAAACCCACTACCTATGATGGGGCACTTCACACAGCCTTGAGGCAGGGGGAGGGGCTTAGACCTGCCTCAACTGAATGTTCCCCCCCATGGGAGACCTTTCCTTCTTGTAGGAGGGAATGAGGGGTGGGCTAGAAGGGGAGGCTAGAGGGGCAGGAGGGGGGAAGAGGAGGATCTTTGATTGGTATGTAAAATGAATTAAAATTTTTCTTAATAAAAAATAATAATAATAAAATAAAATATAAAAAATTTCATCATAGAGACCAGCATCTACTCACCTTAGCACTGGATGTGAAGTAAGACTTGGGAAACAGTTGTATGGGAAGATGTGTACTCATGAGACGTGGTCCAGCCTGGTCTAGCAATAGTTTCTGCTCATCTTTAGACTCAAGCCCTGGAGACCTGGCAAAATTTTTGACAGTTTGGACCCGAGTAGGGTCCCCTTTGGAGACAATCAGACTGACCATTTCAATCATCCAGTGTGTTCCTGGTTGTGGGAAAATGAGAACAATCAAATTACATTACATTATCATAGTAAAGAAAATGTTTCATATGTTGAATGATGAAGGTATTTGTATTTGGTTTTATTCTTAGGTTTTACTTTTGTGTTTTCCACTTGTATACAAGCCAGCAGACTTCCATGTGGTTTCATTGTACTTTTTAATCCTGGTTAATCCTTCCTCTGTTCCTGAACTCCCATCTCCCCTTATATCTCTAATTCTCATATCATCCCTGTTTAAAACTTTTCACCTACAGTAATACCCCTCTCTACTTTCCTTTTGCCTGTGTTCTATTACGCCCTCCACCTTTAACCCACCACCACCACTGCTGGTTATTTTTATGTTTGTTTGTTTGTGTCAATGTGACATAAGCTAGAGTCATCTTGGAAAAGGAAACCTCAATTGAGAAAACGCCACCATCAAATTGGCCTGTAGGGAGCCTGTGGAGCACAGTCTTGATTAATGATTGATTTGGAGGAACCAGACCACTGTGGGCAGTACCACCCTGGGCCAGTGGTCTTAGAATATAAGAAAGGAAAGCAGGCTGAGTAGACCAGGAGGAGAAAGCCAGTAAGCAGCACCCTTTGATGGTCTCTGCTTCAGTTCCTGCCTCCAGGTTCCTACCCTGTTTGAGTTCCTGCCTTGGCTCCCAAAGTCAAGGACTTACATTGACATTACAGATGGTTGTGAGCCACCATATGTAGATGCTGGGCACAGGTCTCTGCAAGAGCAGAAAGTGCTCTTAACGGTGTAGCCATCTCTCCAGTCCTGCCCCTCATTAGCTCGTATTTTCTCCACTCACATTAAATTTAACAGAAATATTAAAAGATGTATAAATACTGTGACAGAATATAATATCAATATTGCACAATTTTATCATTTTAAACAAATCTACCTCTTCAACTGGATATCATATCTACATGTTGACTCTTGTGAACATCACTTTTTCTAGTTTTTTTGAAACAACAATCTATACCGTGAGTGGCGTACCACATCATCTCATTTATCTAATTATAGCTTTATATAGATTTGTCAAACTTTCTTCTACTTACCTATTTTCCCCAGGTCTATGTACCTGTCTAATCAGATCTGAACAGTATAACAAAAATTCAAGAGATATGCTTGGTTATTGGTAATGAAGGCACAAGCAGTCTGATTGCTCTCCTACCATCCCACCTCATACAGGGTTATATGGAGTACCATAGACTTACCAGGGCTTTATGAAGACATTAGCAGAACAAAAAGAGATGAGAAATCTTGTATCCAAGATGACTGCATGAAAAAGGGTTTAGTCATCCCTCCTGACCCACCCTCTGGTTCTGCCTTGTGATAGCATAAACCACATTAATTTTGTTTTAACTTCTATATTAATTTATGTATCTATTTGCAACCGCTTGATTGAATTCTGTGATTATTACAACTCTCAACTGGACAGAAACTGGAAGTACTTGGGGAAAGTCTTTGGTTTTTTGTTTGTTTTTGTTTTTTAGTTGGGAAAACACTAGTTTCTTTTGAGACATTCACCTCTACCTATTCTCACATCTGAATACAAGTACACCAGGAAAGAAAGAAAGTATATCACTTGAAAATGGTCCTTTGTGTTAGTATTAAGGCATGCACTTCTGAAAAATGAAAAGATGCTCATAATACTGAATGTCAGAAATAAGCAATTGATGTTACTTCTTGTTTTATGGGGAAAAAAGAGCAAGCTTTCTAGAATGTCTAGTTAAAGTATTTTAATCAATGGTTTTGAAACCAAAAATACCTGGTTTTACTCCAAGCCCTTTCTTTGGTAGCTTCAAGAGGCCAAGCAAGATACTTATCTTCTACAAAGCCCATTTTCTTCAAAATGAGTCATAATGCTTGCTAAAATTTTCATCCCTGTTTCTATTACCCATCTCACAAAATCTTTTTTTAAAGTGCTGGGATCCTTTCATGTAGATGAAAGTGAGATGAAAGAGGTGAAAATATTTTAAAGGACAGGATTGACAAGGTCATGAGCTTTGCTTTAGATGTGCTGACAATAAGATGATCTGAGAGTTATCCCAGTTGGGAGAGGGGTCTAGAGCTTTGCTTAAAGCCCCAGCATTTACCCCAACACCCTGTCCTGTCAGCCTGTCTTCTTGATACTGTTCTGGATGCTTTCTGGTTTCATGAACTCACTTCAAGTTTTCTCATCCCTCCAGGGAGAAAGTCTTAATGAGAAATTATCTGGATCAGGTTGGTCTGAGGGGGATTGTCTTGGTTGTTAATTAGCATAGGAAGCCCCAGCCCACTGTGGACAGCACCATTCCCTAGACAGGAGTTCCTGAGCTATATGAGACCAGAGAAGGCAGGCAGAAAGTCGCAGTCATTTCTATATGGACCATGGATATAGTGTGACTAGCTTGCTTGCTTTTCAGCCTTGAATTCCTCTCAATGATGGATTGAAACCTGCATCTGTAAACATTAATAAACTGTTTTCTCCCCAAAGTTCTGTCTTATCAGGGTATTTCTAATGAAGACACTAACTCTCGAAGTACAAATAATTATTGTCTGAAAATGAGGTGACATGAATGAGAAAGTGTGCTCACATTCACACACCTGGAAATGGCAGAGCCAAATGGAAATCAAGCAGTGTTCAAGTCTTGTCCATCTCAGTGTCTGACAATTAGTGAGAGTGAGCCCTGCCCATTCTCAACATTTCCCATCCCCAGGATGAGAGAGAAGCTTTGTGTTTCTTGAGAGCACCCCGAGATTTAGAAACTGACAAGAGCAAATGGATACCTGCAAGAGGTACCTTTCCCTGGGAGACACAGTCATGAAATATGATGGGCTGAGCTAATTATTAATGACAGAATAGTGATGTGCAGTTGACTTTTCAGTTACACAGTTACTTGATGTAGGGATCTGTGCCTCAGGACCAGCCTAAGACCATGTTAGATAGGTAAGTAGCATATAGGGTGGTAGATGAAAGATAGATAGATAGATAGATAGATAGATAGATATAGATGATAGATAGATAGATAGATAGATAGATGATAGATAGGTAGATATGTAGATAGATAGATATGTAGATAGATAGATATATAGATAGATAGATATGTAGATAGATAGATAGATAGATAGATAGATAGATAGATAGATAGATAGATGATAGAGTCTATCTCCAAGTTTCCTAGCATACAACTTCTAATATCATGTAATCTCTGAATTAGCGAGGTTTTCTGTGCATAAAAAGTGGCCCTGCCCCATAAATAGGCCAAGGATATAAGCTGGTCACCTGAATCCATGCAACAGAATTAGAGGGTTGGGATTTTTCAGCCCCACTCCCTAACCTATACATAGGGAAGGCAGGCCAAGGGTTAAGTTGATCATAAATAGTCAGTATTTGTTTTAAGCTATGTTTTTCTTCTTTTATTCTTTTATAATTTCAAACATATAATTTACTTTGACCAATATTTTAATCAGTCATCCCTATTTGTGCCTCCTAATATCCCCAAAGGACAGGATTTTAGGGAACTGATGTGTGGAAAATTTCATAAGCATTTTTGGTGGAAATATAAAATAGTGTAACTGACATGGGAAAAAGCATACAGATTTTGGTGATTTGGATAGGAATGGACCCCATGGGCTCATATGTTTGAACGCTTGATCTCTAGATAGTGGAGCTGTCTGGGAAGAATTAGGAAGCGTGCTCTTGATGGAGGAGATGTGGGCCTTGTTGGAGGAAGTGTCACTGAGGCTGGGCTTTGAGATTTCAAAAGCCCACCCAAGGCCAGTCTCTCCCCCCACCCTCTCTCTCTGCCTGCAATTTGTGAATCAGATGTGAGCTCTCAGCTTCTGCTACAGTGCCATGTATGCTGGTCTGCCACCATGCCCCCTACCATGATGATTATGTACTAACCCTCTGAAACTGTAAGTAAGCCCTCAAATAAATATCTTCCTTTATAGTTGCCTTATCCATGGTGTCTATTCACAGCAATAGAACAGTAACTGGGACATAGGTTAACCCCCCCAAAGTTACACATACACACACACACACACACACACACACACACACACACACACACACTTTTCTTACCTGATCTAGGGAAGCTCACTATAATGACATCATCATCTTTCACCAAAAAGTTCTGAGCAAAAGACAGAGACTCCACACTATGGAAGTCAGACAGCATCTGGATCCCCTCAAACAAGAAGATATTGTCAGTCATCTTGACACAGTTGTAGGCTTCAGTGAGGCTGCCCAAGTGGCCTGGCTCGCTCAAGTGTTGAATGGAAGTGGCCCGTATATGCTCCAGAAGAGGCTGCTAAGAGCCAACCTGTCAAAGCAGAGCAATGAGCAGTTCTCTAGAGTTACCAGAAGAACAGAACTTATACAGGTGTGAGAATTAAGATGGGTGGGATTTGCAGAGTTACATAATTAAATGTGACAAACCTTTCACAGTTTTCAAGCAGTGTTGCAGTGATCTTTCTGGAATAAGCAAGCACCCCAACAGCAATGAGAGTGTCACTGCTGACTGAAGCTGAGATAATTCCTGAAAGGTTTTGGTCCCAAGTCCAGTTTGCATTTCCACTTTATACTCTAATATGACAAGCGTGGGCAGTCAAGCAAGCAGGATTCTACAGAAGCTATGTGGCTGTCAGCAGGTCATTAAGAGCAATGACCCTTTTTTTCAGTTACATTTTGGAGTCATTTTGTTCCATTTGAAGTTATTCTTGGTAAATAGGCCATACAAGTAGAGCTTTAAGTAACTGAGAAAATAAGCTGTGGTGATAATCTAATTGTACTGAATTATTATTTTGATTGTATGTTAATAAATAAAGTTGTCTGGGAGTCAGAGCTATTAGAGCCATAGCAAGAGTGTGGCGGTGGTGGCACACGCCTTTAATCCCATAGATATCTGTGTGTTCAGGGTCAGAGCTATTAGAGCCATAGCAAGAGTGTGGCGGTGGTGGCACACGCCTTTAATCCCATAAGATCTCTGTGTGTTCAGGGATACAGCCAGCATTGGAGACATATGCCTTTAAGACCTACGGGGCTGTACATTCAGACAGTGACGAGGCAGTCATGTGTTTGGGTTTACAACCAATGAGAAGGCAGAACAACATACTTTAAAAAAAACAAACTGACAGGAAGTAGGTCTCTTTTCGCGAAGCTGGGACAGCAGGAGGAAGGGTGAGATTTTAGCTCTGAGCTCTGACTTCTCGGCTTTCTCTTTTACATTGTTTCTGTGTTTCTTATTTAATAAGACGGTTGGTTACATCTACATCTGGCGCCCAACGTGACAAGAATCCATTAAAAACCGCTTGGCTTGACGGCAGGTCCGCTTTCCCGCAAGGGCGGCAGGCGGTGGCAGGCGGCAGAGGAAGCGGCAGGAAGCGGCCGGCGTCTTAGTCCGAGCTGCCGGCGTCCTAGTCTGAGCTGCCAGCTTCCTAGTCTGAGCTGCCGGCTTCCTAGTCCGGGTAGCAACTTCTAGCCCGGGCCTAGGTCTGTGAGCAGCTTGCCTAAAGCCGGTGCTACAAACAACTCAGACCTGCCCTGCCGAACAGGGCCCTGCCTGTAAAGCCAACGCACGTGGTCGGAGCTTAAGGAAGCCAGACCCAAGCCTTGACTCGGCACAAGAGGGAACACGTGGCTGCATTTAAGCTTTAGCCGGCTACGCTTTCTTGTGCGTTCTCTCTTTTCTCTCTCTCTCTCTCTCTCTCTCTCTCTCTCTCTCTCTCTCTCTCTCTCTCTCTCTCTCTGGATTTACACCTGGGACACTAGGTGGCTGCTTTGAAAATCCCCTCGGATTTCTACTGTTCTACGCAGATTTGGTAAGTCATAATATATCAGATATTTTAAAGGAAACTATCTAAAAGAGAATTTTTTTCCACATTAAAAAACAAATGGGTTTTATGTGTACATTGGAAGAAAATTGGTTTTTGTTCGAAATTTTAGGCAGTCTGGCAATGGAACAACTATATAATATTAGTATTGGTGGAATTATGCACCTTATCACTATAATTATCCACATTTTAATATTTAAAAAGATAGTCAATTTAAGTGCCAGGATAACAGCTTTAGAAGAACTTGTTAAACCTGTAAAAATTCAGACAGAAGAAATTAACAGTGAAGTTGTTTCAAGTCGGGATCATAAGGTTGCAGAAAGAAAGCCTGTTTTCACACAGTCACCCTTAATTTATCCTGTAACTGTACAGCAGATGCCTGATCAAATGGCTACACAAAATACTTGGGCTCCAATTGAAATGTTGGATTTAAAAAGGTTTAAGGAGGCAATAGTATCTTATGGCATGCATTCCCCATATGTAAAGCAAATGTTAAACACTTGGTCAACATATAATAGGATAGTACCACAGGACTGGCGGGACCTCGCACAAGGTGTTCTGGAACCCAGCCAGAGACTTCAATTTCTGACTTGGTTTAAGGAGGAGGCTAAAAACATAGAAAAACAATGGAGGGATAAAGGAGTACAAGTTTGCCAGGATCAGCTTATGGGCGAAGGCCAATATGCTTCAGCACAAGCACAATGTTTATATGATGTCCAAACCCTAATTTTATGTCGAACGGCAGCCTTGAATGCATGGGACAAAGTTGAGGAACCAGGAAAAAAATCTGAGTCATTTACAAAGGTGAAGCAAGGCCCAAAAGAGTCTTTTACAGATTTTTTACAAAGACTGGCTTCAGCAGTAAAGAGAACGGTCTCGGATTCAGAAGCTGGTAAGGCAATAATTGAATCTTTGGCCTTTGAGAATGCGAATGCAGCATGCAAAAGAATAATCAGGCCATTAAGGGCAAGATCTGCACCTATGGAAGATTGGATTAGAGAAACAATTAATGTTGAAGCTGATGAGCATGATGATACATGGGTAGGAGAAGTAATTTCAAAAGGTTTGAGGAGTGTTAGATGTTTTGGATGTGGAAAGCAAGGACATTTGAAAAGGGACTGTAGACAGGTCATTTCCAGAAACAATGTTTCTTCAAGGAACAATGGCAACAGAATGCCCCTTCCTTCTGGAGTATGCAGAAGGTGTGGTAAGGGAAAACACTGGACCAACGAATGTAGATCAACAAAGGACAGACAGGGTAATCCTTTGCCTCAGTCTTCGGGAAACTCCCAGAGGGGCCTCAGGCAGGCCCCCAGTGCAAATCCAGTTCAAACCTTTCCTGCAGCCATAGAGGAAATGCCTGCTCTGGAGAGCGATTAAATAACCAAATGCCTATTGGAATAAATCATGCTGGTCAGAATGATGAAACAGAGAGAATAGAAAATTCAGGAGAAAACATAAAGAAAATTTTTTGGCAAACTTCTATTAATGAACAAAGACCAAAATTAACGATAAAAATAAATGGTGTTTTGTTGTCTGGTCTGGTAGACACAGGTGCGGACGTTACCATAATTGCACCAGAATTTTGGCATCCAACTTGGCCTCTTCAGGAGGTAAACGTTCAACTGTTAGGAATTGGGACATTATCTCAGGTGAAACAGAGTGCAAGATGGCTCGAATGTATAGGTCCAGAAGGACAGAGAGGAAAATTAAAACCATATGTGGCTAACATAACTATGAACCTGTGGGGTCGAGACTTGTTGCAACAATGGAATACTCAGATTAACATCCCTCCAATCTCAGAAACAAATCATAAACTAGCACATGTTACTGAGAGAAATATTAGAAGATATTGTTCTAATGAGTGGTCACCAGCCATCCATATTATACAAGAACAGGGCACAATAACTGATGATCTTCCAAAGACACCAACAGCTCTACCTTTAAAATGGTTAAGAGACAAGCCTGTATGGGTCCAGCAATGGCCTTTAACAACAGAGAAACTCCAGGCTTTAGAAGAGCTGGTAGAAGAACAGTTAAATGCTCAGTATATTGAAGAATCAACCAGCCCTTGGAATTCTCCTGTATTTGTTATTAAAAAGAAATCTGGTAAATGGAGAATGGTAACAGACCTTAGGGCAATTAACAAAGTAATTCAGCCAATGGGCTCTCTACAATCTGGGATGCCTTTGCCTACTCTGTTACTAAAAGGATGGCCTCTCATAGTTATTGATTTAAAAGACTGTTTCTTTTCAATACCCTTACAAGAAAAAGACAGAGAAAGATTTGCTTTCACAGTGCCTACTTATAATAATTCTCAACCGGTTAAAAGATTTCAATGGAGGGTCCTCCCACAGGGAATGTTGAATAGCCCAACTCTGTGCCAATATTTTGTACAACAGCCATTGGAAGTGATACATAAAAAATTTTCCTAAATCTATAATTTATCATTATATGGATGATATTTTACTAGCTGACTCAAATGCATATACTTTAGAAAGAATGTTTGAAAAAGTAAAGAAAATTTTGCCTTGCTGGGGATTACAAATCGCTCCTGAAAAGATACAATGAGGAGATTCCATTAATTATTTAGGATATAAAATAGAGCTACAAAAAATTAGACCCCAAAAGGTGAAAATTAGGAGACATCGACTACAGACTCTTAATGACTTTCAAAGATTATTTGGAGACATTTCTCATCTACGAACTATTGTGGGGGTAAAAAATGATGAACTGAATAATTTGTTCAAAATCTTAGAAGGTGACAAGGACTTAAATAGTCCAAGAGAATTATCACCTGAATCTGAGAAAGAATTGGCCTTGGTAGGAAAGAAAGTACATGAAGGGCACTTGGATCGTAATGATCCAAAGCTGGATTGCATTTTGGTTATTTTACCTTCTAGGCATTCTCCTACTGGAATAGTAATGCAGAGGGAAGATATTATATTGGAGTGGATATTTTTACCAAATAAACCAAATAAAAAATTAAAAACTTATGTGGAAAAAAATCTCTGACTTGATTTGGAAAGGAAAATTGAGACTTCGTCAATTAGCAGGCATAGACCCAGCAGAAATTGTCATACCTTTAACTAAGGAGGACATTGAAAAAATATGGACAGAAAGTGAACCTTGGCAAAGAGCTTGCAGTAATTTTTTGGGAGAAATTAACAGCAAATGTTGGGAGCCTAAAGTTGGATGATTGCGCTCTGACCTTTCTTGCTTGGATGATCTGACATAACTACACCCTTGACAACCGTTACTAAGTTACAAAAAACAATAACTCCCGGAAAAAAACCACAAAATGTACCTTTAGATTACTTTTAGATTAACTTCCTGGAGTATGTTCGGTTGGTCAGTTGCACAAGCAGTGGACCAAAGAGACTTCACCCTGACTCTATTCTTCAAAGAGACCTCACCCGGACCCTATTCTTCAAACTTTCACACACACTCACTCTTTTTCCCTATTCATTTCTCCTATCTACCAGCATATATAAACCTGCTTCCCCTTGCAATAAACGAGACCTTGACGCAACTCAGACTGACTCTGTCTTTTTTACGCAGTTGGTCTCCTTTCTCTCTCCCCCTCATTGATCTTTCAGGAGGTGCCTCCTCGGGTCCTACCTAATAACCTGGCCTGCTGGATGGGTCAAGTGGCACCTGAACATGGGGCTTGAGCCACGGTGACCTATCGGGCGATGGATAATAACGGAGCTCCGGATCACAAAGGGTAGAGACTCCAGGACCGCATCACTCGTGCAACGCGGGAAGTCTTGAGGTAAATACAGTCGTCTGATAACCAATGGGAAAGGGTTTATCAAAAGAGGTTCTCTTTATTAAGGAAATGAAAGGCAATCCTAGGGAGAGAGGAATAAGAGTTAAGGGAAAGGATCTAATAAAATTTTTCTGTTTTGTGGAGGAGAAATGCCCCTGGTTGGTAGTTAACGGCCCAGGCATTCACCCTCTGACTTGGAACAAGGTTGGAAAAGATATTAATAAATTGCTCAGAAATGGGGAAAATGTCCCTGACGCCCTTTTTAGTTTTTATGGTGTGATTAGAGATATTTTAAAGAAAACAGAGGGAGACGGACATGTTTCACATTTATTAACCCTTGTGGAGGAGTTTCTCTCAGACTCCCCCTGCCTGACGCCTGATAATGAGTCTGGAGCTGCAGCGGCCACTCCGCCAAAAAATGAAAGTAAAACAAGAATGGCTGCTTCTGCCCTGATGGCGACTCTTGCTCTTGGGAGCAGAGGAGCCCTTCTGCACAGAAGTTTAATAAATCCTCCTGCTATTGCATCAACTGGACTGGAGTCTGGGTTCTTGGGGCACCCACTTGAGACCCTAAAATTTGGGGTCCAACATTGGAGGTTCCACCAAGATTGGGGTGCCCCCCAGACCCCCACTCTGCCAGTGGGAGGTAAACACGAGCTTGATCTATGTTTTATGTTATTGTGTCTTGTCTTTTGTCTGGTTGATTTGGCATTTACTGCGCAGACTGTGTCTGTCCTTGTCTTCTTTGTGTTTGTTTTTTTGGAGTCTGTCTTTTGTCTCTACCTTTCTCTCTCCATATGGGCAACAACTAACTACCCCCCTAAGTTTGACTTTAGATAACCGGAAGGATGTCCTCGCTCAGGCTTGCAATGCCTCTCTGGAAGGCAAGAAAAAGAAATGGATCACCTTCTGTTCCTCGGAATGGCCAGCCTTTGGAGTCAGCTGGCCGGGGGACGGGACTTTTAACATTGATTGATGTGATTTCACAGGTGCCTGGGTGAAGCTGTTCCTTACTACTTTGCCTGCCCCAGCAACACTGGGACTCCGACCCCCACCTCTTCCTTCTCAAACTCCCCTTACTCCCCTTGTCCCTTCAGCCCTGGCTGCCCTCCAACCGTTTACCCCCTTTACCCTCTTAAGGAAATCAAGCATGAAAAACCCCCGGTCCTTGCAGAGGACCCGGGAGACTAATGATGGAATCACCCCTCTCATGCAGATCCACCTGCCGGCGCAGAAAAATAAAAAAAATCCTCCAAAGCAGCTCCAGACACTGGCTAGGCAGCCTATTAGCAATGGAGCAGAGAGGAGCTGGCAGGAGTCAGCTGGAGCCTTGAGGAGCTCAGAATGTGGGGGCTGGTGGAGATATAACTGCCCTTCCAGGATCACAGCTGACAGGTCTGTGGGCCCAGCCAGGGCATGGAATCTCCCATGCTGTTGGATGGGACTCCCAAGACCTGCCCCGGGAGCTAAAACCTGATCAGGATCTGGCTCCAAGAATGGAATGTCACCCCTATATGAGGCTAACTGACAGTTTCTTGTCTATGATTACTGAGGAAAATCACAAGAAAGACTTTGATATAAAAGGTCAGTAAACTGTTATGGTTTCTTATACCTGCAAATACTGAATTTGAAAGTTAATTCTGGTTGGTTTTCATCTTAAAAATGCCTAATGATTCTGCAAACTGCTTATGTGTGTATATGAACAGGTATGTGACTTGGAAATGTAAGCAAGCTTTAACTGTATGTATGTATGTATGTATGTATGTATGTATGTATGTAACTTGGATCCAACTGTGTGTATGTGTACAAGTAATCATTGTTTTAAAAAATATATATGTAACACCTAAATACTTATGTCTTTACCAAGTGTTCAACAAGTTTCTAAAAAATTTAAATAGATAACAACACATGTTTAATAAATAAGATATTTGATGAATATTAAAGCTGCACATCCATGCTTTTTATACACAGAAATATGCCTTGCGCTGGCAGCTAAACTTTGTAATTTAAGATTTACCCATGTAAAATGATAATGATTTTAAAGACATAAAAGAATCATTAAAAAAAAACAGCTGAGGTTTGCAAATATATGGCAGGACTAAAGTTTCAAAAAGAGTCTGGTTGCAGTGATGGACCTTAGCAGTTTTAAAAATTGCCAATGACAGATGATGATCACCGGAAACACCAGCCGTAATAAAATAAAACAGACAGGCTATGTATGTGCTGCCAAAGGTAGGGTCAAAGAAATCATCCAAGCCTCTAAGTAAAAAAAACCAAAAAGATTATAAATGAGTCCTAGATGTTAAACTTTGGGATTGTTTGTACTCTGGAGCTTGGTTTCAGATTAAGAGGATGCCATGTTTTCTTCCCCTTAAAGTAAAAAAAAAAAAAAAAAAAAAAAAAAGGTACTTCATTGTTATTACAGAAGACATTTGAGAGATCTTAATCCTTTAAAGACAGTTTTTATAGTTAAAAACCAATGACTTAAAAATGTTTCTCTTTACCCAAGGTACATTCAGGCTTAAGAATGTTGTCTAGCCTCATTGTATTTGCTAAGTTTGTTAAGCTTAAGTTATTTGGATAAGATGATACATATATATGTCTTATATTGATGTTTTGTTTTGATTTCTTTACTGAACCTGTATTTGATGCTAGAAGAGCTTCAACTTAAAGGCATTGTTTTTATTCAGTCCCTTGCATATGTTTTCAGGGTTGAGCTTGAAACAAATAGTTAGAAACAAACTTTGTCTATTCAGACACTTGGACAGCCCTCATACTTCAGAGATCTGCAGAATATGGCATTTAAATGTTGATCTAAAAGTTTATTATATCAGACAGGCTTCCAGATCCTAGCAGTGACCCAAGGTCTCTGAAGAAGATTATGTACAAGGCACCACAACGTCTCTGCCTGGATTATGACAATGCTGACCACAGGGCAGGATGCCCCAGTGCAACACCTGCCGCCCAGCCCAGACTGTGGACAAGCAGTAGGACACTGTCAGTCTTCCGTGTCCCTATTCCACAGAAAAAGTACTCTGCCTTATGGGCTTGATGGCGGAAGAAGATTGATGCTGTTCTGACTGGTGCCTCCAACACTATGGAGACCTGGGTAGGGATTGGTCCCTGTAATTTATAGGATTGGATGCTTCTTGGTCTGCACTCAGATATAGTTTATCCTTCTCAGACCTCTGACAATACTGATGGCTAGACTAGCTCTAACTTTGTCAGCATGGCAGCACCAGACAACCAGATCCTTCTGCAAGGCCATAGCTAGCTTGTTAGCTCACTTTTAAAAAATGTTCTAAGATATAAAAGTTTAAACAAGTCATAAAGGTTCAGATATAAATCTAAAATGAGATATGTTTCAGATTACTCTCCTGTTCTATGGTTCAGTGCTTGACATTTAAAAGTCCTGATGAGCTGATAGAGTAATGACTACTTACTGTTCAGTCACAAGCCCAACATTTTGGATTTGTTTTAGATGTTGTCTAAATAAGTCTACTTATACCTAGCTTTCTGGACAAAAGAAAAATGCCCAAGTCTGTAGTTCTTATTGGGACTCAGAGGTATGAGTTCACTTCTGCTGTTTTACAGATACCCATTACCTGCTTTGTCTACAATATGGATTTCAGTATAGATTGGTAATACTAATGTATCTAAAACTTTTATGTCATTTTGCAAAAAGGCCTCAAAGGATCAAAAGAGTCATAAAAACATAAACCCACTTCACAGAGGTTGAAAGGACCCCAGATAAGTATTCCTAAAGATGGTATTTTTCCTCTCTCCTGGTCTTGGGACTAATGCTTTTCCCATTACTAAGGGTTCCAAATAAGTTCATAAATTTTAACTTCTGTTCCTAGTTTAAATCTGTCTCAACAGATTTCTACTTGGCTGGCAGACACCTCCAAGTTTCAGTTGCTGACTCCACTGTTCCAGACTACTATGGGCTCAGGATGTGCTAAAGGCTAACGTGGACCAGCCTAGCTAACATGATTCTTTTCTGTCCCTATGCAGTCAGGCAGCTACATGCTACTGACAAATGCCCCATGCCCAGTCTTTGACCAGCTTTTCAGCCTTTAGGGGGAGGGGCCCTGATAATGGCGCCCCAATGCCAGCTTGAAGCAGTTCCAGAAGAGAATACATCACCCCATTTCCCTTGTTCAGAAAAGGCTGAAATGCTGGGTCAAAAGAAAACTCCCTGGCATAGAGACCAGATGGCTAATTATACATGAACTATGCATGGCCATTACAGGCCATGAGTTACTAAAATAGGCCATGAGTTACTAAATGTAATACCATAATTTTAAGATTAAAATTTGCCACAAAAAATGGGGGAATGAAAGACCCTAGCCCTTCAGGCTTACACCCCCAAGACTCAGGAAAAGAGAAACTTCAAACACCAGGAAATGAGAAACTAAAATTCTAATTCCAAGGGCAACCTGACTTAGCCATTGTTCAATCTCCCCTGCAACCATATAACAATGTAAAGAGATTTCTGTTAAGAGATGTGCTCAACTGTGACTGGGATAGTTGCAGGTGTTCCAGGAAGGACCACTGTGACCTTTGTGTAAACTCCACTCCTGCCCTGATACCCCCCACACTTGAGGTTTCAGGAAGAATATACCTGTTGACGTAACTGTACCCCTTCTGTGATCACTCTGTACCCAGACCTCCCCCAACCCTACACCAAGCACCGTGACTACCATCGTAGACTCCAGTAACGGCACTCTCCTTACTCCTTTTGGGGAAACAAGAGATAGATTGTTTGATTTGGTCCAGGGAGCCTATCTGGCCCTAAACACCACAAATCCAGACCAAACCTTGGGTTGCTGGCTCTGCCTTACCTTCAGTCCCCCTTATTATGAAGGAATCTCCTTTCAGTCTGCTGCCAGTAACCTCACTTCTCCGAGCAATAAGTGTCAAACTAGGCCACATAAGCTAACACTCCCTGAGGTCTCCGGACAAGGTTCCTGTTTGGACAAGGTCCCATCGACCCACAGCCACCTCTGTAACCAAACACTGACACCCTATAAAGGGAGCTATTATCTCGAGGCACCAAAGGGTCCTACTGGCCCAGAGAATCAATGGATAAACTAAGAGAAAGATTGGCACAAAGAAAATGTGATTTTGAGAATCAAAACAATTGGTTTGAGGGATTGCTAAAAGAATCCCCTTGGCTTTCTACCCCGATCCCCACCCTCCTGGCCCCCCTGATTATTTTCCTTCTCCTCCTCACCTTTGGTCCTTGGGCTTTTCAATGGCTAACACAATTCATAAAAAAAATCAGATTGATTCAGCTCTATCAAAAACTGTCTCAATACATTACCATCGTTTAGAAACTCAAGATCAAACTATCAAAACAGGTGAAAGGCTAAGGTTCAGCATTCTACGACCCTAAAAACCCCCTACAACTAAAGGCTAGAGGGTACTCAATGACAGGATTAGGATGGGGCCTGTGCTGGGGGCACAACGTACAGAGGTCATCGAGACTGCCTCAACATGGCACGTTGCCAGACACAGGGTG
This sequence comes from Peromyscus maniculatus bairdii, assembly GCF_049852395.1. NCBI lineage: Eukaryota > Metazoa > Chordata > Mammalia > Rodentia > Cricetidae > Peromyscus > Peromyscus maniculatus. The sequence continues at coordinate 20,558,616 of NC_134852.1, forward strand.
CACTCCATATAGCCTAAGACAAGGGCCCACTTTGGTCATTTTAAAGACAGAAGGGGGAGTTGTTGGGAGCCTAAAGTTGGATGACTGCGCTCTGACCTTTCTTGCTTGGATGATCTGACATAACTACACCCTTGACAACTGTTACTAACTTACAAAAAACAATAACTCCCAGAAAAAAACCACAAAATGTACCTTTAGATTAATACACTTTTAGATTAACTTCCTGGAGTATGTTCGGTTGGTCAGTTGCACAAGCAGTGGACCAAAGAGACCTCACCCTGACTCTATTCTTCAAAGAGACCTCACCCAGACCCTATTCTTCAAACTTTCATCACCCCCCTTTTCCCCTATTCATTTCTCCTATCTACCAGCATATATAAACCTGCTTCCCCTTGCAATAAACGAGACCTTGATGCAACTCAGACTGACTCTGTCTTTTTTATGTGCTTGGTCTCCTTTCTCTCTCACCCCCATTGGTCTTTCAGGAGTGCCTCCTCAGGTCCTACCTAATAACCTGGCCTGCTAGACAGGTCAAGGAAATATCGCAAAAGCAATAGAATTGATCTTATAAAGAGAGCTGATTGGATCTTGCCTCGAATTGTATGGGAAAAACCCATATCTGGAGTTCGAACATTTTATACAGATGCCAACAAACAAGGAAAGGCAGGTTACAAATCAGAAAATTTAAGTAAAGTGGTTCAAAGTCCTTATGATTCAGTTCAAAAATCAGAATTGTATGCTATTCTGTTGGTATTAATGGATTTTTTCAGAACCTCTTAACATAGTAACTGACTCTCAGTATGCTGAAAGAGTGGTATTACATATTGAGACTGCAGAATTTATCCCTGATGCTTCAGAATTAACTTCACTATTCATTCAATTACAAGATACAATCAGGAAAAGGAGTCATCCTTTATATATAACTCACATTCGATCCCATACTGGTCTGCCAGGCCCTCTAGCACAAGGCAATCATGAGATTGATAAATTATTGATAGGAAATGTGCTAGAGGTCTCATAATTTCATAAAAATATCATGTCAATAGTAAAGGTTTAAAAAAGATTTTCCATAACCTGGCAACAAGCCAAAGAAATAGTAAAGAAATATCCTACTTGTTCCTTCTACAATCAAACGCCATTACCAGCAGGATGTAACCCAAAGGGTACTCAGAGGAATGAAATCTGGCAGATGGACATGTTTCACTTTGCAGAATTTGGAAAATTGAAATATGTACACCACACCATCTATACTTATTCAGGATTTCAATGGGCAACTGCTTTGAGTTCTGAAAAAGCTGATTCTGTAATCACTCATTTGCTAGAAGTTATGGCCATCATGGGTATACCTGCACAAATCAAAACTGACAATGCTCCATCATATGTCTCTGTTAAAATGAAACAGTTTTTTGCTTATTATAATATAAAGCATATTACAGGTATACCACATAATCCTACAGGTCAAGCAGTTATAGAAAGATCAAACAGAACTCTAAAGGATATGCTAAATAAACAGAAAGGGGTAACAAAAACCCCCAGAAATAGGCTGCATAATGCTCTATTAACTTTGAATTTTCTCAATGCCAATGAGAAAGGAACAACAGCTGCAGAGAGACAATGGATAATAGAAAAAACTACAGAATTAAATAAGCCTATATACTTTAAGCATATGCTGACCTCAGAATGGAAACCAGGGTATGTATTACGTTGGGGATGAGGTTTTGCTTTTGTTTGTACAGGAGAAGATAAGCTATGGGTACCATCAAAATTGATAAAGGTTCGATTTGAATAAGAGAGACCTCTTAATTAGAAGAGGTGATAGTTCATCAACCAGCATGAACATCCAATTTAAACTAACTTGTACCAGTAACACATGCCTTTTCATTTAATCCGAAAATAACTTGCCACAAAGGAACCTCCCCAAAATTAGTCTTGGGAAAAGGTTTTTGTTTTTGTCTTTTAGGAGAATGAAGGTTAAGAAATCTGAAGAACACTGGACAAATGAGACAACTGAAGAAAAGGGGCAAATCATCTATCCCAGGAAACAGAGGGAAACGGCATATGGGTATATATTATCTAAAAAATTTTATGTCTTCCTAAATGTTTGTTTCTGCTTTTCTCTAAAGATTTAACACTATTGGTCTTCTAATAGTCCCAGTTCAATTAAAATTTAAAGCTGACTTTGGAGTTGGAGAATGGCTCTCTCCTTCTTTAAACTCAAGCATGTTGTTAAAAGGAAAATGCAAACTCCCTGAATCATGCCAGAATAAAAGAGCCATCTTCTGCTATGGGACAGGACAAAAGCCAAATTAATTAAGGGACTATTCTATTACTAATCTCAACTCTTTGATTCTATTCTGATTCTTTAAACTTTTCTTAAAGTATGAATTTTATATCAAAATTTACATGATTAATATATATAGATATATATACATTTTAAATTTTGTTAAGATATGAATGGTCATATAGAGTACTAACTAATTCTAGAAAAAAGGCTTTAATTAGCTGCATATAGATGTCTTTGTGTTCAAGTCTCTTATCAGTTTTCTGCAGGTAATCATGGCCAGGCCTAACATCAACTGAAGTCTCCAGGAAGAAGATGGGGCCCCACAACAACAATAATTCCATGTGGACAATAATAATATCATTAAGCTGACAAACATCATCTACAGATCAGCTTTCAACTACAAGGTGCTCAGAGCAATTTTGAGATGACTACCTGAGATTATCCAGTCTCAAAGACTACTCAAATAAGGACTTGAGTTAAACCCTGAACTTTGGCATTATATACAGACTGGATAATGAAGGATATAGTTACCTTTCCTAGAATTTGACAATTAACCTAAAATTTTTCTTTCAGGATAAAGAAAACTTTGCCCATACCCAGCAGGAAGCTATTTTAAGAATACGATGCCCACATTCCTAAAGAGGTGGTGTGGGGCGGGTGGGTTTTTGGTCCTTTTAATGGGTTTTGGATCTGGGATAATTTTCATTGTTTAGGAGGGTTGGTTACAAGTTGTTGTCAAGGGTTAGGAAAAAGGCTAAGCAAAGGAGATTAGATTTAAGGTTCTTGTTTAAAAAAAGAGAAAAGTAAAGAAAGAAAAGAAAAAGACAATTACTAATTTTAAATATTTTACATTGGATTGGATTGTTTTATATTGTATACAAATTTGAAATTGATATTGATAGAAAATGCTATATGTATATTTCTAATTGTATTTATACCATTCATTTAACAATGTAATACAATTTTCTGATCCTTGAATGTTATTATTACCAACTATTAGGGTATAAAGAAATGAAAGTAAGTAGTTAGACATTAAGATAGAACTTGTAGTCATATTAAATATGTTTTAAAATTTGAGCAGATATATTTTAGATAGACAAGTCATCTTCAAACCCTTCAGAGATCTACAGAATATGGCATTTAAAATGTTTTAATAACTTAGAAATTTTTCTTTTTTGAGACATGTTGACTCCTGGCAGTACCAATCTACTTCAGAGAAGATATGGGCATTGAAGAAACTGCATATGGAGTTAACTTTAATTGTGGCAAAAGTTAGCCACTGGACAACAAAGTATCCTTGAATCAACAGGACAAAATGGACAGACAGAACAGGAAACAAAGGACTACTGATTCTTGCCAAAACAAGTGTGGTTATGGCTTTATCAAAAGGCATCTTCTGAGGCCAGGACAATATGGCCCCATCCCTGAAGTGGCCTTTGCATCTGGAAAAGGTACAGTGCCCTTTTCTTCTAAGGCAGCTTAACAAGCACTGGGCCGACGGCTTCTGTTGTGCAATGGAATAGCAGCTGAAAGATCACGCCTCTCAGTAGTAAACTGGCATTAAATAGAGGGATGTGGAGAAGAAGGGGATGCTGAGATGAAGCCATATATACACAGCCAAGAAGAATGGACAGCTGAATTGAAAAACTATCAACAATTTCCAGAATTTAAAATCCTGAATCATGACAGGACACTAGTGGAATTCAGGTGTTTCTGGTACATGGACTGCTCTCACCCAATGTGAGGTTGAACTGTTGACCTTGTGTACATCCTACTTCACAAATGAGTCTGTCAGATATGCTAAGCCTATAGGTTGAAGATGATGCCCCAACACTGCGGAGAAACCTCAGGTGACTGTCCAGGCAGCTGGCTGTTTCTGTCAAGTCACAAATTTTTTGGAAGTTGCTTGAATTAACTTCCTGATTTTATTTTTGTTAACTAATATTATTTCCTTCTTGGGTCTCAGAGGGAGTTGAAGATTAGTTAGTTATAGTTGAAGGTTAGTTAGTTATAGTTGAAGATTAATTAGGATAGAAAGTAAATTAGATATATTTTGGACTTACCAAAATAGCATAGAAAATGGAATTATTTTCTCTGATTTGTCAAATACAAATGGACTAGACATTGTTTAGGTATTTATTACTTGTATATATTGTATATAGTTATTGTACTTTTGTATATAGTTTTTCTTTTGTTCGTTATAACCTTTCTTTTTCTTTTTATTAAAATAGAAAAGGGGAAATATATTTGTACTGAAATGTGATTTTAATTTTATGTTAATAAATAAAGTTGCCCAGGAGTCAGAGCTATTAGAGCCATAGCAAGAGTGTGGCAGTGGTGGCGCACACCTTTAATCCCAGCACTTGGAAGAAGAGCTAGGTAGATCTCTGTGTGTTCAGGGATACAGCCAGCATTGGAGACACACGCCTTTAAGACCTGGAGGGCTGTGCATACAGGCAGTGATGAGGCAGTCACGTGTTTGGGTTTACAACCAATGAGAAGGCAGAACAGAAAGACTATGTAAAGACATACACACAGGAAGTAGGTCTTTTTCAGAGAAGTAGGAGCACCGCAGGAGGAAGGGTAAGATTTTAGTTCTGAGCTCTGACCTCTCGGCTTTCTCCTTTACATTGGTTCTGTGTTTCTTATTTAATAAGATGGTTGGTTACATCTATACTTATGGGACACTATGAAAGTAGTTCTAAGAGGAAAATTCATAGCACTAAATGCCCACATCAAGAAGATAGAGAAATTTTCCTCTAGTGACTTAACAGTACATCTGAAAATTCTAGAACAAAAAGAAACAAAGTCACTGAGGAGGAATAGATGCCAAGAAATATTCAAATTGAGGGCTGAAATCAATAAAAATAGAAACAAAGAGAACAATACAAAGAATCAATGAAACAAAGAGTTGGTTCTTTGAGAAAATTAACAAGATAGACAAACCCATATCCAAATTAACCAAAAAGCAGAGAAAGAGCATCCAAATTAACAAAATCAGAAATGAAAAGGGAGACATAACAACAGACAATGAGGAAATCCAGAGAATCATCAGATCATGCTTCAAAAACCTGTACTCCACAAAATTGGAAAATCTGAAAGAAATGGACAATTTTCTGGATAGATACCACATACCAAAGTTAAATCAAGACCAGATAAACTATCTAAATATACCAATAACCCCTAAGGAAATAGAAATGGTCATTAAAAAGTCTCCCAACCAAAGAAAACACAGGACCAGATGGTTTCAGCACAGAAATCTACCAGATTTTCAAAGAAGAGATAATACTAATACTCAAGTTGTTCCACAGAATAGAAACAGAATGAATGCTACCAAACTCTTTTTATGAAGCTACAGTTACTCTGATTCCCAAACCACACAAAGATGCACAAAGAAAGAAAATTACAAACCAATCTCCCTCATGAAAATTGATGAAAAAATACACAATAAAACATTTGCAAACACACTCCAGGAACACATAAAAAAAATTATGAACCATGATCAAGTAGGCTTCATCCCAGAGATGCAGGGATGGTCCAACATATGAAAGTCTGTCAATGTAATACACTATGTAAACAAACTGAAAGAAAAAAATCATTGATCATTTCATTAGATGCTTAAAAGGCATTTGACAAAATCCATCACCCCTTCATGATAAAGGTCCTAGAGAGATCAGGAATACAAGGAGCATACCTAAACATAATAAAGTTAATTTACAGCAAGTTGACAGCCAACATCAAATTAAATGGAGAGAAACTCAAATGGAGAGAAACTTTTAGTGATTCCACTAAAATCAGGAACAAGACAAGGCTATCCACTCTTCTCATATTTATTCAATATAGTACTTGAAGTTTTAGCTAGAGCAATAAGACAACAAATGGAGATCAAAGGGATACAAATTGGAAAGGAAGAAGCCAAACTTTCACTATTTGTAAATGATATGATAGTGTACATATGTGATCCCAAAATTCTACCAGGAAACTCCTATAGCTGATAAACTCCTTCAGTAAGGTGGTAGGATACAAGATTAACTCAAAAAAATCAGTAGCCCTCCTAAAAGGGCTGAGAAAGAAATCAGAGAAACTTCACATCACCCTGCTGTGGGATGGTCTGTGTATCAAATCTGTTGCTCTGATTGGTCAATAAATCAAACATTGATCAGCCAATGGATCAGGCAGGAGGAAGTATAGGCGGGACAAGGAGGAGAAGAATTCTGTGAAGTGGAAGGCTGAGTCAGAGAAACAGCCAGCTGCCACCATGACAAGCCACATGTGAAGACACCGGTAAGCCACAAGCCACGTGGCAGGGTATAGATTTGTAGAAATGGATTAATTTAAGCTATAAGAACAGTTAGCAAGAAGCCTGCCATGGCCATACAGTTTGTAAGCAATATAAGTCTCTGTGTTTACTTGGTTTGGTCTGAGCGGCTGTAGGACTAGCGGGTGACAGAGATTTGTCCTGACTGTGGGCAAGGCAGGAAAACTCTAGCTACATCACCCTTTACTATAGCCACAAATAATATAAAATATCGTGGGGAAACTCTAACTAAGCAAGTGAAGAACCTGTATGATAAGAACTTTAAGTCCCTGAAGGAAAAAAATTGAAGAAAATATCAGAAAATGGAAAGATCTCCCATGCTCATGGATTGATAGGATTAACATAGTAAAAATGACAATTTTACCAAAAGCAGTCTACAGATTCAGAACCCATCCCTGGTGCATGAGCAGGCTTTTTGGAGACCACTACCTACGATGCAGCCTTGAGGCAGGGGAAAGGCTTTAGACTTGCTCTGCTGGCTGTGCCTCCCCATAAGAGGCCTTGCCTTCTTCTGAGGGAGGTAGTGGGGGGGTGGTGTGTGAGTGAAAGGCTGGGGGGATGGGAGGAGTGAAGAGGAGGATCTTAGATTGGTGTGCAAATGAATGGAAAAAATTTAACAAAAAAATTTATAATTCATGAATGTCTTTTAAATTATCCATTTTTTTGGAATCTGTAAGGTAAACTCTAATAATTTTCTTAATTTCACTGTTGCCTCTCATTATGACTCCTTTTTCATGTCTTGCTGTATTAGTTTTTACATTTCTTCTTTCTTTTGGTTAGGTTAACTAAATTTTGTCAATATTGTTTATATTTTGAAGGAACCAACTCTGTGTCATTGACTCTCTACATTGATTTTATTGTCGCTGCTGTTTCCATTTCACTGATTTCTACATTGATGTCAGTCATTTTACTGGTTTGGGTGTTTGACTTGTTCTTTTTCCAAAGCCCAAAGTTGAATCATTAACTAATTTAAAAGAAATCTCTTCGATATAGGTACTTTGAACCTTAAATGCCCCTCTTATGACTGTTTTTATTATATCCCAAAGGCTAAAGGATGTTGTGTTTTCCTGTTGGTTTGACGGTAGAAGTTGTTCCACTTGCTAAACGTGGAAATTTGGAAATTTGGAGCCCTTGGTTAAGGGAAAGTATCTCAGTCCTGCAAGAGGTTGATTCTTCCTGCAGCTGGAAAGGGTAAAGACATCCTTAAAGTGTGCTGTATCTTCTTCCCACAGATCTGAGTGTAAGGATTTAATCCTTAATTACGTCATCAGCCTCTGCCGGCTTCCCAGCCTAAAAAGTGGGTGTGCCCTCTGTGGGCTCTCTTTCCCCTCTCCTCTCCACTCCTTCCTCCCGTCGGCTCCCCTCTCTCCCTCCCCCCGCCCCCAATAAAGCTCTAAATAAGTAACTATGGCTATGATTCTTTTAATCAGCACGCTGCTCCACCGGCATGGTCGCCGCAGGCGAGGGGCAGCGCCACGGCTTAACCAACATTGGTGCTATTCAGACTCGGATACACCACCGAGCACCGAGGACCCGCAGTAACTACTGCTGCCTCTTCCCCCATCCAGCGAGACTGTGAGACCACAAGTGCACGTCCCTCACCGCCTCCGCTGGACCCCCACCACTACCGCCATGATTCCTCACCACAGTAAGTCCGCTGTTCTCGAGGCTATAGTCTGAGCTATATTCTTTGCGATGGACACCCCAGGGGGTTGTCCTTGGGCTGCACTGGCAAGGGCACATTTCCCTTTCTGAGGAGAAAGTAAATGCTGTCTTGGTCTACCGGGTGGACCAACTGCAGTGCAGCTGCAGCCCTTTGCATTCCTTGAAGAGGATGGTGAAGTTGAGCTGACTCATGGATCACTCTCCACTCTTTGGGGACGCCCAAGATTGTAGTCTGATCCCGGTTTGTTATTTTAATTTTTTTTTTTCTCTCAGCTACTGTCATGGGACAAAGGGGCGGATAAATTGGCGGATACGGGTGGGCACCAGTAAACCTGGCCACACAACAGAGTTGCGGGAACTTCTGCCAGCGAAAGGGCAAAAAAGAGTTACTTTATCTCCAAGCTTTCTACTAAAATTCTAACTAAACCCTTGTCCTTCCCCACTTCTGCATCGCCACGTGCAACCTTTTGCATCCGACTTCCACCGGCAGTGGGCAGGCTTAAGTGGGTGGACTTGGGCGGTTTCTACGACTCACCCTAACTCACCTTAACTCCACCCACCCATTCTCAAACTGCCTTGAGAAGCAGACAGGTCTGGAAGAGGCTAAGATCCATACAAATAAATTTACAGTAGTCAGGATGGCTCTTAAGCAAAAAAAAAAAAAAAAAAAAAAAAAATCAGCTTATAGCCTCAGACAAGTCTTCCAAAAGCTGTCCTTAAGCCACCAATCATCAGAAAAGAAAGAAAGAAAAAAAAAAGTTCAGGACACGGAGTAAAATCCGTCTCTTGTTCCCCAGATCTCCCTGACTAAAACTTAAGCATCTGGAGAGCAAGGCTCCTGACCCCACGGGCAAAAGAGTCACCTGTGGCATTTAAGGTGTACCAGGGAAGAGATAAAAGCCCGAAAACAAAATTGCCAAGTGCTGGCACTCCCTGACTCCCAAAAGCTGTTAGGTCCCTGTTTTAAGTGACGAAAAGGCCACAGGCTAGCGAATGCCCTGCCAGGCCATCAACAGCCTTGTTAAAAGTGCTGTCTAGAAAGACAGAGTCAGCTGGCTGCCCCCAGGCACCAAGATGCATGGGTACATCAAGCTAAGACCTCCAACAGACCTAGGCTTGGCTACAGACATGGCAGGGAACCCAGAACGCAGCAGGGAAGTGATCCATTTCTTTCCTTCTGGACACCAGAGCCACTGACTCAGTCCTGGGAGTTTTGGGATGCCACCTCTCCCTTATTGTCGGGTACAGAGGAGAGCCTTACCACCTCATCAGATTTAATTGTACCTTCAGAGTTACTTAATGAAAAAAGATTTCCACCTAAAATAAGAGCTCATTGCTTCACTCCAGATCCACTGCCTGTGTTTCTCACGTGCATACAGACAGGGCCTTGATCTTTGCCTTGTTCCTAATTCCAAAAAATAAATAAATAAATAAATTCTCTTGTATCACAAGCTTTTCTCTTCCCAGTTCCCTGTTCTAACTCACTGTTCAGCTAATGGTACAGGACCACCACAGAACCGGAGTCCAGAGATCATCAAATAAGAATCTGTAACAGCTAAAAGCATCTTGTGAAACAGAAAGTTCCCAGCCACAGCCAAGAGGGATACGCATCTCCAGAGCAAACAAATGACAGACAGCATCCCACACGCCTGTCTACCTCGGAAAACTCCCCTTCTCCATTCCCCCGAGAGCCAGCCAACATCCAAAAATCAGCTGGAAGCAGTTTTTGAGAGGAACGATGCCCCTAGTCACATCTACCTGCTTTTTTTATAATAAGGGAAAGTCTGGGATGTAAGGATTTAATCCTTAATTATGTCATCAGCCTAAAAAGCCGGTGGGCCCTCTATGGGCTCTCTGTCCCCTCTCCTCTCCGCTCCTTTCTCTCATCAGCTCCCCTCTATGCCTCCCTGTCAGGGACAAGGACAGAATCTCTAGTTAGTGGAAATATACAAACCACCAATAAGACAGGGAACTAGATCATCTTACAGTCAGGTTGCCTAGCAACAGGACATTGAGTCAGAGCCCTTGACCCTCTCACCCTGTAAACATCCTATACTAACATCCTGTTAGTTTGCCCCACTGTATGCAGATGGCAGCTTCTTTCTCCCCCCATCCTGCAGAAACTATATAAATCTTTGTGGAAGGAAATAAAGTGGCACCTTGATCAGAATCTAGACTTGGTGTGTTTTCCTTTGTATCTCCTGTCCCTACATTCCCTCCTTAGGGTGGTCGAGAACCCGTTGAAGCCCTGCAGGCGGGGCACCTCCCCCCCTTTTGTGTCTCTTTGTCTCTCTGTCTCTCTCTCTGTTTCTCTCCCCCACCCCCCAATAAAGCTCTAAAAAGGTAACCATGGCTATGATTCTTTTAATCAACATGCTGCTCCGCCGGCGTGGTCACCATGGGCGGCGACCAGCCACGAGGGGCACTGCTTCGGCTTAACCAACACTGAGTGTACAAACACCTGTTCAACAACACTTGTGAGACTTGAAAAAGAACAGTGGATCCAGATACTTTGAAGGACTAGAGGAAATTTTGCTCTCAGGGTAAGAGGATTGGCAGGGTTGTGGGCAACATTCCATCTCGTGAGCAATGGTATATGCAGTTACTAAAATGCCTGTTAATGGAAATGGAGTGAAAGTAAAGGGAAAAACAACTTAGAAAGTTTTTGATATTAATTGAATGGCATTGCCTTTGGTTTCAGGCAATTCCTCATGTTCAATTAAAATTGACAGCATGGAAGCAAATGTTGAGAGCTTTGAGGAAAGCTCATCAGAAAAGAAAGCCCATACTGTTAAAAACAGTCTTTGTGTAATTTAATTTCAAATACTCTGGAGCCATTGCAGAGTGAGTAGTCACTTAAAGCTATATCTGAAGTAGAACAGCAAATGAAAAGGGGAGACATTCAGGCTAGAATATGTCAATCAGCAGAAGAGAATATTCCTTTACAGGGTGATAGGAATGCTGTTTCAGAGGACAGTGAAAGTGAGGGAAGCCAGGACACTGGAGATGACTCTTCTCCTTCTTCATCAGATAAAACAGATTAAGAAATAGGAAGGGCTGAAAGTTAACTGCACACAAGAGCTCTCAAGACAGAAAAAAGGAAACTTCCCAGAAGGAGAAAGGGAAAGAAAGGAGAAAAAAAAGAAATCTTCCCAGTAGTAAGAAGGGAAGGAGAAAGATTTAAAAGGAAAATTTTCCCTATAGAAAATGGGGGAAGAAAATGAATTTTCCCAGTAGAAAAATGAGAAATACTTAATTATGGCCCAACAGCACCACCTTATAATGGAATTGAGGAATGGTTGCCTAAGATCATAAGAACACCTCAGCAGGTGTTCCCAGCTACTATGCAACAGATGCCTGCAAATAATCAATATCTCCAAGGTTGTGTTCAATTTAATTAGAGACCTGCCTATGGACATGGAAGATCTGAAAAGAGTAAAAGAAGCAGTGATGGCATATGGGATGCATTCACCTCATGTAAAATGGGTTTTAAATAATTGGGCTATTCAGAATAGTTATTCCAAAAGATTGGAAGAGCCTCATGGCAGCCATACTAGAAGCTAATTCTCAATTACAATGGTCTACTTGGAGTAGAGAGGAAGCAGCAGCCATGGAACAGCATAATTAGACTAGAGGAGTAGATATAATAATGGACCAATTGTGAGGAGAGGGTCAGTATACTGATATATAAACACAAATACAATTTGATGATACTAAGACAGTACAATGTCTCCTAGTGGCTTTAAGGGTCTGGGATAAGGTCACAGAACCAGAGAAAAGATTTGTCTCCTTCACAAAATCACACAAAGTGCAGGAGAAGTCTACACTGAATTTTGCAGTTGAACTTCAGCAGTGCATAGAGCAGTGGTTGATCCACATGTCAGAAAAGTTTTAATTGAGTCTCTAGTTTTTAAGAATGCTAATACTTATTGCCAAAAAGCCATAAGGCCCTTGAAGGCTCAGGGAGCCCCTTTAGAGGAATGGATTAAAGCTATTGCTGATATTGGATCCACAAAATATAATGCTAATATAACTGGACAAGCTTTAGCTAAAGGCCTTAAATCTCAGAATACCAGATGCTTTAACTGTGGGAAATTGGGACATTTAAGGAAAGATTGTTATCGTTCTGTCACTAAAAAAGGTAACTCTTTGGAGGATAATCAGAATGGAAGGCTCAAACCTCAGGGATTTGTAAGACATTTGGTAAAGGTAAACATTGGGCTAACAAATACAGATCAAAGAGAGAGATGCATGATAACCCTTTGCTGTCAAGAAACTGGATGCAAAGCCTAGCTTGGGGCCCAAGAACAAACAATAGGAGCTACCAATTACCTGTCAGCAAGGATCATCAGCAGAGCCATCAGGGAAACATAAATCCAACATTAGAGATTTAATGTGTGCTCCTTCAGGGATCACTGCTTTAGAACTAGCAGTGTGCAAACATCTTACATTATCTCACAAATTCCTTGTTGTAAGATAGCCACTCAAGAGTATTGTCCTATTCCCCCAGGGATAGTAGGAATAATTATGGGAAGAAATAGCTTAACATCTCAAGGATTTATAGTATACCCAGGAATTATAGATGAAGATCACCAGGGAGAAATTAAAATGATGGCATTTGTAGAAAGGACTATGGAAATAAAACCTGGGAATAGAATGGCTCAATTATAATTGCTTCTATATCTTAAAGACAAAGCAGCATGCATATGTAGAACTGGAAGCTTTGGGAGTACAGGGGGAAATTATTTTGGCCAACAGTTTTCAGTGGTGAATGGCCTAAATTAAAAGTCAAACTAAGTGGGATTGAGATTGAAGGATTATTGGATTCTGGTGCTGATATATCTATACTTTCACAAGAATCCTGGGATCCTAACTGGCCTTTACAAGAAGTCTCCACTCAATTTATAGGCATTGGCACCTTATCTCAATTAAAAGAGTGTAGAGTGGGTTAGATATATAGGGACTGAAGGACAGAAAGGAATAGTAAAGCCTATGTGGCTGAGAGACTCATGAGTTTATGGGAAAGAGATTTTTTACAACAATGGGGACCTCAAGTTAATATTCCTATGATTTTAGAGATAGCTCATAAATTGAGGTTAAAAGTGGGGCCATGTGCCTGGGAAAGGTATTGGAAATAATTATAGAGAAAGTCACAGGCTACACAGATTGTACAAAAGCTAGATCAGACAGGAATCGGCTATCCAAAAAATACAAAGGGATTCTTTTAGTTGTTTAGGTTATAAATTAAATAAACAGAGAAGTCAGTAGCAAAATGTAAAGATTAGGAGAGATCAGTTGTTCTTAATGAGTTTCAAAAATTATTGGGTGATATTAATTGGTTGCATCATACCATTGGACTGTCTATTCAAGAATTAAGTAAATTGTTTCACATTTTGCAAGGTGACTCAGATTTAAGCAGTCCAAGACAATTAACAGCTGAGGCTGAAAGGTAATTAGCTCAAGTAGAACAAAAACTACAAAATGCCTATGTAGATTGACTAGATCTCACAAATAAGTGTATTGCAGTAATTTTGGCTTCTACCCATTCCCATACTAGATTTATTGTGCAAATGGAAGATAATATTTTAGAATGGATATTTTTAGCTCACAAACAGAATAAAAAGTTAAAGACCTATATAGAAAAGGTTTCTGAATTAGTCATAAAGGGAAGAATAAGACTTTGTCAATTGTTGGCAATGAATCCAGCTGAGACTGTAGCACCCTATACTGACACTGAAATTGTGAAGTTGTAGGTGATTAATGATGATTAGCAGAGAGCTTGTAGTAATTTCTTAGGAAAAATTGACAACAATTACCCAAAAATAAGTGGCTACAAGTTATAAAAAGAACTGAGTGGATTCTTCCCCCACATAGTGAAGAGAGCACCTATTCCTGGGGCTCTTGCATTCTATACTGATGCAAATAAATTAGGAATGGCTGGTTACAAACAAGAGAACATCAGTAAGGTTATTCAAAGCCTATATGATTCGATTAAAAAATCAGAGCTGTATGCCCTTTCTGATGGTTTTATTAGACTTTAATGGGTCTCTTAATATAATTACTGATTCTCAATAAGAGAAAGGATTGTATTGCATATAGAAACTACTAAATGTATTCCTGATAATTCAGAATTAACTTTACTATTTATAGAACTACAACAGGCAATACAAGAATGCAATTGCCCACTTTATATTACCCACATCCTATCTCATACTGGGTTGTCTGGACCTTTAGCAAAAGGAAATGAGATTGATCAGTTATTGACAGGAAATGTGTGGGAAGCTTCAGGATTTTATAAGAAACATTATATTAAAGTAAAAGTTACAAGAAAAAATTTTCCATTTCTTGGCAACTGGCTAAAGAAATTATAAAAAATCAAGGTCCTTTACCTGCAGGAACTAATCCTAAAGGTACACAAAGGAATGAAATTTGGCAAATGGATGTGTTTCATTTAGCAGAATTTGGAAAATTAAAATATGTTCATGATAACATTGATACATATTCAAGGTTTCAATGGGTTTCTGCCTTGAGGTCTGAAATGCTGATTCTGTAATTACACATTTATTAGAAACAATGGTTGTACTGCACCTACTGATACAAATTAAAACTGATAATGCCCAGCTTGTGTTTCCAGTAAAATGAAACTTTTTTTTTTCACATTGCAACATAAAACATGTTACAGGAATACCATTTAATCCTAGAGGGCAAGCAACTATTGAAAGATCTAATCATACTCTAAAGGAGATGCTTGCTAAACAGAAGGGGGATATGAGGACCCCAGTGATAGACTGCATAACTAACTTACTTACTAACTAACTGCCTTACTAACCTTACATTTTCTAAATGTTAATGAAACAGAGACAACAACTACTGAAAGGCATTGGACCATAGGAAAAAATGATGATTTTAATCACCCTGTGCACTACAAGGATGCCATGACATCTCAATGGGGAAAAAGGGAGGTGTTATTATGGGGTCATAACATATATGCTTATGTTTCGACAGGAGATACAAAATTGTGGATCCCATCAAAATTGATAAAAATCTGAGCAAGAGACATCTCCCAGATACTGCAGCTACAGAGATGCCTCTGTGACAGACAAGACACAGGAGGCCTCTGGAGCAAACAACTAATTCTCCCACCTGGGAACAGCTTAAGAATTTGTGTGACAAAGGGGAGGCTATACTTCACATGACTCACAAACCTCTTAATGCCACAAACTTATTTCCTGCCCTGCTTTCAGTGGTGATGGTGCAGGTAAAAGGGATGGATCATAATTATTGAGCCTTTATTCCTAATCCCCCAATTAATTTAGCAGTAAGTTGGGGAGATACAAATATTCCTGTAATTGTCAACAAATCTTCTTGGATACCTGATCCTTATGACAACCGAAGTCCTGCTCAGCCAATGAGGAAGGTGGAGTGATTAATAATTACATCGTGGAAGTACAAGGAATTCCTATTTGTATGGGAAATGAAATTCAATGTTTAAATATAATCTTGCAAGTATAGCTATCCATAGTCAACACTACCCAAGATTATCACAATAAATTTTATATGCTCCATGTGTACGGTTTCAAAGGACAGTAGATTAATGCTACTATTTCCATAAATCTACCATTCTGTGAGATGAGGGTTACCAACAAGGAATCTGACTGGGTGCATTGGCAACAATGTAATAGTGAGAAACCTCAAGTGCTAATTAATATCTCCCAAGAAAACATCATAGAGTGGAGCCCCTATGGCTTCCCTCAAGGAAAATAGTGTCACTCGGAGTTAAGGTGGAAGTAGTATAGTTTGAATGGAACTGTAGAAATCAGTGCTTCTGTTAATGAACCTATCGAACTGCATGGAGTTGGGATGTCAAGTCCTTTCCTGCAATCTGGCAATTCAATTCAGACTAACTTGTGGAAATTGACAAGTTCCTTCCACCCTCTAAAACATGGGAAGGAAAACTAAACATTAAGGATGATAAGTATATTTTGTCATTTAAACTAAAAGCCATCCTTTTATGGCATTGCATACCATTACCTTACTTGTTTCTAAGTGGACCTGTACAATGGCACCCTAATAATTACAGCATCACTTGTGAATGCTGGACCCTTCATACCTGTGTTAATTCTAATATACCTTTAAACTTAACCTCTGAAAATTTGTACATTCATAGAGCAAGACTAGCAATCTGGATACCAGTGAGGTTACCGAAGCTATGGCAAGACTCTCCTGTGATGATCCTGGTACAGAAACTCACTGAACAAATATTAAAAAGGACACATCAAATGGTTGGACTGGCTTTTGCAGTTATTATCAGAATTATCGCATTAATGGCTGCTGCTGCAATAGATGGAGTGACGTATCATAAAGAAATTCAAACTGCTGAGTTTGTCAGAAACTGGCACAAACACTCTAATGAACTTTGGACTGAACAAAGTAGGGTAAATAGTGAGATAGTGAGTTAGTTGATTTAAGACAAACTGTTATTGTTCATTAATGACAAACTTATTTCATTGTTGGGAGATCAGTTAAAAATATTAAAGGAGCAGATAAAATTAAAATGTGATTAGAACATCACATCTTATTATATTACACCTTTAAAGTTTAATGAAAGCAAGTGTGATTGGGAAAAGGTTAACATGCAATTTATGGGTCACCCTAATTCTTCTCAAATGATTTCTGATTTACCGCAAGAAATTAAGGAAACTTTCATAAAAAGTTACCTGATATGATAGGAATGGATATTATAGAAGACTTTGCAAATACTATAGCCTCATTTCCCCCTATGGATCACCTTAACACTTTAATAGATTTATTGTTTTAGCATTTTTTACTTTTGTGCTAGCAATAGTAAACTTAGTGGCTTTAAAATATGTTTTGGCTTACTTACATAATACTGTAAAACAGAAAAATAGGGGGCAAGCTGTCTATGTTGTGAGGCTATAATCCCCAAACTAATTAATTATTGTATAAGAAAGGGGGATCTGATGGGAGAATTCCCACTGAGTTATACCTGCTCTGGAGCCAGCCTTAATCTGGACTAGCCTTAATCCACCTTTTGTTTCTCAGTTACCTTTTGTTCCCCATGTTGTTCTCCATGTGAATCTTGCCTGAGAGTTTCCCAAAGGTACAAAACATATGCAAAACATGGTTGGGAAACTTCCAACACACTGTGATATTCCTTAATTGAGAATTTGCATTTGGTACTGTCTCTTTGGAGCTTCATAGAAATGCTTTGAGGAGATGGAAATCAACTTATTAAAAGTGTAAGTTTGTAAAACAATAAAGATGCCCTTGGCTAAGGGAAAGTGTCTTAGTAGTGAGAGGCTGATTCCCCTTGCAGGTGGAAAGACTAAAGACATCCTTAAAGTGTGTTGTGTCTTCTTCCCATGGACCTGTGTGAACCCACACTCATTCAGCAATAACCCTCATCTAACTATTTCCTCTCTTATACATTTATGGACTCCCCTCTCCCCCCAAGATGGGAATAGTGCTGCCCACAACATGCTTTGTCCTTCTACATTATCAATTAACCATCAGGAGACTTTCAATGGCATGCTCATGGGTCAATGTTATCTAGATGATTCCTCATTAAGACTCTCTTACAAGGTAGTTATAGGTTTTATCTAGTTAACAGTAAAAAAAAAAAAAAAAGCAACCAAAACATCTTTGTTTCTAACTATGAGAAATGACTTCTAAAATGTTTCCTAATGTTTCCTATGCCTATGAACCTTGTATTTATTCTTTTCATAGAATCATGGATATTTTGGAATTACCATTCTTCTCTTTATATTATGTATCTTTGTTCTTGATGGATTCTACTAAGTCTGCTACCTTGCCATCATGCTGTATTCTTTCTTTTTCCCTTTAAAAAATATTTATGGTGTATATGTGTGTGCATAAGTGTCAGTGCTGGTAAACATGTGTCACAGAATATCTGTGAGAACCTGAGAGCAACTTTGTGGAGTCAATTGTCTCCAATTTTATGTGGATGACTGAGACTGAGATCTGATCATAAGGCTTATATGATAAGCACTTCTACACATTGAGCCATAACATAACCCCACCATTCCTTTTATATCTCTATTTAATTTTTCCAATTTTTTGTAAATTATTTTTGCTAATTTCTACTTTCAATTGTACAATAAAGTTGTTTTTATAACATTTTCTTTAAAATGATGTCATTAGGAGCTGGAGAGATGGCCCAGTGGTCAATAACACTTGTTGATTTTTCAAAGATGAAATTTGATTCCCAGCACCCACACTGAGTGGTTTACAGGGTTCTATTATTCCAGCTTCAGGGGAATTGACCCTCTGTTCTATCCTGTGTAAGCATACACCCAGGCACATATGCGTTCTCACATAAAAACCCACAAACATATAAAAAATAACATATATCTTTGTAAATAATTTTACTAGCTACAACTTTCCAGGGCCTTGCATTTTATCTGGATCTCCAGGTATACAATGGCAAAACAAGACATTCTCTTAATTGATCTTCATTGCATCTTTCCTTTGATTGAGTGTTCCTTTGTTTAGTGTTCACAGTATCTCTATGATCTGTTTCTGCATGGAGTGTCTTTATATCTTTTAACTTTAATAATTTCATAAATTGTTTTTATCATAATTCATTCCCCTCTTCCATTTCCCCCCATCCTCCTCTCATTCTAGAAGCACCCAGTTTTGTTTATTCATTTTTAAAGATTTATTTTTATTTCATACATAGATGCCTTTTACCTGCATTTATGTATATGAACCACAATACATGCATTATCCAGACTATGGCATCAGATCCTCTGGAGCTGAGATAATGAGTCATCATGTGGATACTGGCAATTTAGCCCAAATGTTTTGCAAGAGCACCAAATGTCTTAACTGATCAGACATCTTTCAATTTGTAAAGTCATCCAATCCAATTGATGATGCCTACATACTCTTGATATCCAGTATTTTGGTCAATCATTAGAGACCACATATTTGAAGAAAACTGACTCTTTTCAGGAAGCTGTCAATAGTTTACCAGAGGTCAGACATCATGGATAAACTCCACCTACATGCAGGAATTTTGTCTGGCCTAGGTTTGTACAGATCTTGTACATGAGTCACAACTGTTGTACATTCGTGTGTGCAATTGCCATGAGGTATACAGAAAACACTGTTTTGGTGTAGTCATCTACCACCTCTGCCTCTATAATACATTCCTTCTGCATCAAAAAGTGACTACTGAGCCTTGGGAGGAAAACCTGTTCTATAGAAGTCCCATTTAGTGCTGATCACTCCAAAGTCTTTTAATATGTGCATCTTTTACAGTTGTCAGTCTCTGTGTTCATCAACATTCATTCCGTGGATAAACATTTCTGATGATGGTAGGGAGATGCACTAAAATATAGGTATAATGAAAAGACATTACAAGTTGGTTTCTGAAGAATTTTTTAAAAACTCATTCTTGGAGTAAATAGGTCTTGGATATGAGAACCGGTGTTCTTCAGGTATAATGGGAATTACTCAAATATAATGTCCTTAAATATTCGTTCATTATTCCTGAATTATCTGGTTTTAGAGCTTCAACTAGACAATCATTGGCTCTTCCAGTGTCATTTTCTGTCCTTGATTTACTTTTCATGCTTTTGCTTGTTTTACATGATATTTTTATTCTTTGGAGATTTCAAAAATATAATGTATCTTATTCTACTACACTTGCCAGTACCCGCTCCAATACACCATAGGTGCCCAAACACAGCTACATCACAACTTCAAGACTTTTTAAAAAACAAAACCCACTCCGGATAATTTGTGGTACTCATTTTGGCATGAGTGTTGTTCCATCCACAAAGGCATGGGAAACCTAACCATGAACATAAACCAAATTAGTAAAAACCCTGACTCATCCAGATGCCATCCATTGCCAATAGCTCTTCAGCCAAGATGGGATCTCAGAACATGCCCCCATCCATGCTGAAATATTAATGGGCTTGATCTTACGTAGTTTTTCTATAGGCAATCACTGATGATATGAGTTCATTTGCACAACAACCAAGCCAAACGCAGAGGGCAAGATTCACAGAGGACAATTTCACAGCACTCCTCCAGATCCTCTCTAGCTTTTACATTCTTTCTATTCGCTGTTCTGTTATGTTTCCTGAACTTTGGTTAGTGGGGTAATATGGAAATTGCATCAATTATTGAGCACTCACAGTCAATTATTTTTCATTTTGATCAGTTAAGAGTCTCAACATTAACTAATGCCTAATAAAAAAAGATGAAGGTGAAGAACAGCACAAATTCATGGGTAGAAATATGAACATTTAGAAAGAATTTGACAACATGACCACTTAGTAAAACATTAGTAGGAGCCCCATTTAGGACCTATCACCACTCCAGCTATGGGGTTATGATTTGGTTTATGGTACCAGGCATGTGTTGCCTCCTTGAGGATCAAGCTTCACATTGAAGCAAACATCACTTAGTTACCCCATAACAGGTGCATCATTATTGCACTGCTGGGCACATCTGGCTTGGCAGGTCTGTATTGTAGCATATAGAAACAATTCAGGAAAAAAGCATCCTATGCAAAATCAGACACTGAAAAATGAAAAGCATAGCTGTGAGAAATTGCAGACAAAGGTGAACTGAGAAGAGAGATAAAGTTCAGATTCCTCTGGTGGTTGTCTGCCCTGCCCCACTTGACAGAGCTCTTTCTATTTTTCCCAAAGAGCAGATCTTCCTCAACACAAATACTCAGCTGATTCTAAAAGGTCACAAGCATTCCCTCTCCCTCTCTCAGTGTCTCTCTGCCTCTCTGCCTTTCTTTGTCTCTCTATCTCTCTATTTTTATCACTCTGTCTCTGTCTCTCTGTCTCTGTTACTCTGATTCTGTCTCTCTGTCTCTCTGTCTCTCACACACACAAACACACACACACACACACACACACACACAAAACAGGTACCTATGTCACATACTTCATTGGTGTGATTATTAATGATGTCATTAAACCTTGATTCATACCTTCAGTTGATTTCAGCCAATAAATTGTTGTATTGATGGGACTCTTTCTTTCCAACACCAAATAATATACCATTCCTTCCATGTGTCTCTGTCATATCTTTCTGTTTTCCTAGTACACATCACCATGAGGAAGGTACTGACTTGTATGCTTGTTGAAAATGACTCCCCACTAACACACAGATTTTGTGGTTATTTGTTGTTGGATCCAGGCATTAGATCTTGTCACTGGAGTGTAACAATTAGAGTGTAACAAATAACAAATATCCAGGCTCAGTAGGAAGGTTCAAGCCTTTAATTCCAGAACTCTTGGAGTGGAGAGAAGTGGATCAATAATTCAAGGCCATCCTTGTCTATGTAGCAAGAGTGAGGCCAGGCTTGTTGACACACCTTTTGTAATCATTGCCCAAAATAAATATCTTTTTACTTGTTTCATGACAAAACCACTGTTAATTATCATCTAGACATATGTCATAAGCTTATTGCTTGTATCTTCACTAACATGCTTTTGCATCTGTTGTTTGTTTTGAGGCAGAGTCTAGGTGAGTTCAGGCTGGGACACATTCACTGAGCATCTGAAAAAGACATTGAACTCCAGAACTTTTCTTGTCTTTACCTCCTGAGTGTTGGCATTACAGATCTGTGCCACCACATCTGGCTTGCATTTGACTTTTCTTATGATGTACATATGTATACGGGTTTATGATGACATGAATGCCTATGTGTGAATGTGGGCATGCTTGTGCTAAGGTTTGAGGTTTGAGTGTTGAAGTCAGAAGACAACATCAGGTGTTGCTATCTACCTTGTTTGAAACAAGGTCTCTTATTTCTTGTTCATCTTGTGTGTGCCAGATTAGCTGTTTCCAACCTTCAGGGAAATCTTCTGTCTCCACTCCCATCTCAGGGAAGGAACATCAGTGTGACAAACAGAAGCTGTACCACCATCTTTACATGGTTTCTGAGGATTCAAACTCAGGTCCTCACACATGCTTGACAAATGCTTTCCACTGAGCCATCTCCTGAGTCCAACTTTCAGCCTCTTTAAGTGACCTAACTCTGTCATGCATTGCCTAATTCACATTCGCTGTACAAATTCTCTGTAGATCATTTACCCTCAGCCTCCAGTCCAGTCTTAGACTCTTTGAATTCATGTTTCCTACTAGCCTTACCCTGTCTGAACTCTTGGCTTCTCTCCTGACTTGATTCAGTTAGCCCCTCAGGTAACAGGGAGCAGTGCAAGTGTGCAATGGAAACTGATACGTAAAGAGTGAGCACACCCAGAACAGGAACAGTAAAGACACTGGGACTTTGGAAAACACATCAGACTAGCACTGTGAATGGACATAAAACTTTGGCATAAAGTAGAAGGCTATTCTTAGAATGTCTCCAATGATCCACATTTTGGAAGGTGGGTCTCAATGAGACACTCTTAAAAAATATAGTAACCTCAGATATGGATGCCATTGGGTGGGGGCTCTCCCTCTGAAGGGGTTAAGATAGATCTCCAGACAGGATAGTAACTAAAATGTCCAAGCCTGGCCATGCCCTAGACCCTCTGACTTCCTGTATTAGTGTGACTGATTTTCCCAGCACATGTTCCTGTCCTTGCAACCTACCAGTAGGATGTCTCCAGTGGTAAATGTATAAGGTGATGAGTTTGTTAATGAACTTGATTTTATCAGTTCACTATTTGTGTGTGTGTGTGTGTGTGTGTGTGTGTGTGTGTGTACATCAAACATCATGCTGAATGCTGTAAATGCAGACTGGTTTAATTTTTCTTAGTAAAGCAGAAAAGTGAAGAAAATCAAGCTGTCCCATTCTCATGTTTTCTGATTGACACTTTCTTCC
Organism: Peromyscus maniculatus bairdii; assembly: GCF_049852395.1. Lineage (NCBI taxonomy): Eukaryota > Metazoa > Chordata > Mammalia > Rodentia > Cricetidae > Peromyscus > Peromyscus maniculatus. The sequence continues at coordinate 20,581,728 of NC_134852.1, forward strand.
TCTCTACACAAGCATAAATGGATCATGGTTTGAGCACACCCATGGCAGGCTGTCCATGAAAGAATGGGACAACTTCCTGGTACTGAGTCATGAAGACATGAAGAAGGTCAGCCTCGTTCTTAAAGGCACCACACAGTTGAAGACGAGAGAAAGGGTTCCTTCAGCCTCTGTTTACTTTATAGGAGTAAATAAAGTCTGGTGATGAGGACGTTACTGATAGTTGTGATTTCTTGTTTGTTTGTTTTTGGTTGGGAGATTTTCTTTTTATTATATTTTTATTATTAAAATGATTTTTTATCATTTTATTATTTTTTATTTTTAAAAATGATTTTTAATTATGAATATATTTTGAACATATCATCCCCTCCTCAAGGCCTTCCAAATCCTCCACAGTCCTTACCAATCCACTTTAATTTTTTTCAAAAAGGAAAAACACAGTACAACAACAAACCTCCACAAATCAAGAACAGAAAATATAACAAAGTACAATATAAAATGCTGTGCTAGAAGGATTTCTGTCAACTTGTCATGGACTAGAGTCATGTAAGTGGAGGGGACCTCAAGTAAGAAAATGCCCCCATAAGATTGGGCTGTAGGCAAACTTGTAAGGCACTTTTTTCTTTTCTTTTTTGTTTCTTTATTATTATTATTATTATTATTATTATTATTATTATTATTATTATTAATTATTACTATTAAGAAATTTTCTATTCACTTTACATACCAGTCACAGATTCCCCTGTCCTCCCTCCACCTGCCCCTCAGCCTTCCCCCATCTCACTCCGTATTCCCACCTCCTCCAAGGCAAGAACTCCCATGGGGAGTCAGCAGAGCCTGGTACCATCAGTTGAGGCAGGTCCAAGAGCCCCCTCCCTGCACCAAGGCTACACAAAGTGTCTCACCATAGGCACTAGATACCAAATACTAGCTTATTCACTAGGACGGGTTCCTATCCCACTGCCTCGGGGGACCCCTAAACAGGTTAAGCTAAATAACTGTTTTGCCTATCCAGAGGGCCTAGTCCAGTACAATGGGGGCTCCTCAGCTATTGATCCACAGTACATGTGTTTCTACTAGTTTGGCTAGTTGTCTCTGTACTTTTTTCCTTTATAGTCTCGATGACCCTTGCTCATAGAATCCTCCTCTCTTTCATTGATTGGATTCCTGGAACTCAGCCTGGCACCCGGCTGTGGATATCTGCATCTGCTTCTCTGAGTCACTGGATGAGGGCTCGCTCTATGATGACAGTTAGGGTATTTAACAATCTGATCACCAGAGGGGACAGTTCAGGCACCCTCTCCACTATTGCCAGTAGTCTGTAGTGGAGTCATCCTTGTGGATTCCTAGGAACTTCCCTAGCACTCTGTTTCTCCCTATTCCCATGATGTCTTCATTTATCCTGGTATCTATTTCCTTGATCTCCCACTCTATCCTTGTTCCAGTTTAAAACTCCCATTCCCCTATGTTCTCATTCCCCATTCCTTGCCCTCCATTGCTCTCCCCACCCCCCATTTTGCTCATGTAGATCTCATCTATTTCTCCTTTGCTGGGCGATGCATGTGTCCTTACTAGGGTCCTCCTTACTAGCTAGTCTCCCTGGAGCTGTGGGTTGCAGTCTGGTTATCCTTTGCTTTACATCTAGTATCCACTTATGAGTGAGTACACACCATGTTTGTCTCTCTGAGTCTGGGTTACCTCACTCAGGATGTTATTTTTTAGTTCCATCCATCTGCCTGCAAACCTCATGATGTCACTGGTTTTCTCTGCTGAGTAGTACACCATTGTGTATATGTACCACATTTTCTTTATCCATTCTTCAGTTGAAGAGCATCTAGGTTGTTTCCAGGTTCTGGCTACTATGAATAACGAACATGTTGAGCATGTGTACTTGTAATATGATTGAGCATTCCTTGGGTATATGCCCAAGAGTGGTGTAGCTAGTAGGTCTTGAGAAAGACTGATTTCCAATTTTCTGAGAAACCACCATACTGATTTCTAAAGTGGCTGTACAAGTTTGCATTTCCACCAACAGTGGAGGAATGTTCCCCTTACTCCACATCCTCTCCAACATAGGCTGTCTTCAACGTTTTTTATCTTAGCCATTCTGACAGGAGTAAGATAGTATCTCAGAGTTGTTTTGATTTGCATTTCCCTGATGACTAAGGTTGTTGAACAATTCCTTAAATCAACCATTTGAGATTGTTCTGTTAAAAATTCTCTGTTAAGCTCTGTAGCACATTTTTAATTGGATTTTTAGGTATTTTGATGTCTAGTTTCTTGAGTTCTTTATTTATTCTGGAGATCAACCCTCTGTCAGATGTGGGGTTGGTGAAGATCTTTTCCTATTCTGTAGACTGTTGCTTTGTCTTATTGACCATGTCCTTTGCCCTACAAAATCTTCCCAGTTTCAAAAGTTCTCATTTATTAATTGTTGCTTTCAGTGTCTGTGCTACTGGTGTTATATTTAGGAAGTGATGTCCAGTGGCAATGCAATACTTCCTACTTTCTCTTCTATCAGGTTCAGTGTAACTGATTTTATGTTGAGGTTTTTGATCCACTTGGGCTTGAGTTTTGTGCATGGTGACAGATATGGATCTATTTGCAATCTTCTGCATGTTGACATCCAGTTATGCCAGCACCATTTGTTAAAGATGCTTTCTTTTTTCCATGGTACAGTTTTGGCTTCTTTGTCTAAAATCATATGTTCATAGGTGTGCGGATTAATTATGAATATATTTTGAACATATCATCCCCTCCCCAAGGCCTTCCAAATCCTCCACAGTCCTTACCAATCCAACTTTAATTTTTTTTCAAAAAGGAAAAACACAGTACAACAAACCTCCACAAATCAAGAAAAGAAAATATAACAAAGTACAATATAAAATGCTGTGCTAGAAGGATTTCTGTCAACTTGTCATGGACTAGAGTCATATAAGTGGAGAGAACCTCAATTAAGAAAATGCCCCCATAAGATGGATATTAATGACCAGTGATTGTTAATTCCTGTTATTTTTTGGTGGTAGTGTTGTATGTTTCCCTTCTTTGGTATTTGTTGGTGTGTAACTATCTATTGCCTATGTTTTCTTGGGTGTATCTAACTTCTTTAGGTTGGATTTTTCCTTCTAGTGCTTTCTATAGGGCTGGATTTGTGGAAAGATATTGTTTAAATCTGGTTTTATCATGGAATATTTTGTTTATTCCATCTATGTTGATTGAGAGTTTTGCTGGGTATTATACCCAGCAAATAGTCATGGTCTCTTAGTGTCTGTATAATGCCTGTTCAGGACCTTCTGACTTTTAGAGTCTCTTTTGAGAAGTCAGGTCTTATTCTTATGGTCTGCCTTTATATGACACTTGGCCTTTTTCCTTTGCAGCTCTTAGTATTTTTTCTTTATCCTGTGTGTTTAGTGGTTTGATTATTATGTGGTTAGGGACTTTTTGTTTGGGTCTAGTCTATTTTGTGTTCTGTAACCTTCTTGTATCTTTATAGGTATTTCCTTCATTAGGTTGGGAAAGTTTTCCTCTATGGTTTTGTTGAATGTATTTTCTGTGCCTTTGAGTTGGTATTCTTCTCTTTCATCTATCCCTATTATTCTTAGGTTTGGTATTTTCAAGGTGTCCCAAATTTCTTGGACATTTTGGGTCCTGACTTTGTTGGCTTTATTGTTTTCTTTGACTGATGAATCTATTTCCTCTATAGTATCTTCAATGTCAGAGATCCTCTCTTCCATCTCTTGCATTCTGTTGGTTATGCTTGCATCTGTGGTCCCTGTTCATTTACTCAGATTTTCTACTTCCAGAATTCCCTCAATTTGTGTCTTCTTTACTGTCTCGATTTCAGTTTTCAAATTTTGAACAGTTTCCCTCACATGTTTAATTGCTTTCTCTTGGCTTTCTTTAAGGGATTTACTGAACTATGCCCATTTTTTGTTTGACTTTTCCTTGATTTCTTTAAAGGAATTTTTTATTTCCTCATTTAAGATCTGTAACATCTTCTTAAGGTCATTTTTAAGGTCGATTTCTTCTGTTTCTTCTGTGTTGGGATGTTCAGATCTTGCTGATGTAGGTTCTGATGGGGCCATATTGGTTTTTATGTTGGTGACTGTATTTTTGCACTGGCATCTACCCATCTCTTTCTCCACTTGGTAGAAGAGGTGTCTGTGTCTGAGGGAGCCTCTCTTGGTCTGATCGATACTCTTGGTCCAGTGGGAGCTCTTAGTCTAATTGGTATTGATGGACTCTTTGTCTCAGGGAGCAGTGCTAGCTTAGCCCAATTGGCGCTCCTCGGCTCTGTCTCAGGGAGTAGCTCAGCACATGTTGGGAGGGGTGGGTTACAGGGTCTGGTGGGGGATGGTGGTAGTCTGACCTGTCTGCAGGAGATCTGCCTCCTGCCTGGCCTGTAACTGGGATTGTAATGGGTGGTGGTGTGGGGGTGCAAGGCTGTGTCCCTTTGGGCCCAAAGCCTAAGGGCTGGGGTATTCAGGTATGAGGATAAAGACTCACCTCTTAGTCCAATCAGGTGTTGACGGCCTCTGTCTCAGGGAACAGTTGCAGTCTGGGAGGGTGTGTGGGATTTGGGGGAGGTGGGGCTTTGAGGTTGTAGGGTCTGGTGGGGGATGGTGGCAGTCCAAACTGTCTGCAGGAGGCCTGCCTATTGGCTTGAGACTGGGACTTCAATGGGTGGAGGTGTGGGGGTGCAGGGTTGTGCCCCTAGGCCCCACCTAAACAAAAGCTCACCTCTTAGTCCAATCACCACTGGCAGGCTCTGTTTCAGGGAACAGTTGCAGTCTCAGAGGGTTAGGTTTAATTTTCTTATTCTGGTAATTTAAATGGCTTAACCTTCAGCCCTCCTCCACCTCAGAGTATGAGGATTAGGTACTAAGAATGTGGGGACATCAGGAGTTTACATAGAGGTAATTAAGTTAACATAGTTACCAGATTACATGTAATCCAATACTCCTGGTCTCCTCACAAGAGAAAGTTGGGACTCAGATTTGAGGATAACGACATGTCACCATTCACCACAAGAATATGGGTATTTATAAACTAAGGATCAAGGCCTCTGGGAGAATCTACTCCTGTTGACAGATGTTGGACATATGTTGACAGATGTGTTGGAGTCTGACTCCTGGACTCCAGACTGGATGGAGATAGAGTTGCCTGCCATGGAACTGAAGGTCTCACCTAAAGAAGTGGTACATTTGTGGTTTTCCTGGAATGAATCAGAATTTAGCTAGGTAAAACAGTATATAAACATAAAAGTCTGTTGTTAGATACCTAAAGAAATGAAGTGCCTTTTTTACTAGAGAAGGGCTATGGAAACTACAAGCAAAAGTTTTGTCAGAGAAACACCAGAGCAGATACAATAGAATTCAAGGCACAATTCCATGAGGACAACTGTCATTTCCTCTTTTCCAGGAAGACCAGTGGGAACGCAAACTTGTACACCCACTTTGGAAATCAATATGGCAATTTCTCAGAAAAACTAGGAATCAATCTACCTCAAAACCCAGTGATACCACTCTTAGGCTTATACTCACAGGATGCTAAATCATACCACAAGGACACTTGCTCAGTTATGTTCATGGCAGCTATATTTATAATAGCCAGAAACTGGAAATAACCTAGATGACCCTCAACCAAAAAATAGATAAATAAAATGTGGTACAATTACACAATGGAGTACTATTCAGCTGTTAAAAACAATGACAGTAAATTCACAGGCAAATGGATAGAATTAGAAAAAATCATCCTGAGTGATATAACCAGACCCAGAAAGACACACATGGAATGTACTCACTCATAAGTGGTTAATAACTATAAAATAAAGGATAAGCATGCTACACTCCACAGACCCAGAGAGGCTAGGTAACAAGGAAGGCCCAAGGGGGGACACATGGATCTCCCTGGGCAGGGTAAATAAAGGAGAACTTCTGGTTGAACTAGTGGTGGGTGGGCATGGGAACTTGAGGAATTGGAATCAGGGGTGGCAAGAGGGAAGAGTTCTGGGGGAAAAACTGGAAAGGGAGACTTTATGGCATGAGGTAGAAGCCTAATGCAAGGGAAACTTCCACAAATCTATAAGGTGGCCCCAACTAAAACTCCTGGCAGCAGTGGATGCATAGCCTGAACTGATCATCCCCTGTGATTAGATTGGTGACTACCCCAGTTCTCATCTGAGAGCCTTCATCTAGTGACTGATGGAGGCAGATTCAAAGACCACAGCCAAACACTGGACCGAGCTAGCTCAGGGAGTCCTGCTGAGAAGAGGGGGAGAGATTTAGGAGCAATGGGTCAGGGGAATCAGGGGAAAACCCACAGAAAAAGCTAACCAGGCTCATGGGAACTCACAAAGTCTGAACCAACAACTAAGCAGCCTGCATGGGACCAACCTAGGCCCTCTGCATATATGTGACAGTTGTATAGCTTGGTCTATTGGGAGACCCCTAACAATGGGAGCAGAGGCTGTCTCTGGTGCTTTGGCTGGATCTTGAGAATCTACTTCTCATGCTGGATTGCCTTGCCCAGCCTCAGAGGGAGGTGCTTGGTCTTAAGGCAGCTTGGTATACCACGCTTTGCTGATATCCATGGGAGGCCTGGTCCTCTCTGAGTGAATTTGGAGGAGGGGTGGATTGTGTGGTGAGCAGTGGGGAAGTAGGAGGAGGGGTTGGGAGGAGAGGAGGGAGAAGAGGCTGCGTTTGAGATGTAAAATTAATTAATTAATTAACTTAATTTTAAAATTTTTTAAAGAGTATAAACAATAACAGAAATATACATTATGAGATCATTTGACTAGATCTTGACCTCTGGCCACTTTCTTCTAAGAAGGAGAAAATAAGAAACTTTTTATTTCATATGAAAATCAATAACTTTCTATTATATTCCTTTGTGTGTTTCTGTACAATCTTTTGTGTTCTTGTCATAAAATTCCATTTTTTCCAAGAAGCATTGTTACCTGACTACCTTGGGCACATTTGTACTACACTTTTTTATATACATTTACTTTCAAATCATTAAGTAGATTCTTGCTAGATATTTTAACAGCTATCTGTCTCCTTGCTAGGTAACTGAAACTTATGCAATAAACTTTTTTTTTTTTTTTTATAAATAAAAGCATTTCCTATAAGGAACAGCCTCAGATTCAAAGCAAAATCCTCATCATACTACTAGTCTATTTTCTTCTTAATTTTTTTTTTTACAGTTTTATACATGGATACAATTTGCTGTGGTTATTACCATTTTCTATCATCTCCTATTAATTTTTATATTTTTCTTTTATTTTTAAGAATACAATTATATCATTTCTCCTTTCTCTTTTCTCCTTCCAAAGCCTTTCATATATGCCCTTTTTCAAATCCATGACCTCATTTTTCATTAATTACTATTACATGCATGTGTACACATGTGTACCCCTAAACATAACCTGCTCAGTTTGTATAATGTTACTTGTATGTATGTTTTCAGGGACCCTCCCGCTATTGATGGGCTTCCTTCTCAGCTGGACTCCTTTTGTGTGTGAGCAACAAATACTCAAGGAAGGTGAGAACCTATTATTCTTCTTCTGATGTATGACCATGAAACACAGATAGATATTCAGCGTCTTCTGCCACAGATGGAGTTTTCAGATACAATCCCCACTAATGAGTGGTAATTCCATGATGCTGTCATTCATCTATATGAAATCCAGTGAATATATTTTAACAAGTTATAGACTCATCTTTGAAATGAAGAGTAAAATACAAATGCATTGTAGTACCTCTTTATTTTTGCCTTCCACACAAAACTCAACCTTTATACAATCTGTGTGTATCAGAATCACTGGTAGTTTTCATGGATCTGAAAATGCAGTATTTATATAGAAGCTTTGGGATTTAAGCTCAGCTCTGCCACTTTATAGGTTTCTTTTTTAACCTCAAGTAAAATTTCTCTTTCAAGCTTGCTTCAATCTACCTAGTATCATTGGTAAAGTACTAGCCTTGGTTCTAAGACAATGGGAAAACATTACCTTTAGTGCAAGTGACAAGAGCCTCGGGACATAATAAATATCCAGTTGAGCAAGAAAGGAATAATGGGTTCTCTCTGATGCTTGTCACAGTCTTTCCAGAGGGTGAGATGTTCTGGCCTTTGATCAAAATGTCCTTTAGCATGTATTACAAAGCAAATCTTTAGACCACTCCTCAATTGCTATGTACACTTTTATCATAACTTCAGTAACTTCATGAATATTCGGGAACATATCTGCCTTGTCACTTGGAAAAGTTATGACCACAGTAAAGAGGATTATAAGAATGTTCTTCAACAAAGCAGGAAAGAGGCATATAAATAATTCAAGGATGAGCTAACTCCCAGCCACAAATATCACTCTAAGACTAAGAGGTATGGGAAAGGAACTTTCATTCCCAGAAATGTATACATATATACATATTGGTTTGCGGTAGTTCTGATTCAAGACTGTGCTATGATGGAAAATAATTAACTTCAAACAGTACCCTTTTCTCTCCCAAATTAGGCTCCAAATGCAAAAATAACTCCAGAATCACTTGAATGGCAATGATTAAACAAGAAAATAAATTTTGTCTTCTGGGTTGCTAGCTCCTGGTTTTCTATACACATGCAATGAATTATTTTGTAATTGCACAAAGTCAATTATTTCAAATGAATACATGGCTATCACTTTACTATCCATGTCTCAAAGAGAAAAGGATAGAGATTAAAGATAACAAACTGAAAGCTTTTCAGATTGGCTGTCGTGTTAACAAAGCCAAATTTCCCTTGGAAAGACACTTTTAGAATGACACCATGGATCACTCTAAGACAGATGTTGAATCACTCTAAGTCATTTAGGACAAAGGGAATTCACTGTGGAGGAAGTGTGTGAGCAGACAGAGTAGGAGGAGCAGAAAGAGAGAGTATAAAGTCAGAGCAAGGTTTGCTCCTGGGTGTGCCATCTGCAGGCAGTGATGAGACATCTTGTGGGCTGGTTGTCGCTAGCTGTCTGCATGTTCAGACTGAATGCAGGTGAGGTGGAAAAGAGGGGGTGAGAATTGAAGGTCGAGAGTACAAAGCAAGTAAGACATGAGAAAGGTTGGAGACCAACTATCCATGATAGCTTTTCAGTCTAGCAAATGGAGAGCAAAGAGCCATGGATTCAACTGTTGTTCTTCCCTTCCTTGATAGAGTGAGCACAGAACAGGTGACTTTACCTGTGAAGGAGCCTTGGTCTCAGTGCTCACACAGCAATAAAAATTTTCGTGAGAGAGGAAAATTATACTGGATGGATTTAGAAATTTCTTTGAAGTCTGTTGTTAAAGAAGCAAAGTCTCAAATAAATAGTATATGGTCTCAGCTATCCTTTGCATTATAGTAATGTATTAATGCCTTCTTAGCTAAGTGTTCACTCAAAGTGTCTGTAAGTTTCAAACACACATGACATGGGTTGCCTGTGGGGCAGATATCAGGGTGACTGGGGTCAGGTTTGGTGGGGAGAAATTTCATGTTGATTCATTTTATAAGCCACTTGAAATTTGAAGCATATCAATGGCATCACCTCAGGAGACAAGTAAATGCAGTGTAGAACAAGGGGTCTCATCTTACAGTGAAGTTGTGAGGGTTAATCAGAAAGGATAGAGGAGTTCTTCAGAGTGGCCAGCATCCTGAAGCTATGTTCACAGAAATGCAGAGCCCTAGAGAAAGTTGGGCTTCTCACGCATGACAGTTTGAAATATACAGAGCATGAGGATACTCTGCGCCTAATGAAGAGTTAGAGTGTTTTGTTGTAGTAGTAGTGTGTTTTAAAGAAGTCTTACGCAGTCCAAGTAGATCTCATATTCACTATAAATGAATGAAGGTAGCCTTGAACTCCTGATTTTCCAGCTTCTACCTCCTGAGTGATGATATTACAGACAACTGCCATCATTCCTACTCAGTTTATGTGTTGTTGGAATGAAACCAAGGGCTTTGTGCATGCTATACAAGCACTCAGCCAACTGAGACACATTCAGCTCTTAGATCAGATTTAGAATCTTATTGGTACCAAAGGTTTAAAGGAAGTAAGAATAACCCAGGTTAGAATGCTGTCAATAAAGAGGCCAATCATATGACTACATATCAATAAATTTTGTACAGGGGAAAAGAAAGTAGTGCAAAATAAATTACACTCAGTTGAGAAGAGACATTCCCTCATTTTAATGAAAATGGTCACATGATTTTATTGTGTCTTTCTGTGCTTGCTTCCCCAACATTCTCAAGTGGTCTTTAAAATGTCTTGCTGTATCATAGTCTGAGTAAGTTCTCTGAGGTTATTATTCACATTCACATAGTCTGAGTAAGTTCTCTGAGGTTATTATTCACATTCACACTGTTCACATCCAATGGGGAAATAGGCTGGTTACCTGTATTCTTTTTATGAGTTTTATAATTAGCTTACAAAATAATGGTTTTAATTCACTATAAAGTTTCTCTAATATGATTTTGTATAAGATATGAGTTATAAGGCATTTAAACATATTGTATGCTTTTAATGTATAAGTATTGGGAAGTATAAAGTTAGCTATACAATATGACAAATGTCTATGTACTCTCTATAGAGTTTCATTTTCCTTGTATTCTCACTATGGAGTTTCATGCATCCTTTGCTTTTATTGATTCCTTTTTCATCACTAGCCTCCAATGTCCCTCTGCCCTCTTCTGTAGATCTCCTTCCTCCCCTCAATAGACTCCTTTCCAATTTCATGTCATATATAATCTGAATGATGATTAATTATACTGATCAACTTGACAGGATCTATAGTCACATAAGAGACAAGACTGTAGCTAGAGTTTTCCTGCCTTGCCCACAGTCAGGACAAATCTCTGTCACCCGCCAGTCCCAAAGCCGCTCAAACCCAACCAAGTAAACAAAGAGACTTATATTGCTTACAAACTGTATGGTCATGGCAGGCTTAGTGCTAACTGTTCTTATATCTTAAATTAATCCATTTTCATAAATCTATACCTTGCCAGGTGGCTCGTGGCTTACCAGCTTCTTCACATGCTGCTTGTCATGGTGGCAGCTGGCAGTGTCTCCCTCACTCAGCCTTCCACCTCCCAGAATTCTCCTCTCCTTGTCCCGCCTACTTCCTGCCTGGCCACTGGCCAATCAGTTTTACTTATTGACCAATCAGAGCAATTTGACATACAGACTATCCCACAGCACGAGACTATGAGTGTATCTGTGAGGGATTATCTAGATTATATTAGTCTCTAGTCATGCTTGTGAGAAATTTTCTTGATGAGATTATTTGAAATAGGACACATCCTTAAAGTAGATGGCACCAATTTATTGGCTTGGGTTATGGACTGCATAAAATGAGAAAGACAGTTAAGCACAAACATTCATCTTCCTCTGTTTCACAATTGTGGATCCAATGTGACCGATATACTATATAGATGTGAATATATATATATATATATATATATGAAGGCAAGTAGTATATATATGTGTGTATGTATATATATACATATATATATATATATAGTGTGTGTGTGTGTGATCCACATATGAAAGAAAAATCTGTATTTGTTTTTGGAGTATGGGATTACGTGATCCATTTTCCTGCAAGTGAAATAATTTCAGTACCAGATCTGTACCCACAGGATTTATACATACTTATACAGAAATGCTCTGTCAATCACATTTTCCCACAGATGTCTTTTGAATTTTGAGTTAGCACCATCCTAATCATGAATGATTGAGGACAATTCCAATCTAAATTTACCTGAAACTCCTCCTTACTTTTGCCTTCACATTCCCCCCCCCCTTGCCCCTGGTCCCTTACATGTGGCTAACCTTTACTATGACACCAATAATCTCACTGCAATGTTTTGCTAATCCCCAATAAATGTCATTGTCCTTCAGAGAATATTTTCTGAGTTGAAAGCTGTTGAACAACAAAAAGTGGTTAGAATCTGAATTGCACTTAATATTGTGGATGACTCTAACCTATACCAAAGAAGACATTTGGGAGAATAAGAGCTCAATCTGATGAGTGGGAGTTCCTGGCTTTTCATAGATTGATGTGACATTTCCTGGGTAGATATGCAGCTCCAACTTGATATGACATTGAAGAATGTTGATGTGCATTTCATAGTTATTCTGGGCATGCAGTGTTTTAGAAAATGGCTTATACTTTGTCCATTCCTTCTGTCTTTCAGAATTGATCTCTCATTTACACCCTCCAAAACAAGGTAAAGCAACCAACTCTATTGGGCAGAATCTCAAATGCCAGCCTCCACCTCTTAGAAAGCATTAGATATTTTAAAAGTTCTTGCACTTTTCTGCCATGTAGCTTTTACTTGTATTATTGTTCTGATATGAGTGGCTCCCCTGGGTCAAAGCAGACAGATTAGATATTGAAGATCCAGTTAAATAACCAACTCCTAGTCACTCAAGAAAAATACTCCCTTCTCCGTTGGGACTAAAATAAGACAATGTAAGGTTCTGCACTTTGTTCTTTCCTTTTTCATTGACAAATAATAATAATATATGTAGGAAGTTGAACATAATGTTTAGATGTAGATTCACACCATGGGTGGTTAAATTGAGGTAATTAACATAATCATCTTATTACAAACATGAATTTTTAGTGGTCAGAACGTAACCCACCTGACGCTATTTCTTATTCTAAGAACATGAGAAGGCAAGTAGTTAATCAATGGTGTTGGGTTAGTGGTTAAAAGTGAGTCCTTCATCATGGAGCAATACATTGGGAGATGTCACAGCTATACTATTGCTACAGACAGGGAAAAGAAAATGCTCAGGGAGAGAAGGAGGAAGAGGGAGAAGAAGAAAGAGAAAGAGAAAGAGAAGGAGGAGGTGAAGAAAAAGAAGAAAATAAAGAAGGAGGAGGAGAAGGAGAAGGAAAACAGAAGGAGAAGAAATATGTGGATGGCAGTGAGATCTTGGAGAGATGTTAGAAATCACTTTGGCAAAACAGGAAATATTTTTTTTCAGAACAGAAATGTCCTAGTTACTGTCTGATGCTGTGATAAAACACTGACCTAAACCAGCTGGGAAAAGAAAGGGTTTATTTGGCTTACACTTAACCATCACAGTCCATCATTGAAGGAAGTCACAGGGAAGGAACTCCAACAGGAACAGAGGCAGTAATGATGGAAGAATGCTGCTTCCATTCCAAAGCTCCACAGCTCCTTCACAGTCTTCCCAAAAAACAACACAGTCAGGGTGGGGAAACTGTGGTTGGCATACAATGTATGAGAGAAGAATAAGTTTTTTTTTTTAAAAAAAGAATACCACATGGAGCATTCCCACACCTGTGTGGAATTAAACTCTCTGCAGAAAGTTTGCCTTATGTTAATTCCTAGAAACAGAACTAGAAAGGTCATTAGTTATTTCTATACTTGTTTCTAACAGAGATTTCTAAATTGCCTCCCAGGACTATTTACTCAGTATCTTTCTTGAGGTGACCTGAGGTCTAAATTCCTGTTTTGTTTCATCCTAAGCATTTATGTCATTGAATCCATGTTTTTGATGTGATAATTAGGTATTTTCTAATATATATTAAAAGGTGTTGACTAAACAGGAAAAAAGAATAACAGAGTCAAATCCATTTTAAGCAATACCGTACTCCTGTACCAATTTCTATTTTAATTACTTTTGGTTGCTGTGATTAAATACAAAAATCAGCTTGAGAAGAGAGGGATTATTTAGCTAACACTTAGCAATCCTAATCCATCATTGAGGAAAACTGGGGCGAGAACACAAGCATGGGCAGAGGACAGTAACACAGAGGAATTCTGCCAACTCACTTGTTCTTCATTACTTGTGTATCTTGCTTTCTTATACAAAACAGGATCACTTTCCCAGGGATGACATTGTCCACCAAGGCATAGGCCCTTCTACATCAATCATTAGTAAAGAAAATACCCTACAGATATGCACACAGGCCAATCTGACAGAGGAAAATCCTTGATTGAGATTCCTTCTTCCCAGGTGACTCTAGTTTTGTCAAGCTGACAAAAGCTGGTCAACACAGATGGTGAGAACTCAAACCAGGGTGTGAACTCTGACAAATAAGATCCCTCATTGCTAAAGGACTGTTATTGAGAAAGCCATCATCTCCAATCAGAACCCAGCTCTGGACCAAAATGAGGCTTCCTTGGAGATTTTGCAGATATTTTGTGTCACAGGCATGAAAGGCAGGAAGAGACACCAGCTTCAAGTGTGTGTGTGTGTGTGGGGGGGGTGATGAGAGAACCACTGTTATCCTGTCTCCAAAATAGACATTCCAAAGTCAAGTCTGAGTCATGCATGGTAGCTCAAGCTTGCAATCCCAACACTTGGAAAGCTGAGACAGAGACTAACATGAGCTATAACCAGCATTGGCCATAGAGTGAGTTTGAAATCTAGCCCGGTTACAGAGTGAGACCAACCTCAAGAACAAAACAATTTGAAAGTCAGTTTCCAATATGAGCTTATTTTGTATTCTGAAATCGTTCTCTTTTCCAGAAATTTCTGTTGCTAACTGTGTCTTTCCATTCATCTACGGTGATGAATTACACTTCAATTGTATCTCCACCCACAGTGACTTTGATTGGTGTTCCCTTGACTTTCGCTTCAAAGGAAGATGGCGCTACTGCACAGCACTGGGTGAGAGTCCTATAGGGATATATATCAGATGACAGAACCCAAGAGGAGAGAGGTTTTGGATTTCAGAAAGAATTGAGTTCAGATATTATCTTCTCTGCATAATTTTCAGAATGTGAAACCAATCAGATAGAAAAAATAGTTGACTATTTTCTCTACAGGGATTAATTTGAGGACAGTGTTCTTAGTGCATCCTTTATCCATCTTTCTCTGCAGATCCTCCAATATGTGTCTTCCCTTTCCAATTCAGAAAAAAGGCTATTTATGAATGCACCAAGGAAGGCTACATTTTGAATCGGAGTTGGTGTTCATTGACTGACAATTACAACAAAGATAAAAAATGGAAGCAATGTTCTCCTCACAAGTAAGATGATGGGAGAGGTGGGTCAATGTCCTATTAGCTGTGAAAGGAGCAAAGCATTAGGCTGATGGGTGAGAAGTCTGAGCTCTAGATCTCCTGGCTATGACTTTGTCAGGGAGCAGCAGACATTTCCTGTAAATTTGTCTCCTGTTGAGCACAGTGGGCTTATGTGGTGCTGGTCAAAAATCATCAGCTTGGCATGGGAGCACAAACACAGTTACAAAAGGACAAGTGTACTGGGTCATTGGATAATCTGACATGCTGGTGTCCATTTCCATGTTTTCTAATGATTAAAATCACGTGTCGCTTTTGTCGTTGCTGTGACAAAACACCCAAGGAAAGAAAACTCAACAAAGGAGGGAAGGGTTTACTTTGGTTTACATTTTGCTGTGGGCATACAGTCCATCATGGTGTGGAGTCATGGTGGTGAAAGCATAAGACAGCTGATTACATTGTGTCTGCAGTCAGATAAAAAAAAATGCTGATACTCAGCTGGCTTCCTCCTTTTTCCCTGTTACATTGTCTTAGGCCTCAGAAAGAGCTGTTGTTGCCCACATTTGGGTGAATTTTAAACCTTTTCTCACATGCCTGAAAGTGTATCTCCTAGGTGATTCCAAATCCAGTCACATTAACAATGATTACTAATTAGCCACTTCATTGTTTTTCAGTTTTAAAACTTGCTATGAGTCACAAAATAAATATGAGACAAATACTGAAACGCTGAAGCAGCACATGACAAGAGAAACATCAGCATTCCTTATGTTCTCCTTCCCTGGAACTCGCTTCCACAGCTGCTTGTGTCTCCCCACACATCTACACAGATACACAATTTTAAAGTCTATAAAATATAACCAAATCTGCTTTCCCCTCTGTCGTCATGGCTAGATCATCATTTAAAACACATTGTGGGGGGTCTCCCTGTGAATGCATCAATATCCCCCACTTTCTTGTGTGCATGAAGTATCAAATTTTAAGTGGTTGGAGATTATCCATCATCCACATATGAGATTTCTGATTAAAACAAACTTCCTGAACATTGACAGGAATCAATGAATGACAGTGATCAATGAATTAAATGTCTTTCAAACGTGGACCATACAAGTTATATTGTTATATATATAAAAAAAAATGTATATTCAGTTTTTACAATCAGGAAGCATGGACTTTTCTTAGGCCATATGTCCTGCCCCATGGACTCATTCTATTCTGATCTCTCATCTGAGAAAGAAAAAAGTACTATTTCTGAGGGAAGGAAACACATGTGATATTGATCTTGGGACAATAGGGGAGACCGAGACATTCATTCTAACGTGTTTTTTTTTCACCTCAGTTTTTAGGTAAACGTGTATTTTTGAAGAGACAGAAGTTACAGATCCATCAGATGTTTCTCTAGATACAATTCTTCTTTTATTGTCATCGAGCATTCTGATAATAAATGTCTGTTTTCTTGTCTACAGTGATGTCTTATTTTCCTGGGGTGGGTGTAAAGAGCAAAATACATTGATGATCAACTCATTCTCACATGGTGGGGTTGTGACCCAAGGGAATCCCTTGGGGTGGCTTATTACAGTGTATCTGCCATCAGTACACTACCAAATTCCCCCCAAGTGCCTGCCTTGAGGAGATTTCCATTAGGGTCCAGAACAGATGCTACAAGCAGCTAAGTATACTAATCTGAGGGATAGCAAATGAATCTGAGCACCCTGAGTTCTTTAGTCCATTCACTTTATTCTTCTAAGTTCAGTTCCATCTACAGTTTCTTTTCTGTTCTTATACTTAGCTCCTCTCAGTCCCTCCTGCTCTCAGTCCCTTCTGCTGTTCTCTCATGTCTATCTAGTTCTTTCCATCTTCATCCTCATCTCTGTTCTTCTAAATCCATTCTCCCCAGGCTGTGAGGGAACCAGTATATATAAACAAACTGACAAAGCAGGTGAGGCTTGAAGTTTTCAGGGTCACAGAGAGAGGTGAAAAGGACCCACACATAAAGTAATAAATGTCAGCCTCTAATTACAACCCAAAAGGGGAGTGACTAAAAGGGAGGTCTCTGGTAGGGTCAACTAAAGGCTAAAATCAATTAGGGAATCCAGGAATAGCACCTGGTTGAGGAGGAAGTAAAACTTAATTTGCACAAGAAAGGAGCTTGGCACTTATCACCTATCTGGCCTTGACAGCAGTCTCCTTGGGTCAGTGGGAAGTAACTGCCTTAACTCTGCAACTATCAAGTGGCTAAAACACCATCCCAGGAATGTGAGCAGTAAATCTCTTAAATTAGGGTCTTGTGTAAATAACCCAGAGTGAAGGTAAAGAGTTGAGGTTTTAATTGCTAGTGGTTATTTTCTCTATCTGTGGGTGAAATGAGCTAATGTTTATTTCTCTGCAGTTGTCCTTGGAAAAAGGTATCTTTGCTGAAATACTTTTGTCTGGAGAATGACCTGGGCCAGATTTGTTAATGAAAAATAAACACAGCTGGGGACAGTTATCCAATTACCCCAAATGTATAGGGAAAGTTGTGACTGAGATGCAATCGTGAGATTACATGTACACATAACATGGAAATGCATGCTAAATGGGGAGAATCATAGGTGTTATTGCACAAGAAGTTTACAACAAGAGACAGCCAGTTCATTCAAAAGGCAGCAATTGCATGATGCCTTGAGAAATGGTTTCTTCTGACACAACCCTTAGTTCTGATAGGTTAACCTTCTGAACTCTAGTTGTCACTGTTGAATACTCTCATGGACTTTTGCTACCAGCAGCTCTCAATAGGACACAAAGGGGTGAATTCTGGTGCTTCACAGACCTACACCTGATTTACATTTTTCTTCACTGAGAGTCCTCGGTTCTTGAGATTATGGTGCCCACACTCTGTGAATTTTTCCATCCTCAATGAAATCCTGAAAATGCTCAAATCAAGTTCCTCTAGTTTGAGGCAAGTTATCCAAACTCTCATGGTACCTAAAGCTTCTCGTCACATGTTTTAATTTTTTTGATGGAAATAAATATACAGCTTAAAACTTCTGGAGCTAAAACTCACATGAAATACAGTTAAGCTCATTGAGTTTAGATACAATCAGAATGCTGAACAGTGTCCTACACCAAGTTCCAAACTTTTTAGCATCACAGAAGGAGGTTCTGTACCCACTAAGCAGTAATCACCCACCTCCTTTTTCCCCCAGATCCTGACAGCCACAAACCTTTCTTTTGTTATAAATTTGACAGTTGTAGATGTTCCCCATCAGCGGAATCATACACCATGTGATAGTTTGTGCCTGGCTTCTTTTATTCATACTAATGCTTTGGAGAGTTACCCACATTTTTCCATCTCTCTATGATCAAATAATATTCTACTGTGTGGGTAAACTACACGTTGCTTATCAATTAACATGTATGTCTTGAAAGTGCATGTCTGTTGTGTGGAACTAGTCTAATTTTCAAAATCCAAACCATCCATGCATAATTAACCTGTTTTCTATGACATAAACGTCTCTTGTATTTGGATTTAGAAATCTGTTTCTTTCACTGAGTTAAGAAAACTACTACAGCCTCACTGAATACATTGTCGATGCTGCTAGACTTTCTGTACTCATCTTTCTGCACTGTGGGTTCCTGGGGTTTTGTCTTTGAATATATTTAAGTTCTTGAACTTGAGTCATGCTTATCTCATTATTCTCTCCCTTCTCCTCTGTTTGTATGTATGTATGTATGTATGTATGTATGTATGCATGTATGTATGTATACATGCACACACAGAGGTGTGTGTGTGTGTGTGTGTGTGTGTGTGTGTGTGTGTGTGTGTGTTTATATGCATTTGTGTTCATGGGGTGTGTACTTGGCTGTGCATGCAATCTTGAATGCCAGATATCATCTTTGAAAGTTTTCAACTATTACTCTCCATTTTATTTGTGGGGATGGAGGCAGGGTCTCTCACTGAACATGAAGCTCATCATTATAGCTAGGCTGGATACCCAGCAAGCCACCAGGATCTGTTGCTTCTACTAACACCCTCAACCAGTTCAGAAGTTACAGATACAGATATAGAATAGTATAGATATGCCAGGCTGTAGGAATTCAATATGTTCTCAACTTGTCCTCTCTTTTATAATCCAAATTCCTTCATTTCCTTGCCCTTGTCCACTTCTGATGCTTACTGCTGTGCTTTTTATTGAACTGACTGACTCTTTTATTTGCAGTATTTCTATTTGCTTCTATTCTGGGCTCAATTTCTTTGTTTAGTCATAACTTTGTATTACTGGATGTTTCCTCTAAAGATTTGGCCATTTCATCCACATTGTTAACTTTCTCATCTAAACCCAAAATTGACTTCTTATTTCATCTATCAGTTTGAGTCCTCTGTATGATCACTGATCCTTTTATTTTTTTTTATTTTGATCTTGTTTTGTTAATTTATTTTTAAATGACACATAAACATGATGATTGTACACACTTGTGGTATACCATCTGATGAGTCCATACATGCATACATCTTGTACCGTTTAAACCAATTCAAACATATCCATCTCTTCAGATATGTGGTGTTTCTCTATGATGAACAATTCTACAGGCTTTCTTGTTGCTTTTTTTGATACACAATACACCCCTATCCCCTCTGTGCAGTAGTTCACCAGAGAATCTTCCTCTTAACAAATTGTTAGGATCCACTTTCCCTGTCCCCACTTCTTCCTAGTCTCACTTCCACTTTCTTTCAGGCAATTGGGTTTCTGTGCTTTAAAATTTCTCCCATGACTCACACATATAATATTTTATTCTACAACTTTCTTGTTATGTTTCTTATTATTTAAATAATTTTTTAATTTAAATACATTTGATTATATTCTGCCCCTCCCCCAACTTCTTCCAGATCCTCTCGCCCTCCCTATCCACTCAACTTTAAGTTCCTTCTCAAAATTTTATATATATATATATATATATATATATATATATATATATATATATATATAATGACTAAAATCAAGAAAACAAAATAAAACAACACCCAAAAAAGGAAAAGGAAAAACAAACAATAAACTTTAACCAAATAAAAGCATGCACACACATACACACACAAAAAAAAATTGTGGAGTCTATTATATGTTGGTCAACTACTCTGGAACATGTGGCCTGCCCTGGAGTAGTTGCTGTCTTTATCTTGTATTTTAGTCTTTATTATCTTTGGTTTCCAGAACTGAGTAAGGAGCTGAGAACTTTTGGAGGTATTATAACGACTTATTGCTTCCCATCTGTTGTGTTTTATGCATGTATTGAGATAGATATGTCTCAATTTCTTGCCCCTGTGTTTGTGTGTGTGTGTGTGTGTGTGCGCACGCGCGTGCGTGCGTGCGTGCGTGAGCGAGTGTGTGAGCGAGTGTGTGTGTGTGTGTGTGTGTGTGTGTGTATGCTATATGCATGCATGTTCATGGGAAGGGAGTGCACTTGAGTTTGCATGCATGTGTGAATGCCAGATTTCAACTTTGAATATTTCTTGTTATTGCTCTCCAATTTGTTTTTGAGGCAGGGTGTAGCTAGAGTTTTCCTGCCTTGCCCACAGTCAGGACAAATCTTTGTCACCCACCAGTCCCACAGCCCCTCAGACCCAACCAAGTAAACACAGAGACTTATATTGTTTACAAACTGTATGGCCATGGCAGGCTTTTTGCTAACTGTTCTTTTATCTTAAATTAACCCATTTCTATAAATCTATACCTTGCCACATGGCTGGTGGCTTACCGGTGTCTTTACATGTTGCTTGTCCTGGTGGTGGCTGCAGTGTCTCCCTCCTCAGCCTTCCGCTTCCCCAAATTCTCCTCTCTCCTTGTCCCACCTACTTTCTGCCTGGCAACCTACTTCCTGCCTGGTCACTGGCCATCAGTGTTTTATTTATATAGAGCAATATCCACAGCAGCAGGGTCTCTCACTGAACTTGAAACTCACCATTATAGCTAGGCTGACTGGACAGTAAGCCACTGGTATCTGTTGCTTCCATTCCCACACCCAAGCAGTACTGAGGTTGCAAGCATGTCCTGCAAGCCTGTTTTTTATGTGGGTGCTGGTATCCAAACAGGTTCTCATACCTGCCCAACATAAATTTTACCCACTGAGCCATCTAAACACCCTGCTTCTTCCTATTTCTATTTTCCCTTTTCCCCATCCTTTGGTTTGTTTGTTTCATTTTGCTTTAGTCTTCTTGATGACTTGTATCAATTTGTATTTGTATGTCCCACTGTTACTGAGGGGCACCATTGACTGCTGTGACTTTATAAATCACCCATTTTGCTGTACAGTGCTTTCCTCAGACAATCCCTCCAGGAGGAAGGAAAGGCTCATAAGACTCTGAAGGTAAACAAAATGTCACATGTCCAGGAAAGTGAAAACTTGCGAGGTTTTTTAATGTCCTTTAACAGCTTTATCAAAGATTAAATAACTGCTAAGGAGAAGAATACATCCAGGAAAACTACTGAGAGGACATTCTTGAATCCATAACTTTAGTTATCAGTTGGGCAGGGAGAGTCCAGGGTTGCAGCTTCCATGAATTGTCATCACTATTAAGGTATGCTTTTCTGTGATGCAGCTGATTTAGGCGCAGGGGTGAATTCCTACTCTTAGAAGTAACCCCTTACCCATACTCCTCTTCATAATCACAATAAAAATTAACTTGGGCTCACTAAATTGGGCTTTGGTGCTATCATTTTGTGTGTGCGTGTATGTGTGTGTGATCTCAGAAAAAGTATCTCACACAGCAAATATGTGCTTGACTTTCTTTTCCAGAAAACAACATATGTAGATAGATAAAACCATAGACATTTATTATCATAATACTCCTTAATGACAGAAAAATTGGTTTAGAGAAGCAGTTAATGGATCTGTAACATCTGTCTCTTCAGAACCACCCAGCTTATCTAAAAACTGAAGAAAGAGTAACATGTTAGAATGCATGTCTTGGTTCTCCACCCTCCCAATGTCAATGTCTCATTTACCTCCCCTGGTATTAAAAAGTCTTTTTGCCTCCTTTTCCGGGGGGGGGGGAGCTCACACATGTGCAAGTGTGTGTGTGTGTGTTTGAGAAAGGGAGAGAGAGAGAATAAGGTAAGGAGGTAGGAGAATATTGATAAGGAGGTAGGGAGGTCCTGGGAAAAGTTCAGGAGGGGAAGTATGATTAAAATATATTGCATAAAAATTTAAAATATTGAATAAATAAAACCTGAATATGCATCATGCTTTTAATGATGACATAAAGTTGTGCTGTCCACTGTTTGAAAGACATTTAATTTTTATTGATCCCTGTCAATGTTCAGGAAGTTTGTTTTAATCAGAAATCTAATATGCAGATGATGGATGATCTCCAACCACTTAAAATTTGATACTTCATGCACACAAGAAAGTGGGGGATATTGATGCGTTCACAGGGAGACCCCCCACAATATGTTTTAAATGATGATCAAGCCATGACGACAGAGGGGAAAGCAGATTTGGTTATATTTTATAGACTTTAAAATTGTGTATCTGTGTAGATGTGTGGGGAGACACAAGCAGCTGTGGAAGCGAGTTCCAGGGGAGGAGAACATAAGGAATGCTGATGTTTCTCTTGTCATGTGCTGCTTCAGTGTTTCAGTATCTATCTCATATTTATTTTGTGACTCAAAGCAAGTTTTAAAACTGAAAAACAGTCCAGTGGTGGCACACACCTTTAATCCCAGCACTTGGGAGGCAGAGGCAGAGGCAGGCAGATCTCAGTGAGTTCTAGGCCAGCCTGGTCTACAAAGCAAGTTCCAGGACAGCCAGGAAACACTGTCTTGGAAAACAATGCATCCATAATAAAGTGGCTAATTAGTAATCATTCTTAATATGACTGGATTCGGAATCACACATTTGGGCATGTCCCAAAAGATTTAACTGAGGAGCAAAAACTCACCTGAATGTGGGCAACAACAGCTCTTAAACTGAGGCCTTAGTCACTATAACAGGAAAAAAGGAGTCATCCAACTGAGTACAAGCCTCTATCTGTCTCTCTGTCTGTCTACCTCTCAGTCTCTCCTGAATGCAGACACAATGTGATCAGCTGACTCATGTTCTCACCACCGCACCTTCCATCCATACCATAATGGACTATGTTCCCTCAAACCACAGTAGCCCAAAGATACCCTTCCCTCCTTCATTGAGTTTTCTCTTCTTGGGTGTTTTGTCACAGCAACAACAAAAGTGACACATGTGATTTTAATCATTAGAAAAAGGTGGAAATGGAAACCAGCATGTCAGATTTGCCAAAGACCCAGTATACTTGTCATTTTGTGACTGTGTTTGTGCTCCCAAGCCAAGCTGAGGATTTTTGACCACATAAGCCCACTGTACTCAACAGGAGACAAATTTACAGGAAATGTCTGCTGCCCCCTGATGAAGTCATAGTCAGGAGATCTAGAGCTCAGACTTCTCACCCACCAGCCTAATACTTTGCTCCTTTCACAGCTAATCTTACTTGTAAGGAGAACATTGCTTCCATTTTTTATCTTTGTTGTAATTGTCAGTCAATGAACACCAACTCCGATTCAAAATGTAGCCTTCCTTGGTGCATTCATAAATGTACTTTTTTCCAAATTGGAAAGGAAAGGTACACATTGGAGGATCTGCAGAGAAAGATGGATAAAGGATGCACTAAGAACACTGTCCTCAAATTAATCCCTGTGGAGAAAATAGTCAACTATTTTTTTCTATCTGATTGGTATATGTGTGTGTGTGTGTGTGTGTGTGTGTGTGTGTGTGTGTGTGTGTGTGTGTGTGTGTGTATGACTGCTTTCTGAAATCTAAAACATTTTCTCCAGATTCTACACACTGCCTCTTGGGGCATGGTTATAAAATATATACCTTTATAGGACTCTCACCAAATGCTTTGCAGTATCTCCACCTTCCTTGGAAATAATAATCAAGGGAGCACCAATCATAGTCACTGTGGACAGAGATGCAGCTGTGGTAGGTTACCTCATTATAGATGAATGGAAAGGTACAGTTTGGCACAGGAAATTCTGGAGAAAAGAACAATTTCAGAATGTAAAAGATGCTTACAGTGGGAAATGAGTTTGTTTTGTTTTGTTTCTTTGATTCCAGGGTCTCACTATGCTGACCTGTCTGGCCTAGAATTTGCTATATAGATCAGGCTGGCATTTAACTCAGAGATCCACCTGCCTCTGACTCCTCAGTGTTGGAATTAAAAGGCATTCGCTATCATGGTTAGCAGGAATTGACTTTTAAATTTTTATATTTCATTTAATTTTTAAACCAGGTTTCACTCCTGTAACTCAGTCTGTCTTAGAATTCTGTAGCTAAGACTGGCCTCTCATTCATATCAGTCCTCCTGCCTCAGCCTCCTGAGTGCTGAGATTAAAACCTGAGCTACCATGCCCAGCTGGGACTTGATTTTAGAATGTTCCTTTCAGTGAGGCACAGGCCTGCTCCCCCAAAACCCCTACATACACCTGCAGCTGGTGTCACTCGCTACCTTTCTGCTTGTGACAGAAAATATCAGCAAATCTCCAAGAAAATTAGAGATTTCCTCAATTGGAGGTCTTTTAGCAGTGAGAGACTTCATCTCCAGAGCTCATAACTCGGGAACCTTTCCCATGATCTGTTCCCCTGACTTACCAAGGTAATCTCCAAAACAACTCTCCACTCTCTCTGCTGCCCCTCCACAAGCATTTTCATCACTTAGCATTTTTCTTTGTTCTGTCTGCAGCAATAGCATATCTGTGTCTTCTCCCAATGTATTGTTCCATTCTGAAGGGCCCGTGCTCACTCTTAATCATAAACGGAGCCATACAGATGACCTATTGACATTCCCTTGTTCTTAAGATAAGACAAGGCTTTGACGTGGCTTATCTTTTTCTATTAAAAAAAACCCCTGAAGCTTGTCAGAATAATTCCTAACTGCATTCTAATTCTAAATACATATCCTTATACCCACAGATAAGTGTAGCTCTCAACTTTCATCAAATAAGCTTCTTCTAGCAACTAACAGAGACCACCACAGAAAACCACAACTAGTCAAAATACAAAGAATAACTGATCATAAGGTTCCCTTTCCCGGTGGATACATCTACAATACAACTCCTTCACAGAAGGCTCAGGGAACACTGTGGAAGAAAAGACAGAAAAATTGTAAGAGTCAGAAGACCAGGAAATTTACTGTGAGATGTGCCTCCTAGAAATGGCAGGAAAGCTTCACCCATGTAGCACAACAATATAGCTGCCTAAACAAGACCTGAACAAGGACAGCATCAATGGGCATGCTAACACAGAAGGGGGAATATCATTAAATCTCACCCCTGGTCAAAGAATTACAGGAAATGAAAGGATGCTGGGAGTGGGAGAATTAGTTTTCTCTCATAGAGGAGCCTCCAATACCAAGTGGGCATCCCTGTAATCATATACATGCATGCATCACTGAATAGATTCAGCAAGTTGTGTATATATATATATATATATATATATATATATATATATATATGTGTGTGTGTGTGTGTGTGTGTGTGTGTGTACATATATATGGAGGCCAGGAATTTGAGGGAATGTGATGTGGAGGGAACATTGGAGGAGTTGGAGAATTGAAAGGGAATGGATGGAAATAATGCAATTATATTTTAATAAAATAAATAAATTTTAAACTGGTATTTGTAACAAGATGGTTTTATTAATTACATTAATGACCTTGATTTAACCACTCATAGTGTAAACCTATATCCAGGCATCAAATTTGACTCCATACATATGTAATTACTATTACACTGTAAAGGGAAATAAACAACCAAGTACAGAAACCCACATAGTGCCTTATCCGAGTCCCAATGGATAAAGGAATGCCTTCTTTGAGTGACAAGTAAGAATCTTGAGTTGGTCACTTAACTTCAATATTGTTTAGCTGATGTAGCCCAGGGAAGCCTCTTAGGTCAGAAGAATAAAACAAAAAATTTCCACAGCAGGAAAGTATGCATCTGCTATTCTTAAGAGGTGTAAGCTAACATTTAAGATGCTGCCAGATAGAGGTTGCCCCCTTACCTTCCATTGGGGGCCGTAAATAGGGAATCAAGTCTGAAAGACAAAAAATAATTTGTAAAGTGTAAGCCACCTTCTAAAGTACTGCATATACAGAATGACTACGAAATATACATCAGTGTCCTGCAACATCTCATCAAGTTGGGGTTGTATATCTACCCAGGGAATGTCACATCAAGCTGTAGAAAGCCAGGAAGTTCCATCCACTTAGATGTGAGCTCTCACTCCTCTGATGTCTTCCTTGGAGTCAGTTAAAGTCATCCCACCATGTCCAATGCCATGCCAGTTCTGTCCACTCACTAAAAGTCTAAGTAATATTCTTCTTCCAACTTATTGTTAACAGAACATTTCAATGAGAATATGGTGCCAAAGTAAATGTTAGCCATATTTAAGGAGCCTGGGTCAAGGGGGGATGAGAAAGTTTGTCAGATAAATTGAGATTATAATTGACCCCAAACATCCATAATATGAGTGGTGCCACCCCAAAATGCAACCAACACCTGCTGGAAAATATGATTGAGAGAGTATTACAAGATTTTTTGTGTGTTTGAGTTTTTGTTTTGTTATTCTTTATTCTTTATAAATGTGTGTATGTGTATTTTTTGTGTGTGTGTGTGTGTGTGTGTGTGTGTGTGTGTGTATTTGTGTGTCTGTTTGCAAGCCATGATATATATGTGGAGGTCAGAGGACAACTTGCAGAAGTCATTTCCCTCCTTCTACTATGTAATCTGAGAATCCACATCAGTTGGTGAATCTTAGGGTCAAGCTCTTATATATAATGAGCTACCTCCATGCCTGATCTCCTGTAAGGTCATTTACACACCCTTTGTGTATATCTGTCATTCCTGTAGAGCATTTTATAATAGCTTTTTCATTTTCTGGAGCAACTTCCTAAGGATCCTTCCCTCATAACTTTCTGGCTTTACATATTTTATTTTCAGTTTTGTTAGGATTGACTTAAGCAACTTCCTTGATATTCTACTATGTTTCCACAAAGTTCTGAAGTGTTTTTATGAGATAAAATGAGTCATGATAAGAGTGCTTCAGAATTCAGGGGGAACATGGGAGGGTGCTGTGGGATGTCCTGTATGCCGTAAATATATGTTGCTATGATTGATTGAGAAATAAAATGCTGATTGGCCAGTAGCCAGGCAGGAAGAATAGTGTAGGTGAGACAAGGAGGAGAATTCTGGGAAGTGGAAGGCTGAAGCAGGGAGACACTGTCAGACAATGTGATGAGAAGCAACATGTTAAGATACCGGTAAGCCACAAGCCACGTGGCAACTTATAGATTAATAGAAATGGGTTAATTTAAGGATAAGAACAGCTAGCGAGAAGCCTGAGGCATTAGGCCAAACAGTTTAAATAATATAAGCGTCTGTGTGTTTATTTTATAAGTGGGTTGCAGGGCTTCAGGGGCTTGGCAGGACCTGGAGAGAAAGACTCCAGCTACAAGAGTATGGTGGTATTTTATTTATACCGAAATGTGATTTTGATTGTATGTTAATAAATAAAGTTGCCCGGGGGTCAGAGCTATTAGAGCCATAGCAAGAGCGTGGTGGTGGTGGTGCACACCTTTAATCCCAGCACTTGGTAGAAGAGCTAGGTAGATCTTTGTGTGTTCAGGGATACAGCCAGCATTGTAGACATACGCCTTTAAGACCTGGAGGGCGGTACTTACAGGCAGTGACGAGGCAGTCATGTGTTTGGGTTTACAACCAATGAGAAGGCAGAACAGAAAGACTATTTAAAGACAGACACACAGGAAGTAGCTCTCTTTCGGGGAAGCTAGGAGCACTGCAGGAGGTAAGATTTTAGCTCTGAGCTCTGACCTCTCGGCTTTCTCTTTTACATTGGTTGTGTGTTTCTTATTTTAATAAGATGGTTGGTTACATCGACACAAGAGGGAAATAAAGCCCTGCCAGCAAGTGATCTTATTCCCTTCTCCAAAGCAAGTGACTCAGTACGCTTTCCTCAATCCTTACTTGCTTTAGACTGTCCCCCTCCAACACACGCCCCCTATTTTCTACCTATCTGCTTTCATTCCTTACTCAAAGACAGCTACTCTGTGTAGCTAGAGTTTTCCTGCCTGGCCCATAGTCAGGACAAATCTCTCTCACCTGCCAGTCCCACAGCTGCTCAGACCCAACCAAGTAAACACAGAGACTTATATTGCTTACAAACTGTATGGCCGTGGCAAGCTTCTTGCTAACTGTTCTTATATCTTAAATTAACCCATTTCTATAAATCTATACCTTGCCGCATGGCTCATGGCTTACCGGCATCTTCACATGCGGCTTGTCATTGTGGTGGTGGCAGTGTCTCTGACTCAGCCTTCCACTTCCCAGAATTCTTCTCCTCCTTGTCCTGCCTATACTTCCTCCTGCCTGACTACTGGCCAATCAGTATTTTATTTACTAACCAATCAGAGCAACATATTTGCCATACAGAACATCTCACAGCAACTCTGCCTTGTCATAGACAAGATTTACTAAGATATCATGTTATAGCGTTGGCCTCCTTTCTGACTGCATTCCAACTTGCATGATTCTTGCTTTCTTTATATCTCTGGTGACAACAAGAGTCCAAATCCTTTCTAAGAGAAGAGGATATGTCTCAGTTGGTTGAGTGCTTGCATAACATGCACAAAGCCCTGAGTTTGATCCCAACAACATATAAACTGACTAGGGATGGTGGTACTTGCCCATAATCTCAGCTCTCAAAAGGTAAAAACTGGGAAATCAGGAGCTTAAGGCTATCTTCATCTACATGGTGAACTTTAGATCTATTTAGACTACATGAGACTCTTTCAAAACATACAACTGAAACAACAAAGTGTTCTAACTCTCTCTTCGTTAGACCTAGAGTACCCCACACTCTGTATATTTCAAGCTGTCATGCACAAAAAGCACAGCTTTCTCTAGGGCCCTGCATTCCTGTGGACACAGCTGCAGGACGATGGCTGTGCTAAAGGACTCCTCTACCCTTCCTGATTAACTCACAACCACACCACAAGACGAGACCCCTTGTTCTGCATTGAAATTACTTGTCTCCTGAGGATGCCATTCATATGGTCCAAATTCCATATAAGTGACTTATAAAATGAATCAACATGAAATTTCTCCCCACCAAACCTGACCTCAGTCACCCTGACATCTGCCCCACAGGCAACCCATGTCATGTGTGTTTGAAACGTATGGACACTGTCAGTCAACAACCAGATAGAAAGGCATTAACAGACTACTCTCATGCAAAGAATAACTGAGTCCATACACTATTTTATACCTTGCTTCCTTAACAAGAGGTTTTGCAGAAATTTCAAAAAAAAAAAAAAACTCAAAATAGTTCCCCTCTTTCATGAAGATATTATTTATTACTATACAGATGCTGAAACTAGGGCTCCCTTACAGGTAAAGTCACCTGTTCTGTGCTCACTCAACCAAGGAGGGGAAGAACAAACAACAGTCCAATCCACAGCTCTCCACCCTCTCCTTGCTGTACTGGAAAGATGTCATGGACAGTTGATCTCCAGCCTTTCTCAATTCTCATTTGCCTTGGACTCTCCTGCTCCAACCCTCTCCCCCTCTTTTCCACCTCACCTGCATTCAGTCCATACATACAGACAGCTAGCGACACCCAGCCCACAAGATGTCTCATC
The DNA here is from genome assembly GCF_049852395.1 of Peromyscus maniculatus bairdii. Classification (NCBI taxonomy): domain Eukaryota; kingdom Metazoa; phylum Chordata; class Mammalia; order Rodentia; family Cricetidae; genus Peromyscus; species Peromyscus maniculatus. Next base: position 20,611,425 of record NC_134852.1, read on the forward strand.
ACCTCCAGTTGCCTGCAGATGGCACACCCAGGAGCAAACCTTGCTCTGACTTTATACTCTCTCTTTCTGCTCCTCCTACTCTGTCTGCTCACACACTTCCTCCACAGTGAATTCCCTTTGTCCTAAATGACTTAGAGTGATTCAACATTTATCTTAGAATGTTGCATGGTGTCTTTCTAAAAGTGTTGTTTGCCCTGTAAGGGATCTTTTGGCTTTTTCAACAAGACAGCCAATCTTTGAATATCTTACAACGTTGTAAGATATAGTCTGCATCTTCTCCTGATTTTTAGAGATGAAACCTGGAGAGATATTAGTATTTATTCAACACAGCACCATGCAGGTGCATTTGGGATCACATCCAACTGTGTCTGATTTCAAAAGCAATAATTAACCAAGAATTTGTCCTTGGGAATAAGGAAGGGAGGAAGGAGAAGAGAGAGGAAGAGAGGGAAGAAGGGAAAATATGAGAATGGAGAGAGGAGGGTTAACAGTGAGGGTGATATTTAGAAAATAGAACACCAAATCAGAAGTAGATATCTCTCTTGCAAATGGCTTGGCGTACTTCAAGATAATCCAAAATAAAGAACAAATGGTCTTAGAGGCCAGGCATTATGGTCATGTTAGTAAAAGCAGGGTTAACAGTCATCATTCACCAAATGCCTATGAAGAGATCAGGGAAAAGATGAGCATCAAAAACATAGGCTTTTATACTTTTGATAAACTAGGATAATGGCCATAAAAACCCTCCAGTGTTGCCATGGATGATGAATATCTTCATCAGATGCAAGAAAGAAACACACAGGCTAGCAGTGCTTCTTGAATACACCCATAGAAGTCTCATCACAGTGGCATCATATGGGATCCTGTACTTGGTTCCACTAGGAAACGTAGGGCTAAAGATTTAGAGACTGGGGGCCAAAGTGTCCAAGTCATTCATTAAGATTAAGTGTCTCCACAAAACCAAACTAGTAGGAACTCATGAACATTAGACCAACATCTGTGGAGTCTCCATGGGACTGGACTAGGCCCACTGCATAAGTGAAACAGTTGTGTAGCTTGATCTGTTTAAAGGGCCCCCTGGCAGTAGGATCAGGATCATCCCTGGTGCATGAGCTGGCTTTTTGGAGCCTACTACCTATGGTGGGACACTTTGCACAGCCTTGATGCAGGGGGAGGAGCTTGGACCTGCCTCACCTGAATGTTCCAGGCTCTTTGGACTCCCCATGGGAGACCTTGCCTTGTTAGAGGAGAGAATTGGGGGGGGGGTTGGGGGGAGGTGAGCAGCGTGGAAAGAGAAAGGAGAGGGGGATCTGTGATTGGTATGTAAAATGAATAAAAAAAACTCCTTAATAAAAGAAGATTAAGTATCTCATGAAGAAGTGGAAAATCATGGGTTTCATTCAAGCATCCTGAGCAGATCTATCTGACTCATCCCCACTCCAGAATCTAGGAGATCTTGCAGGTTAAGTGTCTTCACAGGACTCCTGATCTTCTCATAGCCATTGGAAAAGCCATCTCTCCATTGGAAATAATTGATTTAATGCCAGTTACAACTTAGTTCACATGTGTGGAAAATAAGGACCCCAGCCCAAAAGACAAAAGCTATTTTGGGAGCCTAATTTGAGAGAAAAATGATTACTGTTTTTAGTTATTTTGTGTTCATTATTTCCCATTATAACCCTGTCTCCAATTAGAACTATCACAATCCAATTTACATGCATCTCCAGGGATGAAAAGTTCTGGTCCATATCCCTTATTCATAGAGTATGGCAAATGGCTAAAAGTTAGCACACCCTTGAATTGATTTAGCTGCCTTTTCCCTGCTTTGTTGAACATTCTTCAAATCCTCTTTACTGTGGTCCTAACTTTTCCCAAAGACAATGGGCAGATATGTTCCTGAATGCTAATGGAGTTATGTAAATGCTGATAAATATGTACATAGTGAGTGAGGACTGGTCAAAAGATTCACTTTGTTTTACATGCTAAAGGACATAGTGATCAGAGGCCAGAACATCTCACCCTCTGGAAAGACTGCAAGGGACATCAGAAAGAACCCATTATTCCTTTCTATCTCACCTGAATAGTTATTATGTCCTAAGGCTATTGTCACTTGTGCTAAAGAGAAAGCTTTCCAATTTTCTCAGAACCAAGGCTGGTATCTAGCCAACAACATTCGGTGGCTTGGGGCAAGTTTGAAAGGAAAATTTTACCCAAGATCAAAAACCTACAAAAAGGCAGAGGTGGACTTAGATCTTACAGCTTCTATGTGAATACCTAATTGATTTGCAGGCCATTGAAAATTATCAGTGATTCTGATACAGAAGGGATCAATAGGGACTCCATTTTTATGTGGAATGCAAAAAACAAAGAGATACAGCAAGGAGGTCACACTTTTACTGTCTTCTATAGGACCTGTAGAACCTTGAGAATATACACCCATTAATATCAGATAGACTAAAGCTCAAATAATGAATCTCCATTTGTTAGTCAGGGTCATGGATAAAGGAGTTTTTATCTGTGGCAGGGGTTGTTTCATATCTGTGCTTCAAAGTCACACAGCATAAGAATATTAAGTTCTCAAACATCATGAGTATTTGTGAATTTAAGAGTAGGGCAATTGGAGGGCATGGTGGCACATGCCTTTAATCCCAGTACTCAGGAGGCAGAGGAAAGTGGATCTCTGTGAGGTCAGGGCCAGCCTCATCTACAAAGTGAGTTCTAAGTCAGCTAGGGCTACACAGAGAAACTCTGTTGCAAAAAATAATAATAATAATAACAACAAAAAAGAGTAGAGCAATTGTATGTGAGATGTTTGAGTCCATTATATTAGTCTGCTAAAACTGCCAATACAAAACACCACAGAGAGACAAATCATGCCTTCACTCATTCAAACCAATTAACTCCCTGTCATTCTTCAAACATCTAAACAGAGTAGTCTTTAAAAGCATATGCATTTCAATACTGTTGGCCCCCAAACACTATTCCTCAAAGTTATCAGGCCAGACTCATTCACTCCTTTTCTTCAGATCCCAGAGAACCCATGTGCTGTCATTTGATATTGAAATGTCAACCATAGATTCACATGTTTGAACACTTTATCAGCAGCAGGAGGCACTATTTTGGAAGGTGGCACCTCCTTTGAGAAGGTGAGTCTCCAAGGGTGAGCCTTGAATGTTTATGTCTTGGCCCTACTTCCTATCATCTCTCTGCTTCCCAACTGCAGGCTAAATGTGACCAACAAACTCATGTTCCTCCCATCATGCCTTTTCTGGATTGATGGACTGTGTCACCTCAAATTGTAAACCAGAAAAAAAATCTCTTAAGTTGTTTCTTGTGAAGCATTTGGTCATGAAAGGACATGTAGTAATAGCAGTTACGTAGCCTGAACTGGCCATCTCCTATGAGCAGATTGATCCTACCCCAATTGTCATCAGAGAAGTGTCATCCAGCAACTGATGGAAACAGACTCGGACCCACAGCCAAACATAAGGAGGAGTTCGGGGGATCCTGCAGAAGAGGAAGAGAAAGAACTGTAGGAGCTAGAGGAGTCAAGGACGCCACAAAAAAACACACAAGATCAACTAACCTGGGCTCACAGGGGTTCACAGAGACTGAACTGACAACCAGGGAGCCTGCATGGGACTGACCTAGGCTCTCTGCATATATGTTACAGTTGTTTAGCTTGGTCCTCTTGTGGGACTCCTAACAGTTGGAACTCTCTTATAGGCTTTTGGGACCCTCCTCCTCATACTGGGTCACCTCGCACAGCCTTAATAAATGGGGTATATGTTTAGTCTTACTACAACTCGATATGCCATATTTTGTTGATACTCATGGGAGACCTGTCCTTTCCTAAACAGAAATGGAGGAGGAATGGATTTGGGGGTGGGTGGGTGAGAACAGAGTTTTGCGAGGAGGGAAGAGAGGAGGTAGGGGAAACTGTGACCAGGATGTAAAATAAATATATATATATATATATATATATTTTTTTTTTTTTTTTAAAAAGGGGAAACTGTGACCAGGATGTAAAATAAATATATATATATATATATATATTTTTTTTTTTTTTTTAAAAAGGCATCATGTCACTTACTCAATTTCCATTGCTTCTGCCTGATATCTACTCTATATTTGTATCAGTAAATTCACATTTGGACCTATGAATGTGCATGTTCATTATCCATTCCCTTTATTGCACTGCAAGTTCAATGAAGATGGAGATTTTTTTAACACTTTATCCCCAGACAAATGGACTAGCGAATGACATGCTCAGCGCCTGTGGTTTTGAATGAATACCCCATGCTTTCCCCACAGGTTTGGGAATAAGGGTTTTGTGGAATAGCATAGATAGGTAAAGCAACTAGGATACATGGCATATGCTGAGTGATTGTACAGACTAGCTGTTGGGTGTTTTTGTGTGGTTTTTGTGCTCCCCTTCCTACTTCTGGGCTGGAATATTGTCTGCATGGAGCTTTTTGCAGATCTTTTGCATGCTTTCACAATCACTGTGAGTTTGTGTGTGTATCTGCCCAAGGTTGGGTGAGAAGGTGGAGAGGGTGGCAATGGGAAAAACTGAAGGAGGGGAGACGGAGATGTCCAACATTTTCAAAAGGAACCAGAATTGTTAAAACAAATAAGTAGAAATAAAGGATGGCTGTTGGTCCAAGGACCTTGACGAGCTTGTATGCATCATGAGATAGTTCACGTGTCCATGGACAGGAATGATTTTCAAAATATTTTCTGATGCTGACCTTAGTAACTCTGTGTTTTCACAAGCTGTTATTTTCAGTTAGTATGTCTGGTTCTTTGTGCTTAACTTTCCTGATGTGGTAAAATAGAGGTGACAATAAAACCATGGTCATCAAATTGCAGGGATTTTTATGAGTCTCTCTCTCTCTCTCTCTCTCTCTCTCTCTCTCTCTCTCTCTCTCTCTCTCGTGTGTGTGTGTGTGTGTGTGTGTGTGTGTGTGTGTGTGTGTGTGTGTTAGCACACAATACAATCTCTGGTGTAAAACACGCTATAGAAGCATTCACCTATTGCTCCTGCTATTATCAGTGCAGCTAACAGTAACTATTATTTTAAAACAGTGATGCTACCAAACTCTCTGTCTTAGGTATTATTGTATTGCTGTGAAGACCATGGTAATTCTTATAAAAGAAAGCATTTAATTGGGAACTTGCTTACAGTTTTAAAAGGTTAGTTCTTCATCATCATGGCAGACAGACATGGTACTGGAGCAGTAGCAGAGAGCTTTACATCCTGATCCCCAGACTTCTGTCAGAGAGAGAGAGAGAGAGAGAGAGAGAGAGAGAGAGAGAGAGAGAGAGAGAGAGAGAGACTGGGCCTGGCTTGGGCTTTTGAAACCTTAAAGCCCAAACCGGTCCACTCCTTGGTGACTAAGCATTCAAATATTGAGCCTATGGGGGCATTCTCATTCAAACCACCACACTCTGTAAGAAAAACAGTAGTGTGAATGAATTTACAGATGGAGAGGTTAAGGTGCTAAAAAGTTAAGTCCCAGTCTTATGACTGTTAAAATCTGGGCTAGAGTTTCACACTCCTTGTTACCTGACTCCACTATATTTTGAATCACCAAAATACACTACTTCATTGTACATTGCTTTCTGGGTTGTTTTGTATGGAAGAATGAATCAAGATTGACGTAAGGCTTCCCCCTAGTGGGTTCCTTATGAACATGTAGAAACAACCACTATTTCTTCAGGGTTCATACATGAACACTGTCTGAAACCATCATGCTTGATGAACAGCTTGGCTGGATATAAAATTGTTAGTGCCCATATTTTAAATATGTGACTAAAAATGTTGTGTTTTCTCTATTATTTGTTCTTGAGCCATGGGAAGCCAAAATGATAGCTATATTGCAGCTAAATGACCAATAACTAATGAATGAATAAAGAATTTGTGGTACATTTACACAATGAAATACCAGTAATTTACTTAAAAAAAAAGTCATAAAGTTCTGCCATGGACAGTAACATAGAGAGACCTGAATGACACTATGTTAAGTGAAACAAGACAGTAATAGAAATACAAATATCACATCATCTAATCCATGTGGAATCTAAAAACATTGATCTTGACTAATACTCAGCATAGACCAGGGAAGGTCAATGGAGGGGTCATAGAAAGTTTGGCTGGTGAATATAATGTTACAATTACATAGAAGAAATAAATTCTAGTGTTCCATGGCACACTGGGTGGCTATAATTTAAAATAATGAATAATGTGTCACTCAAATAAGTTAGAAGGGAGGTTTTTTTGAGCAGTTGTCTTTTGTTGGGATTCCTGAAGGAATCTGAGAGTTTTGAATTGTGTCATTTTACTTGGGTAAGAATCACCATCACAACTCAAAGTCTATTTTTCTGGTTAGAAGACATTTTCATCGTATATTCACACACAGAAACACACACACTATGGAAAAATGAAATGAAAACTTTAGAAGAGAATACACAAAGCAGAACTATAAAACAATGTCCCTGATGAACATAAGTGGAAAAATTCTCAATAGTATGCTTGAAAATTGAACTTAGCTATACCTTAATAAGATTACACCTACAGATAAATGTGGCTCTTACCACTCATCAGAGAAACTTCTCTTTACAACAGAGAGAGCTTTAAAGAAAACCACAACTAGTCAAATTACAAAGGACAACTAATCATGAGATGCTCAGCCCCACTGGATACATTTCCAACACAGCTCATCCATCTAAGGCTTGGGGAACATTGTGGAAGAGGGGACAGAAAGATTATAAGAGTCAGAAGACAGGAAATCTGCTGCGAGATTGTGTCTCCTAGAAATGACAGGGAAGCTTCACCTATGATATCTCAATAATATGACTGCCTAAACAAGACCTGAACAAGGACAGCACCAATGGACACATAGACAGAAGGGGAAAAGAACTACAGGCAAATGCTGACTGCTGAGAGAGGGAGAATTAGCCTTTCCCAGGGATGAGCCTCTAGCTGGCTATCCAATACAAAATGGTCAGCCCTGAAATCATATATATACAAGCAACAAAAACAGACTCACAAGGTTGTATTTGTATATCTGTGCACTTGTTTACATATAATATATATGTTATAATAATAAAGTAAAAGGCAGTCAATGGTGTGGGGGAGGTACGTAGGAGGAGTTTGGGGAGTAAAGGGAAGGAGGGAAGTAATGTAACTATATTTTAATTAAAATTAATTAAAAATTTTCAAGGTTTGATTACTTATTTTTTTCTTTGAAAGACATAATTTTGGCTGGACTCACACTTAGACATAAAAGCTCCCAGTGAGGACAGCCAACATCACTTGGTAATCTATTCCTATTCCTAGCATTTCATTGGCTTTCTTCATTCCCTTGGCCAAAAGTTGAGCATATTACACAGCCCCCTTTTTGTTTTCCTTAGTACATTATTTCTTCAAAGATATACATTGGCATTTGTGTTGCAGGACACATGAGGTAACATCTTCATTTAAAAAGCAGCTCATCGATTATGTTGAGGGGCATGGAGAGAGGGTGCTGAGGGGGAATGCTGGGGACGTTGCATTTCAGGGTTGGGCAGAATCCTGGCACAGGGGAATCTCCCAGGAGTCTATGGGGAGGACCTCAGCTTAGACTCCTAGCAATAGTGATAAGTAGCCTGAACTAGTCTTCTCCTGTGACCAGATTGGTGCCTGGCCCAATTGTCATCAGAGAGGCGTCATCCAGCAACTGATGGAGGCAGATGCAGAGACCCACAGCCAAACATTAGGTGGAGTTTGGAAATCCTGGGGAGGAGGAGGAGGAGGAGGAGAAAGGAGTGCAGGAGACAGAGGGATCAAGGACACCATAGGAAGGCTCACACAATCAACTAACCTGTGCTCATAGGGGCTCACAGAGTCTGAACAGACAACCAGGGAATCTGCATGAGACTGATCTAGGCACTCTGCATATATGTTACAGTTGTGTAACTAGGTCCTCTTGTGGGACTCCTAAGAGTGGAAACAGGGGCTGTCTTCAACTCTTTTACTGGCTTTTAGGACCCTACTTCTCATACTGGGTCACCTTTCCCAGCCTTAATACATGAGGGATATATTTAGTCTTACTGCAACTTGATATGCCATGTTTTATTGATACTCACAGGAGACCTGCCCTTTCCTGGATTGAGATGGAAGTGGAGGGGGCTGAGAGGTGAGACGGGGAATGGGGAGAGGGACTGGGGGGGAGGACGGGGGAATGTTGTGGCCAAGATGTAAACTAAATAGATACATTTTTTTTTAAAAATAGATACATTTTCTAGATCTGGCCACTGTACATACATTTTTAAAAGCTCATATACAGTGTCTGGGGTAAGATGGTGTAGTGGGAGTTGTCCCTGTGTGACCCACTTACTAGAATAATTGAGAGGTGCTGGAGGAAAGGAGGAGCAAAACACTGAAGAAAAATAAGTCAACACACTCGGAGATGACTTCCTGCCTAAACCACTTGCTGTGCAAAGATGATGACCAGAGATCAGATCCTTGGTGCCTACACTGAAAATGCCAAGCAGAAAGAATGGAACACTTGCTTGCATTCCCAGTGCTAACTTGCTGAGCTCTGAGTCAAGTCAGAGACCTTGCTTAAAAAAAAAAACAAGCATATCTTTAACTAAAATAGAATAACATCGTAAGTGTAGCTACTCTTCATCAAAGAAGCTTCTCTTTACAGTAAGTGGAGACCATCACAGAAAACTACAATTAAAATCTCCGACCCCACCTCTCTTTCTCCCTCCACTCCCATGAAGTGTGCACCCCTCAACCTCCCTCTCTTTCTCTTTCTTTTTCTCTCTTCTCTCTCTTTCCTATCTTCTCTTGGTCTCTCTATTATAACAAACCATTTCTGTGCCGATGTAGCCTCTGGATTGTGAGTATCCATCCACCACCCCGTCACCCCACTGCTGCATCTGTCCAGCATGCCAGCATGGTCCCCTGCACTCATGGGATACCCTGTCCCCGCCAGCTGGGGGTTTCCCCCTGTGTGCATAATTCATAACAGTCACAATGCAGAGATCATCAACCATGTGGATCCCAGCCCCAGTGAATACATCTCCATCACAACCCTTCCTCTGTAGCTCAGGGAACATTGTGGTAGAGGGGTGGAAATATTATAAAAGTCAAAGGACCAGGAAGTCTACTGTAAGACTCTCTCCTAGAAATGGCAGTGGCACCAGGCAGTGGTGGCACAGGCCTTTAATCTCAGCACTTGGGAGGCAGAGGCAGGCAGATCTTAGCTTGAGACCAGCCTGGTCTACAAAGCAAGTTCCAGGACAGCCAGGCCTGTTGCACAGAGAAACACTGTCTCAAAAAAAAGGAAAAGAAAAAGAAAAACAGAAAGAAATGGCAGTGGAACAATAACACTAAGTTTTCAAAGGTCCCCCAGCTCTAGACAAAGAACTACAAGGAGGCAACAGATGACTGCTGAGAGAAGGAAAACTAGTCTCCCCAAGACATTGTTTCAATATCGAAGGTTGAGAATGACCAAAAAGGACACCTGCTGTTGACCTCTGGCCACTGTACATACATGCACACAGATGTGCATACCACACACACATACACAGGCAAAAATTAAGTAAGCCCAGAAGAACAGAGTTCAAGTTTGTCAGTTCTTTGGTATTAGGAGGAAGCTAGAGCTTCATCCAAAAATTATGCCAGGCAGTCGAGGTAAAACCAGACTGACAGTATCCCCTGCAGACAAGCCTAGAGCTCTTTTGAGCCTCAAATTCCAGTGCAGGTTTTTAGTGAGGTGGTAATTTCTCTTTTGAATGGGAGGCAGTGGGCAGAAATTTTATTTTGTCATTCTGTACAATTCAAAGAGCATCTCTTAATGATATCTTCTGAGGAAAAAGGGTTTTTAAAACTGAGCTACTTCAGGGACCTGAGACAGAGAGCTACAAATCTGGGAGCCTAGACTTAGCCTTATAGAGCCATAGGAAGAAACAGAAACATAGGACACAATTGTAGGGGGTGGATGCTGTGGAACAATGATTTTCTACACTATGAATATGTATTACTATCATTGGTTAATAAAAAGCTGACATGCTGGTAGCTGGGCAGGAAGTTAGGCAAGAAAACCAAACTGAGAATGATGGGAAGAAGGAGGGAAGAGTCAGGGGAGATGCCAACCAGCCATAGAGTAAGCAGGATATGTTAAAAAATGAAATTAAAAGCCATGATCCATGTGGCAAAGCATAACTAGAAATACGGGTTAATTTAAGTGTAAGAGTTAGCTAGTAACAAGCCTGATCTATTGGCTAAGTATTTGTAATTAACATAAGTTTCTGTGTGTTTCTTTGGGACTGAGTGTTTGGGACAGAGAACGTCCAATTACATAGGAAAGATCTGGATGCTGTCAAGCCAATAAACAGCAGGTAGTAGGAGCTCAGCTCATGTGGCAAAATATATAAGGAAAGGTAGCCACACTCTTCATGGCCAGAAGAGCTCATCAAATGAAAGTAATTTTGGATTTTTCTAGCTCTGTGCATGAGGTCAGTAGATGGATCAACCTCTGGAGCCACTTATCCATCACACATGTCTGCAATCCCTCCAGCAAGGATATCCATAATTGCAGGAATTTGGGGAATTATGATGACAGGGATTAGGTCCATGTGGGTATCAGTGCTATTGCTTCTCACATTCCCAACATACCCAGAAGAAATGTCTCCTTATTAAAACATCAACTATCCCTGGAGGTACCACTGTCAGAGTCTCTAATGTGAGAAAACCTGATCAATATGATCTTTCTTAGAAAATTGGGAATCAATCTCCCCCAAGATCCAGCTATACCACTCTTGGGCATATACCCAAGAAATGTTCAATCATACCACAAGGGCACTTGCTCAGCTTTGTTCATATCAGCATTGTGTGTAATAGCCAGAACCTGGAAACAACCTAGATGTCCTTCAACTGAAGAATGGATAAAGAAAATGTGGTACATATACACTCAGTAGAGAAAAAAAATGATATCATGAGGTTTGCAGGCAAATGGATGGATCTAGAAAAAATCATCCTGAGTGAGGTAACCCAGACTCAGAAGGACAAACACGGTATGTACTCACTCATAAGTGGATACTAGATGTAAAACAAAGGATAACTAGACTGCAACTCACAGCTCCAGGGAGACTAGCTAGTAAGGAGGACCTTAGGAAGGACACATGCATCACCCAGCAAAGGAAAAATAGATGAGATCTACACGAGCAAACTGGGGGTTGGGGGGGCAATGGAGGGCAAGGAATGGTGAATGAGAACATAGGGGAATGGGAGTTTTGAACTGGAACAGGGATAGAGTGGGAGATCAAGGAAACAGATACCAGGATAAATGAAGACATCATGGGAATAGGAAGAAACAGAGTGCTAGGGAAGTTCCTAGAAATCCACAAGGATGACTCCACCATAGACTACTGGCAATAGTGGAGAGGGTACCTGAACTGTCCCCTCTGGTGATCAGATTGTTAAATACCCTAACTGTCATCATAGAGCGAGCCCTCATCCAGTGACTCAGAGAAGCAGATGCAGATATCCACAGCCGGGTGCCAGGCTGAGTTCCAGGAATCCAATCAATGAAAGAGAGGAGGATTCTATGAGCAAGGGATATCAAGACCATAAAGGGAAAAAGTACAGAGACAAGTGGCGAAACTAGTAGAAACACATGTACTGTGGACCAATAGCTGATGAGCCCCCACTGTACTGGACTAGGCCCTCAGGACAAGCAAAACAGTTGTTTAGCTTAACCTGTTTAGGGGGCCCCTGAGGCAGTGGGATAGGAACCTGTCCCTAGTGCATGAGCTAGTATTTGGTATCTAGTGCCTATGGTGAGACATTTTGTGTAGCCTTGGTACAGGGAGGGGGCTCTTGGACCTGCCTCAACTGATATTACCAGGCTCTGCTGACTCCCCATGAGAGTTCTTGCCTTGGAGGAGGTGGGAATAGGGAGTGAGATGGGGGAAGGCTGAGGGGCAGGTGGAGGGAGGACAGGGGAATCTGTGGTTGGTATGTAAAGTGAATAGAAAATTTCATAATAATAATAATAATAATAATAATAAAAATAAAGAAAAAAAAAGAAAAGAAAAAAGTGCCTTACAAGCTTGCCTACAGCCCAATCTTATGGGGGCATTTTCTTAATTGAGGTCCCCTTCACTTACATGACTCTAGTCCATGACAAGTTGACAGAAATCCTTCTAGCACAGCATTTTATATTGTACTTTGTTATATTTTCTTTTCTTGATTTGTGGAGGTGTGTTGTTGTACTGTGTTTTTCCTTTTTGAAAAAAATTAAAGTTGGATTGGTAAGGACTGTGGAGGATTTGGAAGGCCTTGGGGAGGGGATGATATGTTCAAAATATATTCATAATTAAAAATCATTTTCAAAAATAAATAACAAAATGACAAAAAATCATTTTAATAATAAAAATATAATAAAAAGAAAATCTCCCAACCAAAAACAAACAAAAAAGAAATTACAACTATCAGTAACGTCCTCATCACCAGCCTTTACTCCTAAAAGGAAACAGAGGCTGAAGGACCGCTTCCTCTCGTCTTCAACTGTGTGGTGCCTTTAAGAATGAGGTGACCTTCTTCATGTTTTCATGACTCAGTACCAGGAAGTTGTCCCATTCTTTCATGGACAGCCCACCACGGGTGTGCTCAAACCATGATCCATTTATGCTTGTGTAGAGAGGAAGAAAGTGTCAATCAGAAAACATGAGAATGGGACAACTTGATTTTCTTCACTTTTCTGCCTTACAAAGAAAAATTAAAACAGTCTGCATTTACAGCATTCAACATGATGTTTGATGTACACACACACACAAATAGTGAACTGATAAAATCAAGTTCATTAACAAACTCATCACCTAATACATTTACCACTGGAGACATCCTACTGGCAGGTTGCGAGGACAGGAACATGTGCTGGGAAAATCAGTCACACTAATACACGAAGACAGAGGGTCTAGGGCATGGCCAGGCTTGGACTTTTTAGTTACTATCCTGTCTGGAGATCTATCTTAACCCCTTCTGAGGGAGAGCCCCCACCCAATGGCATCCATATCTGAGGTTACTATATTTTTTAAGAGTGTCTCATTGAGACCCAAGCCTCCAAAATGTGGATCATTGGAGACATTCTAAGAATAGCCTTCTACTTTATGCCAAAGTTTTATGTCCATTCACAGTGCTAGTCTGATGTGTTTTCCAAAGTCCCAGTGTCTTTACTGTTCCTGTTCTGGGTGTGCTCACTCTTTACGTATCAGTTTCCATTGCACACTTGCACTGCTCCCTGTTACCTGAGGGGCTAACTGAATCAAGTCAGGAGAGAAGCCAAGAGTTCAGACAGGGTAAGGCTAGTAGGAAACATGAATTCAAAGAGTCTAAAACTGGACTGGAGGCTGAGGGTAAATGATCTACAGAGAATTTGTACAGCGAATGTGAATTAGGCAATGCATGACAGAGTTAGGTCACTTAAAGAGGCTGAAAGTTGGACTCAGGAGATGGCTCAGTGGAAAGCATTTGTCAAACGTGTGAGGACCTGAGTTTGAATCCTCAGAAACCATATAGATGGTGGTACAGCTTCTGTTTGTCACACTGATGTTCCTTCCCTGAGATGGCAGTGGAGACAGAAGATTTCCCTGAAGGTTGGAAACAGCTAATCTGGCACACACAAGATGAACAAGAAATAAGAGACCTTGATTCAAACAAGGTAGATAGCAACACCTGATGTTGTCTTCTGACTTCAACACTCAAACCTCAAACCTTAGAACAAGAATGCCCACATTCACACATAGGCATTCATGTCATCATAAACCCATATACATATGTACATCATGAGAAAAGCCAAATGCAAGCCACATGTGGTGGCACAGATCTGTAATGCCAACACTCAGGAGGTAAAGACAAGAAAAGTTCTGGAGTTCAATGTCTTTTTCAGACAATCAGTGAATGTGTACCCAGCCTGAACTCACCTAGACTCTGTCTCAAAACAAACAACAGATGCAAAAGCATGTCAGTGAAGATACAAGTAATAAGCTTATGACATATGTCTAGATGATAATTAACAGTGGTTTTGTCATAAAACAAGTAAAAAGATATTTATTTTGGGCAATGATTACAAAAGGTGTGTCAACAAGCCTGGCCTCACTCTTGTTACATAGACAAGGATGGCCTTGAATTATTGATCCACTTCTCTCCACTCCAAGAGTTCTGGAATTAAAGGCTTGAACCTTCCTACTGAGCCTGGATATTTGTTATTTGTTACACTCTAATTGTTACACTCCAGTGACAAGATCTAATGCCTGGATCCAACAACAAATAACCACAAAATCTGTGTGTTAGTGGGGAGTCATTTTCAACAAGCATACAAGTCAGTACCTTCCTCATGGTGATGTGTACTAGGAAAACAGAAAGACATGATGACAGAGACACATGGAAGGAATGGTATATTATTTGGTGTTGGAAAGAAAGATTCCCATCAATACAACAATTTATTGGCTGAAATCAACTGAAGGTATGAATCAAGGTTGTATGATATCATTAATAATCACACCAATGAAATATGAGACATAGGTACCTGTTTGTGTGTGTGTGTGTGTGTGTGTGTGTGTGTGTGTGTGTGTGTTTGTGTGTGTGAGAGAGACAGAGAGACAGAGATACAGAGTCAGAGAGACAGAGACAAAGAGACAGAGACAGAGTGATAAAAATAGAGAGATAGAGAGACAAAGAGATGCAGAGAGGCAGAGAGACACTGAGAGAGGGAGAGGGAATCCTTGTGACCTTTTAGAATCAGCTGAGTATTTGTGTTGAGGAAGATCTGCTCTTTGGGAAAAATAGAAAGGTCTCTGTCAAGTGGGGCAGGGCAGACAACCACCAGAGGAATCTGAACTTTACCTCTCTTCTCAGTTCACCTTTGTCTGCAATTTCTCACAGCTATACTTTTCATTTTTCAGTGTCTGATTTTGCATAGAACGCCTTTTTTCCTGAATTGTTTCTATATGCTACAATACAGACCTGCCAAGCCAGATGTGCCCAGCAGTGCAATAATGATGCACCTGTTACGGGGTAACTAAGTGATGTCTGCTTCAATGTGAAGCTTGATCCTCAAAGAGGCAACACATGCCTGGTACCATAAACCGAATCATAACCCCATGGCTGGAGTGGTCATAGGTCCTAAGTGGGGCTCCCACTAATGTTTAACTAAGTGGTCATGTTGTCAAATTGCTTTCTAAATGTTCATATTTCTACCCATGAGTTTGTGCTGTTCTTCACCTTCATCTTTTTTCATTGGGCATTAGTTAATGTTGAGACTCTTATTATTATTATTATTATTATTATTATTATTATTATTATTATAATATTTTACAATACTATTCAGTTCTACATAACAGCCACAGATTCCCTTGTTCTCCCCCTTCCTGCCCCCTCCCCTTCCCCTCAGCCCACCCCCTATTCCCACTCCCTCCAGAGCAAGGCCTCCCCTGAGGACTGAGATCGACCTGATAGACTCAGTCCAGGCAGGTCCAGTCCCCTCCACCCAGATTGAGCCAAGCGTCCTTGCATAAGTCCCAGGTTTCAAACAACTAACTCATGCAATGAGCACAGGACCTGGTACCACTGCCTAGATGCCTCCCAAACAGATCCAGCCAATCAACTGTCTCACCTATTCAGAGGGCCTGATCCAGTTGAGGGCCCCTCTGCCTTTGGTTCTTAGTTCATGTGTTTCCATTCGTTTGGCTATTTGTCCCTGTGCATTATCCAACCTTGGTTTCAACAATTCTCTCTCATATAAACCCTCCTCTTTCTCGCTAATTAGACTCCTGGTGCTCCACCCAGGGCCTAGCCGTGGATGTCTGCATCCAGATTCCTCAGTCCTTGGATGGGGTTTTTGGCACAACTATTAGGGTGTTTGGCCATCCCATCACCAGTGTAGGTCAGTCCCGGCTCTCTCTCAGCCAAAAACTTGGAAACAACCTAGATGCCCTTCAACTGAAGAATGGATAAATAAATTGTGGCACATATACACAATGGAATACTACTCAGCAGAGAAAAACAATGAAATCATGAGGTTTGCAGGCAAATGGATGGATCTAGAAAAAATCATCCTGAGTGAGGTAACCCAGACTCAGAAAGACAAATATGGTATGAACTCACTCATAGGAGGTTACTAGATGTGGAACAAGGATGACTGGACTGCTACTCACATCACCAGTGAGGCTACCTGGAAAACAGAACCCCAAGAAAGACACGAGGATCGCCCAATGATGGAGAAATGGCTGAGATCTACATAAGCAACCTGGACATGAGTGGGAGCAATGAAGAGTGAGGGTCGAGGGAAAGAGAGCAGGAGATCCCAGCTGGATCAAGAACATAGAGGGAGAACAAGAAATAAGAGACCATGGTAAATGAAGACTACACGAGAAGAGGAAGAAACAAAGTGCTAAAGAGGCCCACAGAAATCCACAGAGATACCCCCACAAAAGACTAATATTGAGACTCTTAACTGATCAAAATGGAAAATAATTGACTGTGAGTGCTCAATAATTGATGCAATTTCCATATCACCCCACTACCCAAAGTTCAGGAAACATACCAGAACAGGGAATAGAAAGAATGTAAAAGCTAGAGGATCTGGAGGAGTGCTGTGAAATTGTCCTCTGTGAATCTTGCCCTCTGCGTTTGACTTGGTTGTTGTGCAAATGAACTCATATCATCAGTTATTGCCTATAGAAAAACTACATGAGATCAAGCCCATTAATATTTCAGCATGGATGGGGGCATGTCCTGAGATCCCATCTTGGCTGAAGAGCTATTGGCAATGGATGGAATCTGGATGAGTCAGGGTTTTTATTAATTTGGTTTATGTCCATGGTTAGGTTTCCCATGCTTTTGTGGATGGAACAACACTCATGCCGAAATGAGTACCACAAATTATCCTGAGTGGGTTTTGTTTTTTAAAAAGGCTTGAAGTTGTGATGTAGCTGTGTTTGGGCACCTATGGTGTGTTGGAGGAGGTATTGGCAAGTGTAGTAGATCAAGATACATTATATTTTTGAAATCTCCAAGAAATAAAAATATCGTGTAAAACAAGCAAAAGCTTGAAAACTAAATCAAGGACAGAAAATGACACTGGAAGAGCCAATAATTGTCTAGTTGAAGCTCTAAAACTAGATATTTCAGGAATAATGAACCAATATTTAAGGATATTATATTTGAGTAATTCCCATTACACCTGAAGGATACCAGTTCTCATATCCAAGACCTATTTACTCCAAGAATGAGTTTTTAAAAAATTCTTCAGAAACCAACTTGTAATGTCTTTTCATTATACCTATAGTTTAGTGCATCTCCCTACCATCATCAGAAATGTTTATCCATGGAATGAATGGTGATGAACACAGAGACTAACAACTGTAAAAGATGCACACATTAAAAGACTTTGGAGTGATCAGCACTAAATGGGACTTCTATAGAACAGGTTTTCCTCCCAAGGCTCAGTAGTCACTTTTTGATGCAGAAAGAATGTATTACAGAGGCAGAGGTGGTAGATGACTACACCAAAACAGTGTTTTCTGTATACCTCATGGCAATTGCACACATGAATGTACAACAGTTGTGACTCATGTACAAGATCTGTACAAACTTAGGCCAGACAAAATTCCTGCATGGAGGTGGAGTTTAGCCATGATCTCTGACCTCTGGTAAAGTACTGACAGCTTCCTGAAAAGAATCAGTTTTCTTCAAGGATGTGGTCTCTAATGATTGACCAAACTCTACTAGATATTCACACACTCAAGAGTATGTAGGCATCATCAATTGGATTGGATTACTTTACAGATTGAAAGATGGCTGATCAGTTAAGACATTTGGGGCTCTTACAAATGATTTGGGTTAAATTCCCAGTATCCACATAATGACTCATTATCTCAGCTCCAGAGTATCTGATGCCATAGTCTGGATAATGCATGTATTGTGGTTCATATACATAAATGCAGGTAAAAGGCATCTATGTATAAAATAAAAATAAATCTTTAAAAATGAATAAACAAAACTGGATGCTTCTAGAATGAGAGGAGAATATGGGGGAAATGGAAGAGGGGAATGAATTATGATAAAAACAATTTATGAAATTATTAAAGTTAAAAGATATAAAGACACTTCATGCAGAAACAGATAATAGAGATGTTGTGAACACTAAAGAACATTAGCCCTTCAAACAAAGGAAAGGTGCACTGAAGATCAATTAAGAGAATGCCTTGTTTTTCCATTGTATACCTGGAGATCCAGATAAAATGCAAGGCCCTGGAAAGTTGTAGCTAATAAAATTATTTACAAAGATGTATTTTATTTTTTATATGTTTGTGTGTTTTTATGTGAGAACACATATGTCCCTGGGTGTGTACTTACACAGGAGAGAACAGAGGGTCAGTTCCCCTGAAGCTGGAATAATAGAACGCTGTAAACCACTCAGTGTTGGGGCTGGGAAACAAATTTCATCTTTGAAAAATCAACAAGTGTTATTGACCACTGGGCCATCTCTCCAGCCCCTAATGACATCATTTTAAAGAGAATGTTATAAAAGCATCTTTATTGCACAATTGAAAGTAGAAATTAGCAAAAATAATCTACAAAAAATTGGAAAAATTAAATAGAGATATAAAAGGAATGGTGGGGTTATGTTATGGCTCAATGTGTAGAAGTGCTTATCATATAAGCCTTATGATCAGATCTCAGTCTCAGTCATCCACATAAATTTGGAGACAACTGACTCTACAAAGTTGCTCTCAGGTTCTCACAGGTGTTCTGTGACATATGTTTACCAACACTGACACTTATGCACACATATACACCATAAATATTTTTTAAAGGGAAAAAGAAAGAATACAGCATGATGACAAGGTAGCAGACTTAGTAGAATCCATCAAGAACAAAGATACATAATATAAAGAGAAGAATGATAATTCCAAGATATCCATGACTCTATGAAAAGAATAAGTACAAGGTTCATAGACATAGAAAACATTTTAAAAGTCAGTTCTCTAGAAAAGAAAGTAGGAAGCACTCTTGAAAGCATTGGCACCGGAGACCTTTTCCTAAATAAAACACCAACAGCACAGACCCTGAGCACAACAATTGATAAATGGGACCTCTCGAAATTGAGAAGCTTTTGCAGGGTAAAAGACACAGTCAATAAGACAAAAAGACAGCCAACAGAATGGGAAAAGATTTTCACCAACCCCACATCTGACAGAGGATTGATCTCCACAGTATATAAAGAACTCAAGAAACTAGACAACAAAATACTGAACAGTCCAATTAAAAAAATGGGCTAAAGAGCTAAACAGAGAATTCACAAAACAAGAACTACAAATGGCTGAAAGACATTTAAAGAAATGCTCAACATCCTTAATCATCAGAGAAATGCAAATCAAAACGACTCTGAGATACCACCTTACACCTGTCAGAGTGACTACGATAAAAAACACCAATGACAGCCAATGTTGGAGAGGATGTGGAGCAAAGGGAACACTCCTCCACTGTTGGTGGGAATGTAAACTTGTACAACCACTGTGGAAATCAGTATGGCGGTTTCTCAGAAAATTAGGAATCAAACTACCTCAAGACCCAGCCATCCCACTCTTGGGCATATACCCAAGGAATGCTGATTCATACCATAAAGATACATGCTCAGCTATGTTCATAGCAGCACAATTTGTAATAGCCAGAACCTGGAAACAACCTAGATGCCTGTCAACGGAAGAATGGATGGAAAAAATGTGGTACATATACACAATGGAGTACTACTCAGCAGAGAAAAACAATGAAAGCATGAAATTTGCAGGCAAATGGATGGAACAAGAAAAAATCATCCTGAGTGAGGTAACCAAAACCCAGAAAGACAGTCATGGTATGTACTCACTCATAAGTGGATTCTAGATATAAAATAAAGAACAATCAGACCACAGCCCATAGAACCATAGAGGCTATATATATAGTATGGAGGTTCCTAGGATGACTGTGGCTTATAATAAATTTCAGTTCTACTCAATTATTGAAAAAAATATATCCAAAAGAATGGAAACAAATGAACTATGAACCAAAGGCTGAGGGGCCCCCAGCTGGATCAGGCCCTCTGAATAGGTGAGACAGTTGAATGGCTTGATCAGTTTGGGAGGCAACTAGGCAGTGGGACCAAGTCCTGTGCTCATTGCATGAGTTGGCTGTTTGAAACCTGGAGCTTATGCAGGGACACTTGGCTCAGTCTGGGAGGAAGGGACTGGACCTGTCTGGACTGAGTCTACCAGGTTGATTGCAGTCCTCAGGGGAGGATTTGCCCTGGAGGAGGTGGGAATGGAGGGTATGCTGGGGGTAAGTGGCGGGTGTGGGAGTGGGGAGAATAGGGGAACCTGTGGCTGATATGTAGAACTGAATGGTATTGTAAAATAAAATAATAAATAAATAAATAAATAAATAAATAAATAAATAAATAAATAAGTCAGTTCTCACAGTTAGGAAAAAAGATGTTTTGGCTGCTTTAAATTTCTTTTTACTGTTAACTAGATAAAACCTATAACTACCTTGGAAGAGAGTCTTAATGAGGAATCATCTAGATAAAACTGACCCATGAGCATGCCATTGAAAGTCTCCTGATGTTTAATTGATAATGTAGAAAGACAAAGCATATTATGGACAGCACCATTCCCATCTTGGGGGGGAGGGGGGAGTCCATAAATGTATAAGAGAGGAAAATAGTTAGACCAGGGTTGTTGCTGAATGGGTGTGGGTTCACGTAGGTCCATGAGAAGAAGACACAACACACTTTAAGGATGTCTTTAGTCTTTCCACCTGCAAGGGGAATCAGCCTCTCACTACTAAGACACTTTCCCTTAGCCAAGGGCATCTTTATTGTTTTACAAACTTACACTTTTAGTAAGTTGATTTCCATCTCCTCAAAGCATCCCTATGAAGCTTCCAAAGAGACAGTACCAAATGCAAATTCTCAATTAAGGAATATCACAGAGTGTTGGAGTTTTCCCAACCAAGTTTTGCATATGTTTTGTACCTTTGGGAAACTCTCAGGCAAGATTCACATGGAGAACAACAAGGGAAACAAAAGGTAACTGAGAAACAAAAGGTGGATTAAGGCTAGTCCAGATTAAGGCTGGCTCCAGACCAGGTATAACTCAGTGGGAATTCTCCCATCAGATCCCCCTTTCTTTCATACAATAATTAATTATTTTGGGGGTTATGTAGCCTCACAACATAGCTTTCCCCCTATCTTTCTGTTTTACACTCTTATGTAAGTAAGCCAAAACATATTGTAAAACCACTAAGTTTACTATTGCTAGCACAAAAGTAAAAAATGCTAAAACAATAAATCTATTAAAGTATTAAAGTGATCCATAGGGGGAAATGAGGATATAGTATTTGTAAGGCCTTCTATAATATCCATTCTTGTCATATCAGGTAACTTTTTATAAAAGTTTCCTTAATTTCTTGCGGTAAATCAGAAATCATTGGAGAAGAATTAGGGTGACCCATCAAAATGCATGTTAACCTTTTCCCAATCATACTTGCTTTCATTAAACTTTAAAGGTATAATATAAGATGTAATGTTCTAATCTCATTTTAATTTTATCTGCTCCTTTAATATTTTTAACTGATCTCCCAATAATGAAATAAGTTTGTTATTAATGAACAATAACAGTTTGTCTTAAATCAACTAACTCACTATCTCACTATTTACCCTACTTTGTTCAGTCCAAAGTTCATTAGAGTGTTTGTGCCAGTTTCTGACAAACTCAGCAGTTTGAATTTCTTTATGATACGTCACTCCATCTATTGCAGCAGCAGCTATTAATGCAATAATTCTGATAATAACTGCAATAGCCAGTGCAACCATTTGATGTGTCCTTTTTAATATTTGTTCAGTGAGTTTCTGTACCAGGATCATCACAGGAGAGTCTTGCCATAGCTTCGGTAACCTCACTGGTATCCAGATTGCTAGCCTTGCTCTATGAATGTACAAACTTTCAGAGGTTAAGTTTAAAGGTATATTAGAATTAACACAGGTATGAAGGGTACAACATTCACAAGTGATGCTGTAATTATTAGGGTGCCATTGTACAGGTCCATTTAGTAACAAGTAAGGTAATGGTATGCATGCCATAAAAGGATGGCTTTGATTTAGTTTAAATGACAAAGTATACTTATCATCCTAAATGTTTGGTTTTCCTTCCCATGCTTTAGAGGAAAACTTGCCATTTTCCACAAGTTAGTCTGAACTGAATTGCCAGATTGCAGGAAAGGACTTGACATCCCAACTCCATGCAGTTCGATAGGTTCATTAACAGAAGCACTGATTTCTACAGTTCCATTCAAACTATACTACTTCCACCTTAACTCCGAGTGACACTATTTTCCTTGAGGGAAGCCATAGGGGCTCCACTCTATGATGTTTTCTTGGGAGACATTAATTAGCACTTGAGGTTTCTCACTATTACATTGTCGCCAATGCACCCAGTCAGATTCCTTGTTGGTAACCCTCATCTCACAGAATGGTAGATTTATGGAAATAGTAGCATTAATCTACTGTCCTTTGAAACCGTACACATGGAGCATATAAAATTTATTGTGATAATCTTGGGTAGTGTTGACTATGGATAGCTATACTTGAAAGGTTATATTTAAACATTGAATTTCATTTCCCATACAAATAGGAATTCCTCGTACTTCCACAGTGTAATTATTAATCACTCTACCTTCCTCTATTGGCTGAGCAGGACTTCGGTTGTCATAAGGATCAGGTATCCAAGAAGATTCGTTGACAATTACAGGAATATTTGTATCTCCCCAACTTACTGCTAAATTAATTAGTGGATTAGGAATAAAGGCTCAATAATTATGATCCATCCCTTTTACCTGCACCATCACCACTGAAAGCAGGGCAGGAAATAAGTTTGTGGCATTAAGAGGTTTGTGAGTCATGTGAAGTATAGCCTCCCCTTTGTCACACAAATTCTTAAGCTGTCCCCAGGTGGGAGAATTAGTTGTTTGCTCCAGAGGCCTCCTGTGTCTTGTCTGTCACAGAGGCACCTCTGTAGCTGCAGCATCTGGGAGATGTCTCTTGCTCAGATTTTTATCAATTTTGATGGGATCCACAATTTAGTATCTCCTGTGGAAACACAAGCGTATATGTTATGACCCCATAATAACACCTCCCTTTTTTCCCATACAGATGTCATGGCATCCTTGTAGTGCACAGGCTGATTAATATCATCATTTTTTTCCTATGGTCCAACGCCTTTCAGTAGTTGTTGTCTCTGTTTCATTAACATTTAGAAAATGTAAGGTTAGTAAGGCATTATGCAGTCTATCACTGGGGTCCTCATATCCCCCTTCTGTTTAGGAAGTATCTCCTTTAGAGTATGATTAGATCTTTCAATAGTTGCTTGCCCTGTAGGATTAAATGGTATTCCTGTAACATGTTTTATGTTGCCTTGTGAAAAAAAAAAGTTTCATTTTACTGGAAACACAAGCTGGGCATTATCAGTTTTAATTTGTATCAGTAGGTGCAGTACAGCCATTGTTTCTAATAAATGTGTAATTACAGAATCAGCATTTTCAGACCTCAAGGCAGATACCCATTGAAACCTTGAATATGTATCAATGTTATCATGAGCATATTTTAATTTTCCAAATTCTGCTAAATGAAACACATCCATTTGACAAATTTCATTCCTTTGTGTACCTTTAGGATTAGTTCCTGCAGGTAAAGGACCTTGATTTTTTATAATTTCCTTAGCCAGTTGCCAAGAAAGGGAAAAATTTTCTTGAAACTTTTAATTTAACATGATGTTTCTTATGAATTTCTGAAGCTTCCTACACATTTCCTATCAATAACTGATCAATCTCCTCATTTCCTTTTGCTAAAAGTTCAGACAACCCAGTATGAGATAGGATGTGGGTAATATAAAGTGGGCAATTGCTTTCTTGTATTGCCTGTTGTAGTTATATAAATAGTAAAGTTAATTCTGAATTATCAGGAATACGTTAGTAGTATCTATATGGAATGTAATCCTTTCTGCTTATTGAGAATCAGTAATTATACTAAGAGACCCATTAAAGTCTAATAAAACCATCAGAAAAGGCATACAGCTCTGATTTTTTAATTGAATCATATAGGCTTTGAATGACCTTATTGATGTTCTCTTGTTTGAAACCAGCCATTCCTAATTTATTTGCATCAGTATAGAATGCAAGAGACCCAGGAATAGGTGCTCTCTTCACTATGTGAGGAAGAATCCACTCAGTTCTTTTTATAGCTTGTAGCCACTTATTTTTTGGGTAATTGTTGTTAATTTTTCCTAAGAAATTACTACAAGCTCTCTGACAGTCATCATTAATCACCTACAACTGCACAATTTCAGTATCAGTATAGGGTGCTACAGTCTCAGCTGGATTCATTGCCGACAATTGACAAAGTCTTATTCTTCCCTTTATGACTAATTCAGAAACCTTTTCTATATAGGTCTTTAACTTTTTATTGTTTGTGAGCTAAAAATATCCATTCTAAAATATTATCTTCCATTTGCACAATAAATCTAGTAGGGGAATGGGTAGAAGGCAAAATTACCACAATACACTTATTTGTGAGATCTAGTCAATCTACATAGGCATTTTGTAGTTTTTGTTCTACTTGAGCTCACAACATAGCTTTCAACCTCAGCTGTTAATTGTCTTGGACTGCTTAAATCTGAGTCACCTTGCAAAATGTGAAACAAACTACTTAATTCTTGAGTAGACAGTGCAATGCTATGATGCAACCAATTAATATCACCCAATAATTTTTGAAACTCATTAAGAACAACTGATCTCTCCTAATCTTTACATTTTGCCACTGACTTCTCTGTTTATATAATTTATAACCTAAACAACTAAGAGAATCTCTTTGTATTTTTTGGATAGCCAATTCCTGTCTGATCTAGCTTTTGTACAATCTGTGTAGCCTGTGACTTTCTCTATAATTATTTCCAATATCTTTCCCAGGCACATGGCCCCACTTTTAAGCTCAATTTATGAGCTGTCTCTGAAATCATAGGAATATTAACTTGAGCTCCCCATTGTTGTAAAAAATCTCTTTCCCATAAATTCACGACTCTCTCAGCTGCATAGGCTTTACTATCACTTTCTGTCCTTCAGTCCCTATATATCTAACCCACTCTACACTCTGTTTTAATTGAAATAAGGTGCCAGTGCCTATAAATTGAGTGGAGACTTCTTTTTTTTTTAAATTTATTTATTTATTTTTTATTATTATTTTACAACACCATTCAGTTCAACATAATAGCCACAGATTCCCCTGTTCTCCCCCTCTCGCTCCCCCTCACCCCAGCCCACCCCCCCATTCCCACCTCCTCCAGATCAAGGTCTCCCCCGAGGACCGGGGTCGACCTGGTAGACTCAGTCCAGGCAGGTCCATTCCCCCACTCCCAGACCGAGCCAAGTGTTGCTGCATAAGTCCCAGGATTCAAACAGCCAACTCATGCAACAAGCCCAGGACCCGGCACCAATGCCCAGCTGCCTACCAAACAGATCAAGCCAAATGACTGTCTCACGCATTCAGGGGGCCTGATCCAGTTGGGGGCCCCTCAGCTTTTGGTTCATAGATACTGTGCTTCCATTCATTTGGTTATTTGTCCCAGTGCTTTATCCAACCTTGGCTTCAGCAATTCTCGCTCATATAAACCCTCTTCTTTCTCACTAATTAGACTCCCGGTGCTCTACCAGGGGCCCAGCCGTGGATGTCTGCATTCAGATTCCTCAGTCCTTGGATGGAGTTTATGGCACAACTATCAGGGTGTCTGGCCATCCCATCACCAGAGTAGGTCAATTCCTGCCGTCTCGTGACCATTGCCAGCAGTCTTTTGCAGGGGTATCTTTGTGGATCTCCGTGGGCCTCCCTAGCTCTCTGCTTCCTCCCCTTCTCACCTTCTCATGTGGTCTTCATTTACCATGGTCTCCTATTCCTTGTTCTCCCTCTCTTTTCTTGATCCAGCTAGGATCTCCCGCTCTCTTTCCCTCGACTGTCGCCCTTCATTGTTCCCACTCATGACCAGGCTGTTCATGTAGATCTCGTCCATATCTCCGTGTCTTTTTTGGGGGTCCCGTTTTCCAGGTAGCCTCACTGGTGATGTGAGTAGCAGTCCAGTCATCCTTGTTCCACATCTAGCATCTTCCTATGAGTGAGTACATACCATATTTGTCTTTCTGAGTCTGGGTTACCTCACTCAGGATGATTTTTTCTAGATCCATCCATTTGTCTGCAAACCGTATGATGTAGTTGTTTTTCTCTGCTGAGTAGTATTCCATTGTGTATATGTGCCACAATTTATTTATCCATTCTTCAGTTGAAGGGCATCTAGGTTGTTTCCAGGTTTTGGCTATTACAAACAATGCTGATATGAACATAGCTGAGCAAGTGCTCTTGTGGTATGATTGAGCATCTCTTGGGTATATGCCCAAGAGGGGTATAGCTGGATCTTGGGGGAGATTGATTCCCAATTTTCTAAGAAAGCACCATATTGATTTCCAAAGTGGTTGTACAAGCTTGCATTCCCCCCAGGAGTGGAGGAGAGTTCCCCGAGTTCCACATCCTCTCCAGCATAAAGTGTCTTCAGTGTTTTTGATCTTAGCCACTCTGACAGGCGTAAGGTGGTATCTCAGAGTTGTTTTGATTTGCATTTCCCTGATGATTAGGGATGTTGAGCAATTCCTTAAATGTCTTTCAGCCATTTGGGTTTCCTCTGTTGAGAATTCTCTGTTTAATTCTAAAGCCCATTTCTCAATTGGACTGTTGGTCATTTTGATGTCTAATTTCTTGAGTTCCTTATATATTCTGGATATCAGTCCTCTGTCACATGTGGGGTTGGTGAAGATCTTTTGCCATTCTGTAGGATGTCACTTTGCCTTGTTGACCGTATCCTTTGCTCTACAAAAGCTTCTCAGTTTCAAGAGGTCCCATTGATTGATTGTCTCAGTGTCTGTGCTACTGGTGTTATATTTAGGAAGTGATCTCCTATGCCAATACATTTAAGACTATTTCCTACTTTCTCTTCTAGCAGGTTCAGAGTAGCTGGATTTATGTTGAGGTCTTTGATCCACTTGGACTTAAGTTTTGTGCATGGTGACAGATATGGATCTATTTACAGCCTTCTACACGTTGATATCCAGTTATGCCAGCACCATTTGTTGAAGATGCTTTCTTTTTTTCATTGTACACTTTTGGCTTCTTTGTCAAAAATTATATGTCCATAGGTGTGTGGGTTAATGTCAGGGTCTTCAATTCAATTCCATTGGTCCACATGTCAGTTTTTATGCCAATACCAAGCTGGTTTTTATTACTGTAGCTCTATAGTAGAGCTTGAAGTCAGGGATTGTGATGCCTCCAGAAGTTGTTTTATTGTACAGGTTTCTTTTAGCTATACTAGGTTTTTTGTTTTTCCATATGAAGTTGAGTATTATTCTTTCCAGGTCTGTGAAGAATTGTGTTGGTATTTTGATGGGGATTGCATTGAATCTGTAAATTGCTTTTGGTAAGATTGCCATTTTTACCATGTTAACCCTGCCTATCCATGAGCATGGGAGATCTTTCCATTTTCTGACATCTTCTTCAATTTCTTTTTTCAGGGACTTAAAGTTCTTGTCATATAGGTCCTTCACTTGCTTGGTTAGTGTTACCCCAAGGTATTTTATGTCATTTTTGGCTATTGTAAAGGGTGATGTATCTCTAATTGCCTTCTCAGTTTCTTTGTCCATTGTATATAGGAGGGCTACTGATTTTTTTGTGTTGATCTTGTATCCTGCTATGTTGCTGAAGGTGTTTATAAGCTTTATCAATTCCTGGGTGGAATCTTTGGGGTCACTCAAGTATACTATCATGTCATCTGCAAATAGAGAAAGCTTGACTTCTTCCTTTCCAATTTGAATCCCCTTAATCTTCTTATGTTGTCTTATTTCTCTGGCTAGAACTTCAAGTACTATATTGAATAAGTATGGGGAGAGTGGACAGCCTTGCCTCGTTCCTGATTTTAGTGGGATTGCTTTGAGTTTCTCTCCATTTAATTTGATGTTGGCTGTTGGTTTGCTATATATTGCCTTTATTATGTTTAGGAATGTTCCCTGTATTCCTGATCGCTCCAAGTCTTTTATCATGAAGGGGTGTTGGATTTTGTCAAATGCCTTTTCTGCATCTAGTGAGATGATCATGTGTTTTTTTTCTTTGAGTTTGTTTATATGGTGTATTACATTGATGGACTTTCATATGTTGAACCACCCTTGCATCCCTGGGATGAAGCTACTTGATCATGGTGGATAATTGTTCTGATGTGTTCTTGGAGTCTGTTTGCCAGTATTTTATTGAGTATTTTTGCATCAATGTTCATGAGGGAGATCGGTCTGTAGTTCTCTTTCTTTGTTGCATCCTTGTTTGGTTTAGGAATCAGGGTAATTGTAACCTCATAGAAGGAGTTTGGTAATGTTCCTTCTGTTTCTATTATGTGGAACAATTTAGAGAGTATTGGTATTAACTCTTCTTTGAAGATCTGGTAGAATTCTGCGCTGAAACCATCTGGTCCTGGGCTTTTTTTGGTTGGGAGACCTTTAATGACTGTTTCTATTTCCTTAGGGGTTATTGGACTATTTAAATAGTTTATCTGGTCTTGATTTAACTTAGGTATGTGGTATCTATCCAGAAAACAGTCCATTTCTTTTAGGTTTTCCAGTTTTGTGGAGTAGAGGTTTTTGAAATATGACCTTATAATTCTCTGGATTTCCTCAATGTCTGTTGTTATGTCCCCCTTTTCATTTCTGATTTTGTTGATTTGGATTCTCTCTCTCTGTCTTTTGGTTAGTTTGGATAAGGGCTTGTCTATCTTGTTGATTTTCTCAAAGAACCAACTCTTTGTTTCATTAATTTTTTGTATTATTCTCTTAGTGTCTAATTTATTAATTTCACCTCTCACTTTGATAATTTCCTGGCGTCTATTCTTCCTGGGAGACTTTGCTTCTTCTTGTTCTAGAGCTTTCAGATGTGCTGTTAATTCACTAGTGTGGGATTTCTCCAGCTTCTTTATGTGGGCATTTAGTGCTATGAATTTCCCTCTTAACACTGCTTTCATAGTGTCCCATAAGTTTGGGTATGTAGTGTCTTTATTTTCATTGACCTCTAGGAAGTCTTTACTTTCTTTCTTTATTTCTTCCTTAACCCATTGGTGATTCAGTTGAGCATTATTCAGTTTCCATGAGATTGTAGGTTTTCTGTAGTTTTTGTTGTTGTTGAAATCTAGCTTTAAACCATGGTGGTCTGATAGAACACAGGAGGTTATTCTGATTGTTTTGTATCTGTTGAGATTTGCTTTGTGGCCAAGCATGTGGTCGATTTTAGAGAAAGTTCCATGGGGTGCTGAGAAGAAGGTATATTCTTTCTTGTTAGGATGGAATGTTCTGTAGATATCTATTAGGTCCAATTGGGTCATGACATCAGTTAAGTCCTTTATTTCTCGGTTAAGTTTCGATTTGGGAGATCTGTCCAGTGGTGAAAGTGGGCTGTTGAGATCTCCCACTATTAATGTGTGGGGTTTTATATGTGGTTTAAGCTTTAGTAATGTTTCTTTTACATATGTGGGTGCCCTTGTGTTTGGGGCATATATGTTCAGAATTGAAACTTCATCTTGGTCGATCTTTCCTGTGACGAGGATGTAATGTCCTTCTTGATCTCTTTTGATTGATTTTAGTTTGAAGTCTATTTTGTTGGATATCAGGATGGCTACCCCTGCTTGTTTCTTAAGACCATTTGATTGAAAAGTCTTTTCCCAGCCTTTTATTCTTAGGTAGTGTCTGTCTTTGAATTTGAGATGTGTTTCTTGTATGCAGCAGAAAGATGGGTCCTGCTTTCGTATCCATTCTGTAAGTCTATGTCTTTTTATAGGTGAATTAAGTCCGTTGATATTAAGGGATATTAATGACCAGTGATTCTTCATCCCTGTTATTTTTGGTGGTAGTGTGTGTGTACTTCTCTTCTTTGGGGTTTACTGTTGTGGCTTTATCTATTGCCTGTGTTTTCGAGTGTGTATCTGACTTCCCTCGGTTGGAATTTTCCTTCTAGTGCTTCCTGTAGGGCTGGGTTTGTGGATATGTATTGTTTACATCTGGCTTTGTCTTCGAATGTCTTGTTCCTTCCATCTATGATGATTGAAAGTTTTGCTGGGTATATTAGTCTGGGCTGACATCCATGGTCTCTTAGTGTCTGCATTACATCTGTCCAGGTCCTTCTGGCTTTCAAAGTCTCCATTGAGAAGTTGGGTGTTATTCTGATGGGTTTACCTTTATAGGTCACTTGGCCTTTTTCCTTGGCTGCTCTTAATATTCTTTCTTTATTCTGTACATTTAGTTGTTTAATTATTATGTGTCAAGGGGACTTTCTTTGGGGGTCTAGTCTGTTTGGTGTTCTATAGGCTTCTTGTATCTTCATAGGCATTTCCTTCTTTAAGTTGGGAAAGTTTTCTTCTATAATTTTGTTGAATATATTTTCTGTGCCTTTGAGTTGGTATTCTTCACCTTCTTCTATCCCTATAATTCGTAGGTTTGGTCTTTTCATGGTGTCCCAAATTTCTTGGACATTTTGGTTCATGACTTTGTTGGCTTTAGTGTTTCCTTCGACTGATGAAACTATTTCTTCTACTGTGTCTTCAATGCCAGAAATTCTCTCTTCCATCTCTTGCATTCTGTTAGTTATACTTGCATCTGAAGTTCCCGATCTTTTACTCAGGTTTTCTATTTCCAGCATTCCCTCTGTTTGTGTCTTCTTTATTTTTTCAATTTCCCTTTTCAGTTCTTGGACTGTTTCCTTTGTTTGTTTCATTACTTTTTCATGATTTTCTTTCATTGCTTTATTGTTTTCTTGCAGGACTTTATTGTTTTCTTCTAGGAGTTTATTGTTTTCTTGGAGGGCTTTATTGTTTTCTTCTAATTTGTTTGCCCTTTCCCCTAGTTGTTTACAGCGTTCTTCCAATTTTCTTGTCTTTTCCTCTACACAAGCCTCTACCTTCTTCATGAAGTTACTCATAAGGCTACTTTCTTCTGCTTCTTCCAATTTTTGATGTTCAGGTCTAGATGTTGGAGTGGGGCTAGGTTCTGGTGATGCTGTATTGCTCTTCATTTTGTTGTATGTACTTCTGCCTTGACGTCTGCCCATCTCCTCGTGGTTCCTTCTTGGAATTATCAGTGTACTTGTTTCAGAAAGAACTGACAGATTCAAGAAGTCTCTCTCTCTTGTCCAAAAGGGAGTTCTCTTGTCCAACTCTCTGGTCCAGAAGGGAAGTCGGGGGCAGGATGGGAGCTCTCTGGTCCAGAAGGGAAGTCTGGGACAGGATGGGAGCTGGGGGTCGGTCTCTAAGTCTCAGGAAGTGGCTGGGGTCTCGAGCAGATGGGCGTGGGGGCAGTCTGCGGAGATTGCAGGGGCTGCCGGGGGGCTTGGAGAAGGGTATCCCTCCCGGTGGCGCTAGAAGGGGAGCTGCCCGGTGGCCAGAGCCTGTGGCCAAGTTGGGCAGGATTTCCCGGAGTGGCTGGTGCCCAGGGATGGGGTCCGGGTTGGAGCCGGATATTCACCTCTGGTCCAGAAGAGAAGTCGGGGGCAGGATCGAGTGGAGACTTCTTGTAAAGGCCAATTAGGATCCCAGGATCCTTGTGAAATTATAGATATATCAGCACCAGAATCCAATAATCCTTCAATCTCAATCCCACTTAGTTTGACTTTTAATTTAGGCCATTCATCACTGAAAACTATTTGCCAAAATAATTTCCCCCTGTACTCCGAAAGCTTCCAGTTCTACATATGCATGCTGCTTGTCTTTAAGATATAGAAGCATTAATAATTGAGCCATTCTATTCCCAGGTTTTATTTCCATAGTCCTTTCTACAAATGCCATCATTTTAATTTCTCCCTGGTGATCTTCATCTATAATTCCTGGGTATACTATAAATCCTTGAGATGTTAAGCTATTTCTTCCCATAATTATTCCTACTATCCCTGGGGGGATAAGAAGGACAATACTCTTGAGTGGCTATCTTATAACAAGGAATTTGTGAGATAATGTAAGATGTTTGAATACTGCTAGTTCTAAAGCAGTGATCCCTGAAGGAGCACACATTAAATCTCTAATGCTGAGTTTATGTTTCCCTGGTGGCTCTGCTGATGATCCTTGCTGACAGGTAATTGGTAGCTCCTATTGTTTGTTCTTGGGCCCCAAGCTAGGCTTTGCATCCAGTTTCTTGACAATATTTGTTAGCCCAATGTTTACCTTTACCAAATGTCTTACAATGTTTACCTTTACAAAATGTCTTACAAATTCCTGAGGTTTGAGGCTTTCAATTCTGGTTATCCTCCAAAGAGTTACCTTTTTTAGTAACAGAACGATAATCTTTCCTTAAATGTCCCAATTTCCCACAGTTAAAGCATCTGGTATTCTGAGATTTAAGGCCTTTAGCTAAAACTTGTCCAGTTATATTAGCATTATATTTTGTGAATCCAATATCAGCAATAGCTTTAATCCATTCCTCTAAAGGGGCTCCCTGAGCCTTCAAGGGCCTTATGGCTTTTTGGCAATCAGTATTAGCATTCTTAAAAACTAAAGACTCAATTAAAACTTTTCTGACATGTGAATCAGCCACTGCTCTATGCACTGCTGAAGTTCAACTGCAAAATTCAGTGTAGACTTCTCCTGCACTTTGTGTGATTTTGTGAAGGAGACAAATCTTTTCTCTGATTCTGTGACCTTATCCCAGACACTTAAAGCCACTAGGAGACATTGCACTGTCGTAGTATCATCAAATTGTATTTGTCTTTGTAAATCAGTATACTGACCCTCTCCTCACAATTGGTCCATTATTATATCTACTCCTCTAGTCTGATTATGCTGTTCCATGCCCGCTGCTTCCTCTCTACTCCAAGTAAACCATTGTAATTGAGGATTAGCTTCTAGTATGACTGCCATGAGGCTCTTCCAATCTTTTGGAATAACTATTCTGAATAGCCCAATTATTTAAAACCCATTTTACATGAGGTGAATGCATCCCATATGCCATCACTGCTTCTTTTACTCTTTTCAGATCTTCCATGTCCATAGGTCTCCAATTAAATTGAACACAACCTTGGAGATAGTGATTATTTGCAGGCATCTGTTGCATAGTAGCTGGGAACACCTGCTGAGGTGTTCTTATGATCTTTGGTAACCATTCCTCAGTTCCATTATAAGGTGGTGCTGTTGGGCCTTAATTAAGTATTCCCCATTTTTCTACTTGGAAAATTCATTTTCTTCCCCCATTTTCTATAGGGAAAAATTTCCTTTTAAATCTTTCTCCTTCCCTTCTTACTAGTGGGAAGATTTCTTTTTTTTCTCCTTTCTTTCCCTTTCTCCTTCTGGGAAGTTTCCTTTTTTCTGTCTTGGGAGCTCTTGTGTGCAGTTAACTTTCAGCCCTTCCTATTTCTTAATCTGTTTCATCTGATAAAGAAGGAGAACAGTCATCTCCAGTGTCTTGGCTTCTCTCACTTTCACTGTCCTCTGAAACAGCATTCCTATCACCCTGTAAAGGAATATTCTCTTCTGCTGATTTACATATTCTAGCCTGAATGTCTCCCCTTTTCATTTGCTGTTCTACTTCAGATATAGCTTTAAGTGACTACTCACTCTGCAATGGCTCCAGAGTATTTGAAATTAAATTACACAAAGACTGTTTTTAACAGTATGGGCTTTCTTTTCTGATGAACTTTCCTCAAAGCTCTCAACATTTGCTTCCATGCTGTCAATTTTAATTGAACATGAGGAATTGCCTGAAACCAAAGGTAATGCCATTCAATTAATACCAAAATCTTTGTAAGTTTTTTTTCCCTTAACATTCACTCCATTTCCATTAACAGGCATTTTAATAACTGCACATACCATTGCTCACGAGATAGAATGTTGCCCATGACCTTGCCAATCCTGTTATCCTGAGAGCAAAATTTCCTCTAGTCCTTCAAAGTATCTGGATCCTCTGTTCTTTTTCAAGTCTCACAAGTGTTGTTGAACAGGTGTGGGTTCACTCAGGTATGTGGGAAAAAGATACAGCACACTTTAAGGATGTCTTTACCCTTTCCAGCTGTAGGGAGAATCAACCTCTTGCAGGACTGAGATACTTTCCCATAACCAAGGGCTCCAAATTTCCAAATTTACACTTTTAGCAAGTGGAGCAACTCCTACCATCAAACCAACAGGAAAACACAGCATCCTTTAGCCTTTGGGATATAATAAAAACAGTCATAAGAGGGGCATTTAAGGTTCAAAGTACCTATATCAAAGAGATTTCTTTTAAATTAGTTAATGGTTCAACTTTGGGCTTGGGGAAAAAAACATGTCAAACACCAAAACCAGTAAAATGATTGACATCAATGTAGAAATCAGTGAAATGAAAACAGCAGCAACAATAAAATCAATATAGAGAGTCAATGACACAGAGTTGGTTCCTTCAAAATATAAACAATATTGACAAAATTTAGCCAAAAGAAAGAGGAAATATAAAAACTAATACAGCATGACAAGAAAAAGGAGTTATAATGAGAGTCAACAGTGAAATTAAGAAAATTATTAGAGTTTACCTTACAGATTCCAAAAAACTGGAAAATTTAAAAGATATTCATGAATTTTAAATTTTTTTGTTAAATTTTTTCCATTTATTTGCACACCAATCGAAGATCCTCCTCTTCACTCCTCCCATCCTTCCAGCCTTTCACTCACACACCACCCCCCACTACCTCCATCACAAGAAGGCCTCTTATAAGGAGGCACAGCCAGTAGAGGAAGCCTTTTCCCTGCCTCAAGGCTGCATCTTAGGTAGTGGTCTCCAAAAAGCCTGCTCATGCACCAGGGATGGATTCTGAACCTGTAGATTGCTTTTGGTAAGATTGCCATTTTTACTATGTTGATCCTACTTATCCATGAGCATGGGAGATCTTTCCATTTTCTGATATTTTCTTCAATTTTTTTTCCTTCAGGGACTTAAAGTTCTTATCATACAGGTCCTTCACTTGCTTAGTTAGAGTTTCCCCAAGATATTTTATATTATTTGTGGCTATAGTAAAGGGTGATATGATGTTTCTCTCATTCCTTTCTCAGCCCTTTTTATCATTTATATAGAGGAGGACTACTGATTTTTTGAGTTAATCTTGTATCCTACCACCTTACTGAAGGAGTTTATCAGCTGTAGGAGTTTCCTGGTAGAATTTTTGGGATCACATATGTACACTATCATATCATTTGCAAATAGTGAAAGTTTGACTTCTTCCTTTCCAATTTGTATCCCTTTGAACTCCATTTGTTGTCTTATTGCTCTCCCTTTTCATTTCTGATTTTGTTAAGTTGGATGTTCTTTCTCTACTTTTTGGTTAGTTTGAATATTGGTTTGTCTATTTGTTGATTTTCTCAAAGAACCAACTCTTTGTTTCTTTGATTCTTTGTATTGTTCTCTTTGTTCCTATTTCTATTGATTTCAGCTCTCAATTTGATTATTTCCTGGCATCTATTCCTCCTTGGTGACTTTGTTTCTTTTTGTTCTAAGATTTCAGATGTGCTGTTAAGTCACTAGAGGGTGATTTCTCCATCTTCTTGATGTGGGCATTTAGTGGTATGAATTTTCATCTTAGAACTGCTTTCATAGTGTCCCATAAGTTTGGATATGTTGTACTTCCATTTTCATTGAATTCTAGGAAAGAAATTACTTTCTTATTTCTTCCTGGACCCATTGGTGATTCAATAGGTCATTATTCAGATTCCATGAGATTATAGGCTTTCTGTAAATTTTGTTTTTGTTGAAATCTAACTTTAATCCATGGTGGTCTGATAAAATACAGGAGGTTATTCCAGTGTGTGTGTGTGTGTGTGTGTGTGTGTGTGTGTGTGTGTGTGTGTGTTGAGATTTGCTTTGTGACCGAGCATGTGGTCAATTTTGGAGAAGGTTCCATGGGGTGCTGAGAAGAAGGTATATTCTTTTGTGTTAGGGTAGAAAGTTCTGTAGGTATCTATTGAGTCCATTTGAGTCATAACTTCTGTTAGTTTCCTTATTTCTCTGTTAAGTTTCAGCCTGGCAGATCTATCCAGTGGTAAGAGTTGGGTGTTGAAGTCTCCCACTACTAGTGTGTAGGGTTTGATGTGAGATTTAAGCTTTAGTAATGTTACTTTTACAAATGTGGATGCCCTTGTATTTGGGGCATAAATGTTCAGAATTGAGACTTCATTTTACTGGATTTTCCCTGTGATGATTATGTAATGTCCTTCCTGATCTCTTTTGATTGACTCTAGTTTGAAGTCTATTTTATTAGAATTTAGGATAGCTACACCAGTTTCCTTCTTAAGTCAATTTGATTGGAAGTCTTTTCCCAGCCTTTTACTCAGAGGTAGTGTCTGTCTTTAAATTTGAGGTGTGTTTCTTGTATGCAGCAGAAGGATGGATCCTGTTTTCATATCCTTTCTGTCAGCCTGTGTCTTTTATAGGTGAATTTAGACCATTGATATTAATGGATATTAATGACCAGTGATTGTTAATTCCTATTATTTTTTTGTTGATAGTGTTGTGTGTTTCCCTTCTTTGTTTGGTATTGGTTGGTGTGGGATTATCTAATGCCTATGTTTTCATGGGTATATCTAACTTCCTTAGGTTGGATTTTTCCTTCTAGTGCTTTCTGTAGGGCTGGATTTGTGGATAGGTATTGTTTAAATCTGTTTTTTTTTTCCAGAAGTAAAAAGTAACATGGAAGCTTTATTAAAACAAGGCAATAAAAAAAGATGAAAATACATTACAAGGGAAGAGCAGACCTCAGGAGTAAAGATACTAAGGGGCCCCAAAGGTTGTGTGTGGTACTTCTATTGATGATTGGGAGAGGAGGAATGAGTTACCTTACTAGAAGCATAATTTGAGTGTTTT
The DNA here is from genome assembly GCF_049852395.1 of Peromyscus maniculatus bairdii. Taxonomy (NCBI): domain Eukaryota; kingdom Metazoa; phylum Chordata; class Mammalia; order Rodentia; family Cricetidae; genus Peromyscus; species Peromyscus maniculatus. The sequence goes on from NC_134852.1 coordinate 20,648,446, forward strand.
TTTAAAAAAATATTTTTATTTTATAATTTACTTAATTTCACATATCAACCACGGATTCCCCCATCATACTTCCTCCCACCCCCCAACCTTCCTCCCAATTCCACCCCCCATTCCCACCTCCTCCAAGGCAAGGTCTCCCCTGGGGAGTCAGCCCAGCCTGGTAGACTCAGTCAAGGCAGGTCCAGTCCCCTCCTCCCTACACCAAGGCTGAACAAAGTGTCCCAGCATAGGCCCCAGACTCCAAAAAGCCACCTCATGCACCAAGGACAGGTCCTGGCTCCACTGCCTGGGGGCCTCCCAAACAGATCAAGCTATTCAACTGTTTCACTTATGCAGAGGGCCTGGTCCAGTTCCATGGGGGCTCCTCAGCCATTGGCTCACAGTTCATACATTTCCACTGGTTTGGCTATATGTCCCTGTGCTTTTTCCAGTCGTGGTCTCAATATCTCTTGCTCAGACAATCCTTCTGCTCTCTCCTATTGGAGTCCTGGAGCTCCACCTGGGGCTCAACCATAGATCTCTGCATCTGCTTCCATCAGACACTGGATGAGAGTTCTATCATGACAGCCAGGGTGTTCAGCCATCTGATCACCAGAGCAGATCAGCTCAGAGACTCTCTTGACCATTGCCAGTAGTCTATAGTGGAGGTATCTTTGTAGATTTCTGGGAACCTCTTTAGCACTCTGCTTCTTCCTATTCCCCTGGGGTCTTCATTCATCATGGTATCTCCCTCTCCATTCTCCCCCAATGCTGATGATCCAGCTGGGACCTCCATCTCCCCTAACCTCTCTTTCCCCTGACCCTTCCCCTCCATTAACCCCTGCAACCCCCAGTTTGCTCATGTAGATCTCATCTATTTCTCTGTCATTGGGTGGTCCCTGTGTCTTTCTTAGGGTCCTCTTTATTAGGTAGCCTCCCTGGAGTTGTGAGTTGCAGTCTGGTTATCCTTTGCTTTACATCTAGTATCCACTTATGAGTGAGTACATACCATGTTTGTCTTTCTGAGTCTGGGTTACCTCACTCAGGATGATTTTTTCCTAGTTCCATTCATTTGCCGGCAAACCTCATGATGCATTGTTTTTTCGGCTGAGTGGTACTCCATTGTATATATGTACCATATTTTATTTACCCATTCTTCAGTTAAAGGGCATCTAGGTTGTTTCCACATTCTGGCTATTACAAATAATGCTGCTATGACATAGTTGAGAATGTGTCCTTGTGGTATGATTGAGCATTCCTTGTGTATATGCACAAGGGTGGTATAGCTGGGTCTTGAGGAAGACTGATTGCCAATTTTTTGAGAAACCACCATACTGATTTCCAGAGTGGCTGTACAAGTTTGCATTCCCACCAACAGTGGAGGAGTGTTCCCCTTGCTCCACATCCTCTCCAACATAAGCTGTTTTCAGTCTTTTGGTCTTAGCCATTCTGACAAGTATAAGATGGTATCTCAGAGTTGTTTTGATTTGCATTTCCCTGATGATTAAGGATGTTGAGCAATTCCTTAAATGCCTTTCAGCCATTTGAGATTCTTCTGTTGAGAAATCTCTTTATCTCTATAGCCCATTTTTTTAAATTGGACTGTTGGTTATTTTGATGTCTAATTTCTTGAGTTCTTTATATGTTCTGGATATCAGCCCTCTGTCAGATGTGGGGTTGGTGAAGATCTTTTCCCATTCTGTAGGCTGTCGTTTTGTCTTATTTACTGTGTTCTTTGCCCTACCAAAATTTCTCAATTTCAAGAGGTCCCATTTATTAATTGTTGCTCTCAGTGTCTGTGCAACTGGTGTTATATTTAGGAAGTGATCCCCGGTGCCAATATGTTCAAGACTACTTCCTAGTTTCTCTTCTATCAATTTCAGAGTAACTGGATTTATGTTGAGGTCTTTAATCCACTAGGACTTAAGTTTTATGCACGGTGACAGATATGGATCTATTTGCAGCCTTCTACACATTGATGTCCAGTTATGCCAGCACCATTTGTTGAAGATGCTTTCTTTTTTCCATTGTATATTTTTGGCTTCTTTGTCGAAAATCATATGTTCAGAGGTGTGCAGATTAATGTCAGGGTCTTCAGTTCAGTTCCATTGGTCCACATGTAGGTTTTAATTCCAGTACCAAGCTGTTTTTTATTACTGTAGCTCTATAGTAGAGCTTGAAATCAGTGATCATGATGCCTCCAGAGGTTGTTTTATTGTACAGGATTCTTCTGGCTATCCTGGGTTTTTTGTAATTCCATATGAAGTTAAATATTTTTTCCAGGCCTATGAAGAATTGTGTTGGTATTTTGATGGGGATTGCACTGAATCTGTAGATTTCTTTCGGTAAGATTGCCATTTTTACTATGTTAATCCTATCTATCCATGAGCATGGGAGATCTTTCCATTTTCTGACATCTTCTTCAATTTCTTTCTTCAGGGACTTAAAGTTCTTGTCACACAGTTCCTTCACTTGTTTAGTTAGAGTTACCCCAAGGTATTTTATATCATTTGTGGATATTGTAAAGGGTAATGTTTCTCTGATTTCTTTCAAAGCCCATTTGTCATATATATATATATATATATATATATATATATATATATATATACATATGAGGGCTAATAATTTTTTTTGAGTTAATCTTGTATCCTGCTACATTACTGAAGGTGTTTATAAGCTGTATGAATTCCCTGGTTGAATTTTTGGGGTCACTTATGTATACTATTATGTCATCTGCAAATAGTAAAAGTTTGACTTATTCCTTTCCAATTTGTATCCCCTTGTTCTCCTTTTGTTGTCTTATTTCTCTGACTAGAACTTCTAGTACTATATTGAATAAGTATGGGGAGAGCAGACAGCCTTGTCTTGCTCCTGATTTTACTGGAATCGCTTTGAGTTTCTTTCCATTTAATTTGATGTTGGCTGTTGGCTTGCTGTAAATTGCCTTTATTATGTTTAGGTATATTCCCTGTATTCCTGATCGCTCCAAGACCTTTATCATGAAGGGGTGTTGGATTTTGTCAAATGCCTTTTCAGTATCTAGTTAGATGATCATATGATTTTTTTTCTTTCAGTTTGTTTACATGGTGTATTGCATTGACAGACATGTTGAACCACCCTTGCATCTCTGGGATGAAGCCTACTTGATCATGGTGGATAATTATTTTGATATGTTCTTGGAGTCTGTTTGCCAATATTTTCTTGAGTATTTTTGCATCAATGTTCATGAGGGAGATTTTTCTGTAGTTCTCTTTCTTTGTTGCATCTTTGTTTGGCTTGGGGATCAGGGTAATTGTAGCCTCACAGAAGAAGTTTGTTAATGTTCCTTCTGTTTCTATTCTGTAGAACAATTGAAAGAGTATTGGTATTATTTCTTCTTTGAAGATCTGGTAGAATTCTGCACTGAGACCATCTGGGCCTGGGTTTTTTCTTTCTTTCTTTTTTTTGGTTGGGAGACTTTTAATGACTGTTTCTATTTCCTTAGGGGTTATTGGTCTATTTAAATAGTTTATCTGGTCTTGATTTAACTTAGGTATGTGGTACCTATACAGAAAAGTATCCATTTCTTTTAGATTTTCTAATTTTGTGGAGTGCAGGTTTTTAAAGTATGACCTGATGGTTCTCTGGATTTTCTCCATGTCAGTTGTTATGTTTCGCTTTTCATTTCTGATTTTGCTAGTTTGGATGCTCTTTCTCTGCCTTTTGGCTAGTTTGGATATGGGTTTGTCTATCTTGTTGATTTTCTCAAAGAACCAACTCTTTGTTTCATTGATTCTTTGTATTATTCTCTTTGTTTCTTTTTTTTTTTTTTTATTGATTTCAGCTCTCAATTTAATTATTTCCTGGTGTCTATTCCTCCTGGGTGACTTTGCTTCTTCTTGTTCTAGGGCTTTCAGATGTACTGTTAAGTCACTAGTGTGAGATTTCTCCAACTCCTTTATGTGGGCATTTAGTGCTATGAATTTCCCTCTTAGCACTGCTTACATAGTGTCCCATAAGTTTGGGTATGTGGTATATTCATTTTCATTGATCTCTAGGAAGTCTTTAATTTCTTTCTTCCTCGACCCTTTGGTGATTCAGTTGATCATTATTCAGTTTCCATGAGATTGTAGGCTTTCTGTAATTTTTGTTGTTGTTGAAATCTAACTTTAAACCCTCGTGGTCTGATGGAACACAGGTGGTTATTCCAATTTTTTTGTATCTGTTGAGATTTGCTTGGTGGCCAAGTATGTGGTCAATTTTAGAGAAGGTTCCATGGGATGCTGAGAAGAAGGTATATTCTTTTATATAGGATGGAATGTTCCATAGATATCGATTCAGTCCATTTGAGTCATAACATCAGTTAAATCCCTTATTTCTGTGTTAAGTTTCAATTTTGCAGATCTGTTCAGTGGAGAAAGTGGTGTTTTGAAGTCTCCTAATATTAATGTGTGGGGCTTTATGTGTGATTTAAGCCATAGTAATATTTCTTTTACATATGTGGGTGCCCTTGTGTTTGGGGCATAAATGTTCAGAATTGAAACTTCATCTTGGTGGATCTTTCCTGTGATGAGTATGTAATGCCCTTCTTGATCTCTTTTGATTGATTTTAGTTGTAAGTCTATTTTGTTGGATATTAGGATGGCTACACCAGCTTGCTTCTTAAGACCATTTGATTGGAAAGACTTTCCCTGCATCAGAAAAGCACACAGTGGAATCACCTCACCACTGACTGGCTTTTCCTTTACTTCCCCAAGCCCTCTGAGCAAGTATTGGATCATTTTGTTGTAGTCTCTCTACAGAAAATTACACAGGTGCTTGAATTCCAAAACCTCCCACTGGGTACCTCTGCCTTCAGGCAGCTCTGTGCTTTCACTTCCCACCAATCACAAATGCTGCTTTTGCACATGAAGATTGCTGGCAGTTTGGCTCCTTTCCCCACCCCATGGGTTGTGGCTTTCCCTAGGCCCCCACCTCAGGCTGCTGACATGCAATCAGAGGCAGCTGTCCTCAGGCAGGCTGTACATTGCCTGTGTTCTCTGCTCAGATGTGCTGCACAGCAGAAGTCAGCCTCACACTTCACAATCATCATCATCAGATTTGGTGAGACAATTGGGAATTCTTAAAGAGGGGAATTAAATTTTTAAAAAGAGAGAGAGAGAGTGTTTCTTAAGTTAAAAAATTGAAAACATTATTATGATGGAGGGAGTTAGGTCTCTGTATGATTACAAAATGGATAGTTTAAAAATGGAACAATTAAGCTGGGTGGTGGTGGTGGAGGCGGCGGCGGCGGCGGCGGCGGCGGCGGCGGCGGCGGCGGCGGCGGCGGCGCACACCTTTAATCCCAGCACTCAGGAAGCAGAGCCAGTCGGATCTCTGTGAGTTCAAGGACAGCCTGGACTACCAATTGAGCCCCAGGAAAGGCACAAAGCTACACAGAGAAACACTGTCTCGAAAAACCATAAATAAATAAATAAATAAATAAATAAATAAATAAAAAATAAATATATAAGTAAATAAATATGGAACAATTAAATGAGAGGATAATTAACTTAGATGGGATATATGTAATGTCAATTATAAACATTATTGGTTTGATAATATCTTGTATAATATTAGAGGGACCAGCCTCAATATTATACATCCCAGGGGCTCAGGAGAGAGAACTACTAACGGCGAGGACTATTATCAGGAAATATAATCTCAGCACACCAAGTTCTATAGTCCACTTGCTTTAATTCCTCTGGCATAACATCCTTTATACACAGCTTCAGTTCTGTTCTCATGTCTAGCTCCTTTCTTGCCTGATTTCTCTCTATATTTATCTACTGTCCCCTCTATGTTCTATCTTAATTCCTTCATATAGTTCTGCCCCTTCTAGGTTCTCATCCATCTTGTTCCTTCCCATATCATCTCCTCTCCCGTCTCCTTCTCTCTCATCTGGCTCTTCCTCATCTTCCATCTCGTTCCTCTAGTACTCTCCTGTAGCCCTTCAATCTACTTCTTCCCCATCTCAGTTTGTTCCTCTCAAGTTCTTACCTATCTCGTTCTTCCATTCTCTTCTCCTCTTCTCTGTCCTCTCGTGCCCTGGGAGTCCTGGTATATATACACCTACAAACAGTATTCCCTTAGCAGTGTAAAACCAGGCTTCCAGGGTTAAATGGAGGGGTGATAAGAATCACACAGGGAGGCAATAACCGTTAATTATCACTTGCAACCCCAAAGGGAAGTGACCAATGGGGAAATGAATTAACTAAAGGTTAAATTCAGGTAATATCTAAGAAGAGGGTTCTTATGTGCTCAACTATAATCTTAAACGTGGTTGGTAGAAAGTGTTAAGAATCTATAAGTTGCTAGGTCAATGGGAGAAATAAAACTGTCTTCTTTTTTTCTGTAGCTCCTGTCTGTCCAAGCTATTTGCCATTTTTCTGCAGGGTGGGGGAAAGTGTGCTCAGTCGCTAGGCAACCTGTACAGCTAGATGCCTCTGGTGATAGTTAAAGGGAGATCTGGAACTGGTGGTAAGGTTTGGGAAAAGAGGAAGTAAGGCTTAATTGGCACATCCGCCAGGCCTTCTCAAACAGGTAGCCTGGATGCTTAAGTCTGTTCTTAGAGAGTACAGAGGTATCTCTGATAAGGTACTTTCCTCCATCTGGGGATAGACCTGGCCAGATGCTGCCAATGACAATTACAGGGAGGCTTGAACTGGGGTTCAGGCTGAGCAGAGCTGTCAGCGCAGAAGTTTATCTAAAAATTCCTAGAAGTGGTTAGGTAAGGAGTTAGAGGTCTATAAAATTAGTAAGGCTGTAAGAAAGGAGGGTCTGAGCTAAGTTGTGTAAAGCTATTACTTAATGTCTACCTGACCTAGGCGGTGTCCCCTTGTGGAATTTACCTTAAGTCAGGAGACTCGCCTGTGGGTTGTTATCACTGTTAATCCTCGGAAATTGGGTGACCACCTGGGTGATGTCTCCTTTAGTCAGTCCACATTGTTAGCCCTTCTTAGGGAAAAATCAATTGGGAAAACTATGAAGGCACACATGATTTTAATAACAGAATACAGCTGATATATAACAAGCCAAGTAACACCAAAAACTCCTTGGGATTTGGCTTCCTCTGGAGGAATTCCCTGATTTCTCCAGGTAGTGACTTTGTCATAACCAGCTGAGTTCTTATGATATTCCTGCAGCCCACAGCAATAATACTTGTTTCATTACTTAAAAACTTTGTTGATATGAGTGCCATGATGCAGGACTTGAAAAGTTACTACTGATAATATGCAAGCCCTACAACTAATTACTAAAGAAAATAATTCAGTTTTTTGTAGATGAAATTCTAAATGATCCTATTAAATAAAAAAATATGGTTCCTGAAATTGGATTAAGGCATGAGAGAGATCAGAGGAATAACAACAGCCATATCTAATCTTACCTCACCAACTCACAGCTTCCAAATTCGAGATACAACCTCTCTACCCATGCCTATATGACTTGCTATTCTGCCATCTGACTTACTCTCTGTGTCCAAATGCATCACTTCCTCTTCCTGCACAGCTCTGTCACTTCCTGTCTGTCTATACAGACCTCCAGACCTCCATGGTTAACTGGTGTTGATTTTAAGGCATGTTCCAACACACTTGGCTCTGTTTCCAATGTGGCCATCAACTCATGGAGGTCCAGAGTTGGATCCATCTCAAAAGAGATCAAGAAGGACACTCATCACAGGAAAGATCTCTGCCTGCCAAGTGGTAGGATTAAAGGCATGTGCTAAACATTGCATGACTTTTGTGTTTACTTATAATGGCTGACTTCTTCCCTGATCTCCAGACAAGCTATATTTATTAAAGCACAAATAAAATGTCACCACATTTCAGCACAAATCAAGTATCACCACAGTTTTGACTGATAAGTTTCAAGCCTTAGAAAAACTTATTAAAACAGATAATAGAGATATTCAGACACAGACAGAGGAATTTAAAGGAGAACCAACCTCACCATTACAGTATAAAATTAGAGAAACAGCCCAAGGTTATCAAACAACCAACCTTCGTTCATCCAATCTCCTTATGGGAACAACTGTGAGATGACAGGTATCCCAAGGCTATGTAAGAGCTGAATGGATTCCAGTGGCAATGTTAAATTTGAGGAGATTTAAGGAAGCAATAGTCTCATATGATATAGATTCACCTTTTGTGAGGCAGAAGTTAAATTCATGGTCAACTAGTAAAAGAATTGTCCCACCAAACTAGTAAGACTTGGTTACAGCAGTATTGGAAGCTGGTCCTCCATTACAGAGGAAAGATGAGGCTAGGACCACTGAACAATGAAGTAGGGCTAGAGTTATTGAAATTCCTCAAGACCAACTTCTTGAAGACAGAGATTATGCTGATGGACAAAGACCATCTCTATATGATGGCCACACCCTGGCTCTATGCTGTGAAGCAGCTTTGGATGCTTGGAACAGAACTGAAGAAGTCAGAAAGAGAATTGAGTCATTTACTAAAGTTATACAGGGCCCAAAAGAAACCTTCACTGATTTTTTTTTTTACAAAGATTGAATTCAACTGCAAATAGAATTATCCCAAATTCAGAAGCTAGGCAAATAATAAATGAAATTTGGCTTTTGAAAATGCTAATTCACAATTCAAAAGGAATTTTAAGCCTTTAAAGGCAGTATTAGCACCACAGAAGAATGGATCTGAGATACAGTCAATATTAAATTGTATAACCACGGTGATGCTTGGATAGGAGAGGTGATTTTCAGAGGCTTGAAGAAAAATCAAAATGTCAAATGTTTCAATTGTAACAAACAAGGTCACCTTAAAAGGGATTGTAGACAGGGCATTCCTGGATACAATGTCGTTTCTATGAATAATCTCAACAGAAGGCCACTGACTTCTGGTGTATGCAGAAGGTGCAACAAAGACTGGCATTGGACCAATGAATGCAGATCAACAAGGGACAGACAAGGTAACACTTTGCCATTGGGAAATGCCTTGGGGGACCTCTTGCAGGCCCCCATGTCAAATGTGGTTCAGTCACTCCCTGTAATCATGGGGGAAACTCCTCCCCAGAGCAATTAAAGGACCTAATGCCTATTGTAAAAAATCATACTGTTCTGGATGACAGAACAGCCTTAGAGGATAAATAAATAAACTTTCAGGAGAAACCATAAAACAAATATTTTGGCAAACTTCAATAAATGATCAAAAACTAAAGCTAAAAATATGAATAAATGACATTGTAAATGAAGGTTTTATATACATAGGGGAGATGTAACAATAATTACAACAGAATCTTGCCACCTTAATGAAGGAGTTTATCAGCTGGTTCCCTGATCGAAGTTTTTGGGTCACTTATGTATGCTATCATATCATCAGCAAATAGGGCAATTTGACTTCTTCCTTTTCAATTTGTATCCACTTGATCTCCTTTTGTTGTCTTGTTGCTCTGGCTAGAACTTCAAGTACTATATTGAATAAGTATGGGGAGAGTGGACAGCCTTGTCTTGTTCCTGATTTTATTAAAATCGCTTTGAGTTTCTTTCCATTTAATTTGTTGTTGGCTGTTGGCTTGCTGTAAATTGCCTTTACTGTGTTTAGGTATGTTACTTGTATTTCTGATCTCTCCAGAATCTTTATCATGAAGGGTTTGGATCATGTTGGATTTTGTCAAAGGCCTTTTCAGCATCTAATGAAATGATCATGTGTTTTTTTCTTTCAGTTTGTTTATATGGTGTATTACAGTGACAGATTTTCATATGTTGAACCATTCTTCCATCCCTGGGATGAAGCCTACTTGGTAATGGTGGATAATTTTTTTGATGTGTCCCTGGATTTGGTTAGCCAGTATTTTCTTGAGTATTTTTGCATCAATGTTCACGGGCAAGATTGGTCTGTAGTTCTCTTTCTTTGTTGCATCTTTGTGTGGTTTGGGTGTCAGGGTAATTGTAGCCCCATGGAAGGAGTTTGGTAATGTTCTTCTGTTTCTATTGCATAGAACAATTTGCAGAGTGTTGGTATTAGCTCTTCTCTGAAAATCTGGTAGATATCTGTGTTGAAACCATCTGGTCCTGGGCTTTTTTTTTTTTTTTTTGGTTGGGAGAATTTTAATGATCGTTTATATTCCTTAGTGGTTATTGGTCTATTTAGATAGTTTATTTGGTCTTGATTTAACTTTGGTATATGGTACCTATCCAGAAAATCATCCATTTCTTTTAGATTTTAAAATTTTGTAAAGTTTTGTAAAGTTTGTAAAATTTTGTAAAGTTGTAAATATTTTGGAAGTATGACCTGATGATTCTCTGGATTTCCTCTTTGTCTGTTGTTATATCTCCCTTTTCATTTCTGATTTTGTTAATTTGGATGCTCTTTCTCTGCTTTTTGGTGAGTTTGGATATGGGTTTGTCTATCTTGTTCATTTTCTCAAAGAGCCAACTCTTTATTTCATTGATTCTTTGTATTGTTCTCTCTGTTTCTATTTTATTGATTTCAGCCCTCAATTGGATTATTTCCTGGTGTCTGTTTCTCCTAGATGAGTTTGCTTCTTATTCTAGAGGTTCTAGGTGTGCCGTTAAGTTACTAGTGTGAGATTTCTCTATCTTCTTTATGTGGGCATTTAGTGCTGTGAATTTTCCTCTTAACACTGCTTTCATAGTGTCCCATAAATCTGTGTATGTTGTACATTCATTTTCATTGATATCTAGGAAATCTTTAATTTCTTTCTTTATTCCTTCCTTGACCCATTGGTGATTCAATTGCGCATTATACAGTTTCCATGAAATTGTTGGCTTTCTGTAATTTTTGTTGTTGTTGAAATCTAACTTTAATCCATGGTGGTCTGATAAAATACAGGAGGTTATTCCAATTTTTTTGTATCTGTTGAGATTTGCTTTGTGACCAAGCATGTGGTCGATTTTACAGAAGGTTCCATGGGGTGCTGAGAAGAAGGTATAGCCTTTTGTGTTAGGGTAGAATATTCTGTGGGTATCTATTAAGCCATTTGAGTCATAACTTCTGGAAGTTCCCTTATTTCTCTGTTAAGTTTCTGTCTGGCAGACCTTTCCATTGGTGAGAGTGGAGTGTTGAAGTCTCCTACTACTAGTGTGTGGGTTTTAATGTGTGATTTAAGCTTTAGTAATGTTTCTTTTACAAATGTGTGTGTCCTTGTATTTGGGGCATAAATATTCAGAATTGAGACTTCATCTTGATGAATTTTCCCTGTGTAAAATATGTCATGTCCTTTCCGATCTCTTTTGATTGAATTTAGTTTGAAGTCTATTTTATTGGAATTTAGGATAGCTACACCAGCTTGCTTCTTAAATCCATTTGATTGGAAAGTCTTCCCCTAGCCTTTTCTTCTGAGGTGGTGTCTGTCTTTGAAGTTGAGGTGTGCTTCTGTAAGCAGCAGAATGATGGATTTTGTGTTAGAATCCATTCTGTTAGCCTGTGTTTTTTTATAGGTGAATTGAGACCACTGATATTAATGGATATTATTGACCAGTGATTGTTAATTCCTGTTATTTTTTTTGGTGGTTGTTGAAAGACCCTAGCCCTTCAGGCTTACACCCCCAAGGCCCAGGAAATGAGAAACTAAAAATCTAGTTCCAAGGGCAAGCTGACTCAATCATTATTCAACCATCCCTGTAACAATGTAACAAAGTAAAAAGATTTCTGTTAAGAGATGTGCTCAACTGTGACTGGGATAGTTGCAAGTGTTCCAGAAAGGACCACTGTGACCTTTGTGTAAACTCCACTCCCGCCCTGATACCGCCCTTGAGGTTACAGGAAGAATGTACATGTGGATGTGACTGTAACCACTCTGTGATCAGACCATGATCTTAGAAATGAAATTGTATGGGAATTGTAATCTTATGGCTTCTGTGGGTTTTTCCTTTAAAAGCCCCCATGTGACTACAGTACAAGGCGACTCTTGCTCTTTGGAGCAGAGTTTGCCTGACTGTACAGCCAGTGCATTAATAAACACCTCTTGCTGTTGCATCAACTGAACTGGAGTCTAGGTTCTTGGGGTGTCCACTTGAGACCCTAGATTTTTAGGGTCTAATAGTTGTGTTGTGTGTTGTGTGCTTCCCTTCTTTGGTATTTATTGGTGTGTAACTATTTATTGCCTGTGTTTTCACGGGTGTATCTCTAGAAGGATTTTTCCTTCTAGAGATTTCTGTATGGCTGGATTTGTGGAAAGATAATGTTTAAATCTGGTTTTATCATGGAATATTTTGTTTACTCCCTGTATGTTTATTGAGAATTTTGCTGGGTATAATAGTCTGGGTTGGCATTCATGGTCTCTTAGTGTCTGCATAATGTCGGATGACAGCAATGTTATCCAGCTATATGCCTGCCTGAGAGGCTGAGAGCTCCTTCATGACTATGTAGATGTACACGACTATGCAGAAAACATTTTCTGCTCATGGTTAGATATGAGGGACACACTGCTCCCCATTTCAGAATGGCAGTGTTTATTAATGGGACCCAATGCCTACAAGAGGAGGAATAGCCTTTCACATCAAAAGAATCAAAGCTGCAATATATTGGGAAAAAGGACTTCTTCCCTCAGAGGACAAAGACATTTAAAACAGACACAAAATCCTACAGCTCCTTGAGGCTGTCTGCCGGCCCCCACCCCCTAGCCCCTGGTCTGGCACTGGTGCACTGTTAGGCTCACACAAAGAGCTAAGGTGGAGTCCGTGGAGACACAGCACCACGGTCCCTTCCATTAAACCCAGAGAGTATGTTTACACCCTTAGAGCTTCCAGAGCTCCCTTCATGGAAGCTAGAAGGAATAAAAAGAATAACCAAAAAAGGGCTGCTGAATACCCGGAGGGCTGGCTGGTTACCTAAGAGTCAAAAATAGTAATTCCTGAGATGACCTCTCCTAGCCCAGTTGGGCAAACTCATGGAACAACCCATCTGGAAAATCTGCCCTACGAGAATTGTTGCAAAGATATTTGGTGGCCTGGAGATTACCAACACTGACCAAACAAGTTGGCAAAGCCTGTCTGCAGTGTGCTTGGAACAATCCCAAGCAGACCTACAAGCTGATACAAAAACGCAGGTCCTTCCTACCCATTTAAACATCCATAACTGGTCCTCAATGACATTCCACCCAGCAAAGGGGACGGATACTTGCTGGTTGTGGCGTGCACTTTTGCAGGCTGAGTAGAATAGAAGCCTTTCCTACCTGCGCAGAGGATTAACCTGGAACTTGTGCTCATGCTACCACCCCCCATCATTAGGATGGGTTGAGAGAGTAAGTAGAACTTTGAAGTGACACTGATCAAACATTACCAAGAATGAGACCTCCCTTGGGCAGAAATTCAGCCACTTTTACTGTTTAGGGCGTAACGCATGCCCTGTAAATGTAGTTAGTCTCCTTTTGAGATCCTGTCTGGCCACCCACCTCCGCTGCTCCCAAAGCCTCAGGGGACCTCTGAAAGTATGGACACACAAACCTTTAGCAGTTCTTGAAAAACTTGGCTGTCACTGCACACAAACATTGCCCAATCCTCAGCACTCTCTTAGCTCTTAAAGCTGCAGGTATCAAGCTGTGGCTACACCGCAGGAGCAAGTCAAGGTTGCTGTAGACCCCGACCAGGAGTGGACCATGAGAGCCCACCCAGCCAAGCCTCTGTGAAACTGGCCATCTCAAAACGACCTCAGATGGGGGCAATGGCTCAGCTCCCACTCTGCCTCCTGATGTCCTTCTGATTCTGTGGATGTGCACCTATACAGTTCCTACCCAGCATCTCTGACCCTGTCACGTAAATTAGTCTGGAGAAAAGACTTGTCCCAAGGCAGCTCCAATTCCTGGACAGCCATCAGTATAACTTAGCACCCCCTAGAGGGGCTCTGTTGTATCTCCTTCTGGTAGTGCTACTTGGGAATATGCCAGTCACATATCATCCCTCAGACCTCATCATTCTGTGATGGAACTGCCTGCACCAATAAAACAGACTATAGTTCCTTTTGGAGATGGCCCCAGCCAGTGACAGACTATGGACAAGAGAACAATTTGGGGAGAACATATTGTTCAAGAAATCAAAGTCACTCTTCAGAATCAGATTGATTCATTGGCAGCAATGTTCCTCCCAAACCACTGAGGACTTGATTACTGCTGAAAAGGGAGGCATATCCATGGTTTTAAGTGGAGAATACTATGTTTTTGCTGCTCAATCAGAAATATATGAGAAAATACAAAACAGTTATAGAGAAGAGAAGGCCAGAGGTAGAGTTGAGAGGCCATGAAGGGACTTCATGCGGACCCAGGCTGGCTCTGTTAATGGGGCCTCTTAGGTTGACCATAGCAGGACTTCTGTTAGGACTGTTCATCTTAGACACCCTGTCCAGGGTCATCAGAACTAGAGTAAAAAGAGTCAAGCTGCAGGTGACACAGCAGGTGGTATCACCCGACTTCTTAGACAGATTCATAGGGTGCTATGAGGGTAAAGAGGAGGGAATGAAGTAGAATGAGGTAGTAAAGACCATTATTAGATGTTGATCTAGTGGCTTATTTTCTCAGTTACTTAAAGCTCTACTTGTATGGCCTATTTGCCAAAGGATAACTTCAAGTGGAACAAAATGATCCTAAAACGTAACTGAAAAAAAAAAAAGGTCATTGCCCTTAATGACCTGCTGACTACTTCTGTATTTTACATAGCTTCTGTAAAATCTTGCTTGCTTGACTGCCCAAACTTGTCATTTTAGAGTATAAAGTGGACATGCAAACTGGACTTGGGACCACAACCTTTCAGGAGTTATCTGTGCTTCAGTCCACCAGTGACACTCCTCTGTTCCACTCTCATTGTTGCTGGAGTGCTTACTTATTCCAGAAAAATCACTGCAACACTGCTTGAAAACTCTGAAAGGTTTGTCACATTTAATTATGTCACTCTGCAAAATCCCACCCATCTTAATTCTCACACCTGTATAAGTTCTGTTCTTCTGGCAACTCTAGAGGACTGCATTGCTCTGCTTTGACAGGTCAGCTCTTAGCAGCCTCCTCAGGAGCATATACAGGCCACTTCCATTCAACACTTGAGCGAGCCAGGCCACTTGAGCAGCCTCACTGAAGCCCACAACTGTGTCAAGATGACTGACAGTATCTTCTTGTTTGAGGGGATCCAGATGCTGTCTGACTTCCATAGTGTGGAGTCTCTGTCTTTTGCTCAAAAATTTTTGGTGAAAGATGATGATGTCATCATAGTGAGCTACCCTAGATCAGGTAAGAAAAGTGTGTGTGTGTGTGTGTGTGTGTGTGTGTGTGTGTGTGTGTGTGTGTGTGTAACTTGGGGGGGGGGTTAACCTATGTCCCAGTTACTGTTCTATTGTTGTAAATAGACACCATGGCTAAGGCAACTATAAAGGAAGATATTTATTTGGGGGCTTACTTACAGTTTCAGAGGGTTAGTACGTAATCATCATGGTAGGGAGCATGGTGGCAGACCAGCAGACATGGCACTGTAGCAGAAGCTGAGAGCTCACATTTGATTCACAAATTGCAGGCAGAGAGAGGGTAGGGGGAGAGACTGGCCTTGGGTGGGCTTTTGAAATCTCAAAGCCCAGCCTCAGTGACACTTCCTCCAACAAGGCCCACATCTCCTCCAACAAGAGCATGTTTCCTAATTCTTCCCAAACAGCTCCACTACCTAGATATCAAACATTCAAACATATGAGCCCATGGGGACCATTCCCATCCAAATCACCAAAATCTGTATGCTTTTTCCAATGTCAGTTACACCATTTTATATTTCCACCAAAAATGCTTATGAAATTTTCAACACATCAGTTCCCTAAAATCCTGTCCTTTGAGGATCTTAGGAGGCACAAGTAGGGATGACTGATTAAAATATTGGTCAAAGTAAATTATATGTTTGAAATTATAAAAGAATAAAAAAGAAAAACATATAGTTTAAAACAAATACTGACTATTTATGATCAACTTAACCCTTGGTCTGCCTCCCCTATGTACAGGTTAGGGAGTGGGGCTGAAAAATTCCAACCCTCTAATTCTGTTGCATTGATTCAGGTGACCAGCTTATATCCTTGGCCTATTTATGGGGCATAGCCACTTTTCTTATGCACAGAAAACCTCTACTAATTCAGAGATTACGTGATATTAGAAGTTGTATGCTAGGAATCTTGGAGATAGACTCTATCATCTATCTTCTATCTATCTATCTATCTATCTATCTATCTATCTATCTATCTATCTATCTATCTATCTATCTACTATCATCTATCTATCTATCTATCTATCTATCTATCTATCTATCTATCTATCTATCTATTTGTATATCTGTCATCTACCACCCTATATGCTTACTTACCTATCTAACATGGTCTTAGACTGGTCCTGAGGCACAGATCCCTACATCAAGTAACTGTGTAACTGAAAAGGCACCCACACATCACTAGTGTGTCAGTAATAATTAGCTCAGCTCATCATATTTTATGACTGTGTCTCCCAGGGAAAGGTACCTCTTGCAGGTTTCCATTAGCTCTTGTCAGTTTCTAAATCTCGGGGTGCTCTCAAGAAACACAGAGCTTCTCTCTCATCTTGGGGATGGGAAATGTTGAGAATGGGATGGAGATGAGGCTGACTCAGGGCTCACTCTCACTAATTGTCAGACACTGAGATGGGCAAGACTTGAACACTGCTTGATTTCCAGTTGGCTCTGCCATTTCCAGGTGTGTGAATGTGAGCACACTTTCTCATTCATGTCACCTTATTTTCAGACAATAATTATTTGTACTTCAAGAGTTAGTGTCTTCCCTAGAAATACCCTGATAAGACACAACTTTGGGGAGAAAACAGTTTATTAACATTTACAGTTGCAGGATTCAATCCATCATTGAGAGGAATTCAAGGCTGAAAAGCAAGCAAGCTAGTCACACTATGTCCATGGTCCATGTAGAAATGACTGTGACTTTCTGCCTTCCTTCTCTGGTCTCATATAGCTCAGGAACTCCTGTCTAGGGAATGGTGCTGTCCACAGTGAGCTGGGTCTTCCTATGTTAATTAACAACCAAGACAATCCCCCTCAGACCAACCTGATCTAGATAATTTCTCATTAAGACTTTCTCCCTGGAGGGATGAGAAAACTTGAAGTGAGTTCATGAAACCAGAAAGTATCAAGAACAGTATCAAGAAGACAGGCTGACAGGACAGGGTATTGGGGTAAATTCTGGGGCTTTAAACAAAGCTCTTGACCCCTCTCCCAACTGGGATAACTCTCAGAGCATTTTATAGTCAGTATGTTTAAAGCAAAGTTCATGACCTTGTCAATCCTGTCCTGTAAAATGATATTTTCACCTCTTTCATCTCACTTTCATCTACATGAAAGGATCCCAGCACTTAAAAACAAATCAAAACAAAACAAAACAAAAAAAAAGTATGCGAGATGGGTAAGAGAAACAGGGATGAAGATTTTAGCAAGCATTATGATTCATTGTGAAATGAACGGGCTTTGGAGAAGATAAGTATCTTGCTTGGCCTCTTGAAGCTAACAAATGAAAGGGCTTGGAGTAAAACCAGGTATTTTTTGTTTCAAAACCATTGATTAAAATACTTTAACTAGACATTCTAGACAGCTTGCTCTTTTTCCCCCCATAAAGCAAGAAATAACATCAATAGCTTATTTCTGACATTCAGTATTATGAGCATCTTTTCATTTGTCAGAAGTGCATGCCTTACTACTAACACAAAGGACCATTTTCAAGTGATATACTTTCTTTCTTTCCTGGTGTACTTATATTCAGATGTGAGAATCGGTAGAGGTGAATGTCTCAAAAGAAACTAGTGTTTTTCCAACTAAAAAACAAAAACAAACAAAAAACCAAAGACTTTCCCCAAGTACTTCTAGTTTCTGTCAAGTTGAGAGTTGTAAGGATCACAGTATTCAATAAAGCTGTTGCAAATAGATACATGAATTAATATAGAGGTTAAAACAAAATTAATGTGGTTTATGCCATCACAAGGCAGAACCAGAGGGTGGGTCAGGAGGGATGACTAAACCTTTTTTCATGCAGTCACCTTAGATACAAGATTTCTCATCTCTTTTTATTCTGCTAATGTCTTCATGGAGCCCTGGTAAGTCTATGGAACTCCATATAACCCTGTATGAGGTGGGATGGTAGGAGAGCAATCAGACTGCTTGTGCCTTCATTACCAATAAACCAAGCATATCTCTTTAATTTTTGTTATACTATTAAGATCTGATTAGACAGATACATAGACCTGGGAAAAATAGGTAAGTAGAAGGAAGTTTGACAAATCTATATAAAGCTATAATTAGATAAATGAGATGATGTGGTACGCCACTCACAGTATAGATTGTTGTTTCAAAAAAGCTAGAAAAAGTGATGTTCGAAGAGTCAACATGTAGATATGATATCCAGGTAAAGAGGTAGATTTGTTTAAAATGATATAAAAATGTGCAATATTGATATTACATTCTGTCACGGTATTTATACATCCTTTAATATTTCTGTTAAATTTAATGTGAGTGGAGAAAATATGAGCTAATGAGGGGCAGGACTGGAGAGATGGCTACACCGTTAAGAGCACTTTGTGCTCTTGCAGAGATCTGGGCTCAGCATCTACATATGGTGGCTCACAACCATCTGTAACATCAATGTAAGTCCTTGACTTTGGGATCCAAGGCAGGAACTCAAACAGGGTAGGAACCTGGAGGCAGTAACTGAAGCAGAGGCCATCAAAAGGTGCTGCTTACTGGCTTTCTCCTCCTGGTCTACTCAGCCTGCTTTCCTTTCTTATATTCTAGGACCACTGGCCCAGGGTGGTACTGCCCACAGTGGTCTGGTTCCTCCAAATCAATCATTAATCAAGACTGTGCTCCACAGGCTCCCTACAGGCCAATTTGATGGTGGCGTTTTCTCAATTGAGGTTTCCTTTTCCCAGATGACTCTAGCTTATGTCACATTGACACAAACAAACAAACAAACATAAATAACCAGCAGTGGTGGTGGTGGGTTAAAGGTGGAGGGTATAATAGAACACAGGCAAAAGGAAAGTAGAGAGGGGTATTACTGTGGGTGGAAAGTTTTAAACAGGGATGATATGAGAATTAGAGATATAAGGGGAGATGGGAGTTCAGGAACGGAGGAAGGATTAACCAAGATTAAAAAGTACGATGAAACCACATGGAAGTCTGCTGGCTTGTATCCAAGCAGAAAACACAAAAGTGAAACCTAAGAATAAAACCAAATAAAAATACCTTAATCATTCAACATATGAAACATTTTCTTTACTATGATAATGTAATGTAATTTGATTGTTCTCATTTTCCCACAACCAGGAACACACTGGATGATTGAAATGGTCAGTCTGATTGTCTCCAAAGGGGACCCTACTTGGGTCCAAACTGTCAAAAATTTTGCCAGGTCTCCAGGGCTTGAGTCTAAAGATGAGCAGAAACTATTGCTGGACCAGGATGGACCACGTCTCATGAGTACACATCTTCCCATACAACTGTTTCCCAAGTCTTAATTGACATCCAGTGCTAAGGTGAGTGGATGCTGGTCTCTATGATGAAATTTTTGTTTATATTTTATTTTATTATTATTATTTTTTTATTAAGAAAATTTTTAATTCATTTTACATACTAATCAAAGATCCCCCTCTTCCCTCCTCCTGCCCCTCTAGCCTCCCCCTTCCAGCCCACCCCTCATTCCCTCCTACAAGAAGGAAAGGCCTCCCATGGGGGGGAACATGCAGTTGAGGCAGGTCTAAGCCCCTCCCCCTGCCTCAAGGCTGTTCGAGGTGCCCCATCATAGGTAGTGGGTTTCACAAAGCCTGCTCATGCACCAGGGATAGATTCTGATCCTACTGCCAGGGGGCTCCCTAAGCGGGTCAAGCTACACAACTGTCTCACTATCCAGAGGGCCTAGCTCAGTCCCACGGAGACTCCACAGCTGTTGATCTAAATTTCATGAGTTCCCACTAGTTTGGTTTGGTTGTCTCTGCATGTTTCCCCATCATGATCTTGATGCCCTTGCTCATCGAATCCCTCTTCTCTCTCTTCGACTGGATTCCTTGAGCTTGGCCTGTTGTTTGACTATGGATTTCTGCATCTGCTTCTATCTGTGTTGAAATCTTAGGAGGACTCTCTTTCTTAAACTGGCACACTCAAGGGTGTGTCCAAATTCATGGCCTGTGTGCCAGTCTCCCTAATACTCACATGTATGGAAACAGCTGAACTCACAGTTCTTCATTAACTGGTTAATGAATGATTAATGTTATGAATACTTGTTAACTCAGAAGTCAGCTTTCAACTTTGCATTTTTCCTTTTCCTTTTCCATGCGTGTATAAGTGGTGTGCATGTGTTGGGGCATGAGAGTGTAGGGTGTACAGGCACTTGTGGATGGGTGTGTATGGAGGCCCAAGGTTGATGTCTAGAAGTCTAGAATCATTTTCAATTTTCTTTTGTTTTTGTTTTTGTTTTTCGAGACAAGGTTTCTCTGTGTAGCTTTGCGCCTTTCCTGGAACTCACTCTGTAGCCCAGGCTGGCCTTGTACTCACAGGGATCAGCCTGCCTCTCTCTTCCGAGTGCTGGGATTAAAGGCATGGGCCGGCATCGCCGGCTTGCCTTATTCTTTAAATATTTGTTCTCTCTCTCTCTCTGTGAGTGTGGGTGGGGGGGTGGAGTAGGTGAGGATGCATGGCTCTCTTTCCACTGTGTGGGTCCCAGAAAGTTAGCCTAGCTCATCAGGCTTGATGGCAAATGCCCCTGCCCAGTGAACAACCTTACCAGTTCCCACCTATTCTTCTTGAGGCAGTGTCTCTCAATCAAACACAGTTCACTGGCATGACTTATCTTGGGAACCAGCATGCTCTGGAGATCTCCACCTTCTGAGGGTGGAATTACAGGCAGGCTTCTCACTTGCCTGGCATTTATGTGGTATATTAGTCAGGGTTCTCTATAGTCATAGAACTTTTGGTATGAATCTCTCTCCATATATATAAAGGGAATTTATTGGAATGACTTCTAGGCTATAGTATTGCTAATCTAACAATGGCTAGTGGTGAATGGAAAGTCCAAGAATCTAGTAGCTGCTCAGTCCCCTGAGGCTGCATGTCTCAGCTGGTCTTCTGTATATGCTGCAATCCTGGAGAAGTAGACTCCAATACTAGTGAAGGAATGGATGTGCTGGCAAGGTGAGGGCAGGCAGGCAAAAAGAAGCAAGCTTTCCTTCTTCCATTGTCCTTATATAGGCTTCTGGCAGAAGATGTGGCCCAGATTAAAGGTGTATCTATCGGTGGCCATGTCAGAGGAGTAGCAGATGGCAATTGACTTCAGGGGATTGGCCCACCAGCATGCAAGGCACTGATGGATGCATCTTGGATAGGCAAGGCTCCAAGAGCCTCAGCCCTAGAATATTTCTTGCTACTGCTGTGTATTTGCATGTCTGTCACTGCCATTTTTCTCTGGTATCTGGTATGGTGTGAATGGGTGTGGAGAGATCCCCACTGCCCTTGATGTAGTATGATCATCTCTTGGAAATGTCCTGTTTTACTGGGCATTTTTACCTGTGGATTTTTATGAAGATTACTTTTTCCTAAGCTGTACTTTTTAACTGAAGCAATGATTTTATACAATAATAGAGTTAGTTTAAACAGGATTTTGATGATTGAGGATTTGTAATAATTATAGTAAGGCATTATGATAGAGGTTATTTTAGTGGAAAAATTAACATAGGTAAAGGTAGGATAAAACATTGCCTTTGTAGGATGCAAAGGATAAAACAATAAAACAAGAAAGTGTCACACAGCTAGAACACATGAGCTTCTATTGAGGAGCCATACAGACTGTGGCTTATGTTAATGATTAAGAAAAACAACTGAGTCCCAGTAGCCCAGTAGAGAGTAGTTTAAATTCCTTTAATCTTAAGTTGGGAGATGTGTTCACAGGTTTCCCAGTGCATCATAACTGAAACAAAGCTTTGAAAATAATGTTAGACTGAGTTGTTTTTGTTAATAACTTTAAGATGAAAAACCCAAAAAGACAAATCTGAAGTTTTAGAAAGGCACATAGTTGAGTGAGGAACTCTTTAAAGTCAGGGAACAAGAACAAAGCAGCCCGATTATTGTTAGCTGGTGTGCCTTTCTTGCTTGGACAGTTTGGTGACCAAAGGCAGTGTTTAAATCCTTGTCCCCATTTCTGCCCTCTGCTTCCTGATATAAAGAACTGTTGATGAATATGTGTGCACCCTGAGGATTTAAAATAGAGCTGACCGGTTCTTTTTCATATATAAAAGTTTAGATTCGTGATTCTTCTAAGATTATCTTTTGAGATAAGTAGTAAAATGGTTGGCCCTTTCTTTGTAACTACAGTAAGCAGTCTGCTAGTAGAAGAACTGACTTGAAAAATACTTTTGCTTACACTCTCTTAATCTATAACAAGTTGCTTGGATAATATATGTGGGTTCTTGGAAAAACTTGTTTTTCACCTGTAATAAGGAAAGTGTTTAACCATGTAGGGGAAATGAAAACATTTTTTAAAAGCCTGTATTCATTGTAATCATCTACCTGAAAAATAGAATGTAGCCACATTGTGATTTTCATATTGCTTGAAAGATTTTGGTAGAGTATATAAGCTGTAAGATTAAAAAAAAAAACAAAGTAAGTTAGAAGAAAAACATCAAGAATGAGAGAAGGAAAACACTAGGAAAGATGTAGAGGAAGAATACAAAAGAATAAAGAAAGAGTCAGAAGAAAACTATCAAGAGAGTGTGTTGTCTTTTCCTTACTCCCTCAGATAAAAAAGCCTTAGTATGAGGACTCCATGGATTCCCTTCAAGCTCTGAGCTGCTGGAGGCTGGTCCTCATGGCAGCAGTATGTGCCTTCCCACCTCAAAATCTGGATCAAAGGCAGGTTGTCTTCCTGCCTCAAGATCCAGATCACAGGTGTGACCTCTGTTTCTGGATTGTATTCCAGATATAGTAAAGTTGACAACCAAGAACAGCCATCACATGTGGGTTTCTGAGGACCCAAACTCAAATCTTCATTTTTTTATGCAGCAAACATTTGAAGCAGTGGTTCTCAACCTTCCCAATGCTGAGGCCCTTTAATACAGTTCCTATGTTGTGGTGATCCCCACCCACTAGATTAGTTTCACTGCTACTTCATAACTATAATTTTGCTACTGTTGTGAATCATACTATAAATATCTGTGTTCTTTGATGGTCTTGGGGACCCCAGGTTGAGAAACCCTGCTTTAACCACGGAGGCATTTTTGCATCCCCTCAACTGTTCTTCCAACAGTGAACCATGCATGTCAGTGGCAGCTATGTAAACTTTCTCAGATGGAAGATCAACTTGGCATCTTCTATCTCAGAGTTAAGGAAATGATGGAAGAGAAGGCAACCTTACATTGAGAGAGTCACGGATGTAAGGAAAAGGTGCAGCTCATCCTTTGACCTCCACATGTGTGTTGTGACTTTGTGTAAAGACTTAAGAGTTTGGTTCAGGATGTGTGGAAATATGCAGTCCTGAAGTGAAGACACACATTTCTAATAAACTTTCTCTTTTAGATTATCTACGTCATCAGGAATCCAAGAGATGTTGCTACATCTCACTATCATATCAGAAAACATTTTCACGTTTTGAATAATCAACAGACTTTTGATGAGCATCTTCGTTTATTTATCCAAGGTGACGGTGAGTGGAATCTGGACCACCAATTTTATATTTTGAAATCAAGGCAATACCAGAGATCTGTGTTGCATGTTTAAAAGCTATATCTGTGGGTCACAGTTGTTTAAAATTTACTCAGTGTGGGACAAGAAGGATGGTTTAGTTGTCTACTACTCTTGCAAATGTCTAAGTTTTGTTCCCAGCAATCATGCCAGGTTTCCCTCAAGGTCTGTTAACTCCATATCCAGGGGTCTAGTGCTCTCTTCTGGCATCCCCAGACACTGCATTCATGTATTCAATACCCATACACAGATATACATATGAATGAAACTTAAAATATTAAAAACCAATGTTTTAAAATTTTACTCAGTGTGATGTCAAGAATTTTATGGACAACCAGATGCAATCTGATTTACACTTAATGTATTTTTTCACTTAGAAAAATCAAATCTTGTATGATATATTATATAGTTATGAATGATCATCTATCCTTTATTTTTATATTTTTCAATTGCATGTATTCAGATATTATATTCATTAACTTAGTGTGTGTGTGTGTGTGTGCGCGTGCGAGCGCACGTGCGCGAGCGCGCGCGCTATGTGGTTTCACACATGCCGTTGTGCATGTGTGGATGTCTGAAGACAACTTGCGGGAGTCAGTTCTCTCCTTCAGCCATGTGGGTTTCAGGGATAAAGCTCATATCATCAGGCTGTGGGTCAAGTGCCTTTATCCACTAAGTCATTTCATTAGTTCTTGGTATTTTACTCACAATGAAGTATTATTTAATAAATCTATGATTGCTTCATAAAATAGTTCTTGCATGTATTTGAATTTTATCCTGCTCTTTTTGTACACTTTTCTAGTTAGAGGTTCAAAGAGGCAGGGTTGGAGATATGGTTCAGTGGTTATGTACTCTTTCTGCTTTTTCAGAGGACCCAGATTCAGTTCTGCACCCATATGATGGCTTAAAACCATCTGTAATTCTGCTTCCAAGAGATACTATGCCCTCTTCTGGTCTCTGCGAACACTGCACCCATGTGATGCATATACATACATATCAGCAAACATTCATACACATTAAATAAGGTTTAAAACTCCTTTTAAATATGTAGGTAGTAAGCATGCATGATTTTTTCCTCTAAAAAATGTGAGCTTTCTCAATGTCATAATTGTGTTATAGACCTCTAGATATAGAAACTTGACATCCCTTACCTTCCTCAAAGTAAATGCCATCCTCCAATCAGGAATATTCATGAGGTGCAAAGTTCAGTAATAATTTCCTTTTTCTCCCCTATCTCTGTAGTGATTTTTGGATCCTGGTTTGATCACACACTTGGATGGTTAACCAGGAGAGACACAGAGAATTTTCTACTAATGTCCTATGAGGAGCTACAGAGGGTAATTCTCTTTTACTGTGTTTCCTACATTGTTCATATCTGCCTTTGTTCCTTTCCTTTGTATTTTTCTAGGGGTAAACAATCGAGTAAGTGAGTGGGAAACTGTCATAGTTAGCATCGTTGTCAACTTGACACACCTGTGAGAGGAGCTATCCATGGAGAAAATGCCTCTACTAGATGTCTGTGGGGGGATTTTCTCAATTAATGATTAATGGAGGGGAGCCTCGCCACTCAGGGTGCTATATCCATAGGCGGGTGGGCTTGGGATGTATAAGAAAGGTAGCTGAGTAAGCCAGAGGGAGCAAGTCAGTGAGCATCATTCCTATGTGGGCTCTGCTTTAGTTCCTGCCTCAAGTTCCTGCCTGGCTTCCATCCATGATGCTCAAAACCCAGAAGCTGGATAAGCCCCTCCTCCCCCAGGTTTTTATTGGTCAGTATTTTATCATGGTAACAGAAAAATCAAACCCAAACAGGGAAGGTGTGTAAAACCCAGCCTTTCATTGTCTGCATAACCTCAGCATGTTCTAACTCATCCTGTGACTCACTGTTCTCCTGAAACTGCAAAAACAGTAGTATTCAGCTACACAATAAAAGTGACAACTATCTAGAATAGTGAATGTCATGCTACATGTGTGCTTGATAAGTCTTAGCCATGTCTTATTAAAGACACATGCTTTGTCTAAATGTTCTTTCAGTTTCAGAGTAAGAATCTGATGGCTTTTGTTCAGAATGCTAGCCTGGAAATGCTCTGGGTTCATGCTCAACAACATTAGTACACGAAAGTTGTCACAGTGGCTCCCACCCCGGCAACCTGACCACATCAACACATTTAATGCAGGCACCTCAATAGCATCATATTGGGGCCCAGGGACAATCAGACAGAACATCGAACATAAAACTTAGGCAAGGTCCTTTCATATAGACTTTCAGAGAATGTTCCAGGCTCGAGTCCTAACTCAGAACTATGAACTGGCCAACAGGAATCTCACCATAGTAAACTATGTATTATATACAGCAATTCCAATACTCCAAAGAGTAGTGGTTTTTCATACAACTCTTTCTCTCTTTCAAATGCCCTTCTATTGGCTGATTTAATCCAGTGAACATTGAAATTCCCGTTTCTTTCTGTGGTATACAGTATTTTTGTAGAAAGTGCCTGTTCATTTTCTGCCTCCACTTTCCAATCCAATTTACATCCAGTTGGATTCATGAGTCTTGTTTTTTCCAACAAATTTGCCAATGAAAAGTTGGTAACCAAGGGTAATGATGAGTGTAATGGGGAGGGGCAGAAAAAATATTTCATGTATTTTTATATGAAATCTAGATTAGCCGTGTGGGGGCCACACAAGGATAAGCAGGAGATGGACTGTTCAGGTGAGGGAAAGGGTAAGTAGGAGGGGTAAGGTAGACAGCAAAGCATGATGGGTGATGAGGTGAACATGAGTTCAGTACAATGATACACATTTATAAAAAGTGACATAATGAAATCCTACATTTTATACACTTAAAATTGATTTGTTTTTCATAAGGAAAAGTAAGGGGCTTGAGGTTGGCTTAGCTGTTCAGAGCATTTGCTGCTCTTCCAGAGGACCTGAGTTTGGGGGTAAAACTCATGCCAGTTAGCTCATAACTGCCTGTAACAATAGCTCCATGGGAATCTGATACTCTCTTCTGGCCTCCATGAACATCTACAAACACACACACAGAGACACACACACACAGACACACACAGACACACACACAGACACACACAGACATGCACAGACACACACAGACATACACACACATACACACATGCACAGACACACCCACCCCCACACACACATACACCTACACATACATACACACATGCACAGACACACACACAGACACATAGACACACACACACACACTTTTTTTTTGAGCTGGTGGCTGGCAGGCAGACTTGACAAAGGAATGGGTTTTCTTTTCATGACTCTTTTATCCCTTCACAATGTAAGACAGAGTATGAAAACTGGGGAAATTGGGGCTGGAGCGATGGCTGAGTGGCTAAGAGTACATGCTGCCTTTACAGAGAGGACCTGGGTTCGATCCTCAGTACCCACATGGTGTCCCCCAGCCACCTCTAATTCCAACTCAGAGGGTTCCATTGTCTTTTTCCAGCCTCAGTGCTCAATGTATGCACATGCTTCATATATATTTATATTATACATTATAAATTTATACATATCATATATTATTATAAACTTATATTTTCATATTATACTGTATAACATTATATAGTATATACATCATATACAACTCATAAACACAATATAAAATATATTATGTACTTATAAATATATATAACATAGTTATGTATATCAGTATATGTTTTATATGAATATGTATATGATGTAGGATGTTAGAAACATAATTTTAGGTCACATAATAAGGAAGTATTCACCTTCTTGAGAACTCAAGGGCTATGTTATCATCAGTGCTTGTATCCACTCTCTCCTGATAACTCCTTTTCCACCCACAGGACCTCAGAGGCAGCATGCAAAAAGTGTGTCAATTTCTGGGCAAATATCTGACTCCAGAACAGCTTGATTCTGCTGCCCGAAACTTATCCTTTTCAGTCATGAAAGAGAATAGCATGTCCAACAGCCTAATGCTAAGAAATCCCAAAGATGGCACCGTCTCCAATATACCATTGCTGAGAAAGGGTAAGAAAACATAGAGTGTCAAGACTGTGTTGTAGAAATGGGTAGGTTTTTGATGTTTGCATAAAGCATGAGTCATGAAAACAGACGTGCTTGGAAGCTAGTGTCATATTCCATTACATTCTTTCAGAAGAGTCGCTGCCCACAAATCTGTTACTGAGACTCCTTAGAACCACGGTTAAGTAGAGAAGGAGTGAGAGGTGCCTGTGCCCTCCTGGCTCTGCCTGTGCGATGGACAAGTCCTGTCTATACACTTAGACCAGTCAGTCTCAGTGACATGGTCCACATCTGTAAGAAACCAGAGGTGTAGTCACAGGAACAGCACTTTCCAATTCAGAGGGTTTACAACAGATAACCCATGCAAACATCCATGTGTCTACATGACAGATACAACGCCATTCGTCAGTAACAGAGTTTACTGACACATGCAGCAACTTGGATGGATTCCAGTGGCCTTATGCTGAGCGACAAGAGTAACAACAAATCTACACACAATATATTTATGTAACATTCATAAAATAGAAAATAATGGTAGAGGCAGAGAATATGTTGCTGATGTTCAGGGAACCAGGGTGGTAGGACTTGATGATTCATATATGACTAAAAAAGTAGTAGTATTGGGAGATGTTTGTGACACTGGACTATTTATGTATTTCAGTGGAAACGGATTACAAAAATCTCCCGCATGGAGAAAAGTGATGTAGAACACATCCATTTCCCTAGTGGAGATTTTTCTGATCACAGCATTGTGTAACTTAACCATATTCCCTTGACTATAATACAAATTTTGTTGTAAAAAAAAAAAAAAGTTAAAGGACACAAAGTTTCAGTGTCCATTTTGTACCCTGTATCTCTGTCACATAGTTGTTATTTCTTTTCCACATGGAGGGCAGGACTGAGGTGCAGGTATGAAAACTCCCTCAGTTTTTCCTTCAAAGTTTCAAGACTAGGATTTTTCCATCTGACATTTCGGACGCTCACAGGTACCAATCTCAAATCATTCCAAGTCCTGTCCCTTTTGTGTTAACGTAGTTTTGACAGTTTGCAGTTGGTCTGAAGCAGAAAACTGTAGGATGACTCATTTTGGTCTTGAGAGAAAATACTAACTGGATAGTTGAGGTGGGAGTGTGACAGGCTTGGCTGTGCAAGTGGGATTTGGACTCATTTTCCTGGTGCTTTTCCTTCTGTGTTGGATTGACAGGCATCTGTGGTGACTGGAACAATCTCTTCACTGTGGCTCAAAGTGAAGCCTTTGACAGAGTCTATCAGGAGAAGATGTCGAGGCTGGATCCTGGTCTCTTCCCCTGGTCAGCACGATGTTGATCAATGCCCCCACCCACCTACCCCCTCGCCACTCTGCACACCCTCATCCAGGATAGGGTTTCTTAGTGTAGTCCTGGCTGTGCTGGACCTAGCTCTGTAAATAGGCTGGTCTCAAACTCAGAGATCTGCCTGTCTCTGCCTCCTGAGTGCTGGGATTAAAGGTGTGCACCACCAATGTCTGGCTGTCTGGTTAAAAGACTCTAACCATTTTAAGGACTCTGGGTGTTACTTACTAAACTTTAAAAAAAAATCTATCTGTGCCTTTTTTTTATTTTATTTTTTTTGTCATCTGGATGCAAGTTAGTCATCTGGGACCAGGAAATCTGATGGAGAAAATGCCTCCATCAGATTGGTCTGTATGAGGGACCACCCCACTCAAGGTGGTGCCATCCTTGGGGAAGTGGCTCTGGGTTGTATGGAAAAAAAATCTGAGCAAGTCACAGGGAGCAAGCCAATAAACATCATTCCCCCACCGTCTCTACTTAGTTCCTCCCTCAGTTTCCCATGATAATGGACCTGTAAGCCAAATAAACCCTTCCCTCCCCATGTTGCTTTTGGTCAGTGCTTTATCACAGGAATGGAATGAAGATTGGAATACTATCCTTTTGAGTTGCCAGGTGGTTCATATCACAAAACCCAGAGCAAAGTAATTTTTAAAAAACTTGAGTCTAGAGCAGACATATCTGCACCTGGTTTCCAAAACTGAATTGCAAGTAAGGTATTCATAATAAAATGTCAATTTATTGTTGCTTTCAAACAACTGTGGTGACGAATTTATTGGTATTGAAGGGGTCAGCAGAGAGAAGTGTATGCCTGCCTGAGCTTTACATCTCTAGTTATAAGGAACAAAGGGCAATAACCGTAATTTCATTACTGTTATGAATCATAATGTAAATATCTGATAAGCAGGATACATGATATGCAATCCCCTTTGAAGTTGCGACCCACAAGTTGAGAAATACTGGTTTAGATGATTAAAATTTAAAATATTGTTTAAATAGGACTGAGTTCTTTTTGGTAATTTACAGCCAACATAATAGTGACTAACAGTTAACATGTAAAATCTTAAGTTTTAGAGGTTTATTATTTGTGTGTATATATGTGAATCTGTGTGCTTGCATGTAGGTGTCTGTGGAAGCCTGTAAAGCACATTAGATACCCTAGAGCTGGAGTTACAGGCAGTTTTGAGCCACACAATGTATGTGCTGGAGTTTGAACTCTGACCCTCTGAGGAGCAGGGAACACTTTAAACCACTGTGTTATCTTTCCAGCCCCTCTTTGAAGGAATAAAGGGTGAACCTTAGGCCTGATCCCTGGAACTTGGAAAAAGAATTTTTGAGATCACTTTTCCAAAAGTATGGATTCCTGATTTTATCTTTGGGGTTTCTAGATATGATCTTCATGCTTCCCACTTTCTGCATTGTGATGCTGGTGTCTTTTAGGATCACGGCATGAACTACAGTTCAGGTGGATGTTCACTGCACTGAGAACAACACCAGTGTAGACATGTTACAAACATGACTCCCAACCAGAACTGTAAGAGAATCGGGGTCTCTTCATGTTCAAACCCCAACACTCTAAGACAGCCATTAAGGACTCATTCATGGTTTCAAACATGCTCAGAGTTTATTGAATGTATTTGTTATCTAAATATTGCAAAGTGGTGAGGGGAAGTATAAAGACGGATGGGGGCAGGACACTGAAATAACAACCCTGGAATCAGCTACCAGTACCAGGTGTGCAACTTGGGACAGGGTACACAGGAGGAATATGAGGAAGGAAAAGCCATTGTTTCAAGATCATTTCTTGCTGTTCCATACCAGATGGACACCCCTCCTCTCGCTTTCCTCTTTGACCCAGGGACAATGTAATATATCCAGTTTTCCAATCATTTCCACAGCTTGCAGTAGCATCTGTGACTCCTCAGTCAATGCAGATTTGTCCAGTCTGGAGTGAAAAAGACAGTGCTGTGTATTTTCATTACATTTACTAATTTGTATGTGTTTATATGGGCACATGCTACAGTGCACATGGAAGATCAAAGGTCAACTCATGGGAGTCCATCCTCCCCCTTCTACTATGTGGGTCCCGGGTTGTCAGGCTGGACAGCAAGTGCCTTCATCCACTGAGCCATATCAGCATCTCAAGTTTTGTTGACAATCACTTTCCTCTCTTTACCTCTATGCTGACCTCACTGTCACCCTTCTCTAGGAATGAAAGAGGAATGTACCAAGTGTCAAGAGAAGGCATGATTGTCTCCCAGAGAGTAGGGACCCTCTCATATATATAGATATGTAATTAGATGTTTATATAAAGAATCTATCAAGATGTTAAGATTAAAGTTAAAAAACATTGAAGTAAAATGACTGTTTTCAGCCATTCATTGTTTAATTGCCTAACCATGATGTTTATTATTCCTTATTCATACATTATAACTTGATACAGTGTTGGCTTTTCTCAAACTTGTCAATACTAATATAATGTCATTGTCACCAATCTCATAATCTTAAGCCTCTCCCTTTTGTGTCCCTACTCACTTTCTATAAGATACTTAAAGTTTATCCTACATCTTAGCTCACCCATGAACATATCTGATGCTCATCTGTTCTCACTGCCTGTTCCACCCATGCCATTATCACTAAGCTTACCTAAAAAATAAAAATGACTAAACACTCATTATCTTTACACTTATATTTAAAAATCTGTTTGTTTATTCTTTGATAATTTCATATATAGAGAGAATGTATTTTGATCATATCCTTTCCCCATTCTCCTCCACATTCCTTTCCAAACTTCAAGTCCTTTTCTTCTCCAATAGCTCACTGAGTCTAAGTCAGGATGCCCACAAGTATGTGGATGTAGGTGCATGCTCTGGAGAATATGCAACCTACAGGGCCCACATCCCTGAAGAAAACTGACCCTCCTTCCCCTTGAAGCCACAAATGTCCCTAGCTCCTCAGCTAGGGGCACGGTCATGAGTCTGTGCTGGAGGGTTGACCGGCTTGAGCTTGTGCAGGTCTTGTGCAGACAGCCGCTGCTCATCTCTGGTCATGAGTGTACCTGCCTTCTCAAGTCTAGAAGAGGCTGGTGTGCAGCAGTCCTGCCAAACTCTTACGATGTTTCTACCCCTTCTTCCTCAGTGTTCCCTGGACCTTGGAAGTAAGGGACCATGCCTCCCTTTAAAAAATAATGTCTTAAGCAGTCAACACGCAACATGGCTAATTTTTTTCTTGAAAAATTTCCCCTAGACTTTTGGGCATTAGTTCCCCTTGAATTTCACAAATTGAGATCAGAACACAGGTCTCTCTGATAGGGTACAGCTAGCTGCCTCAATTTTCTCCACCTTCTCTGCCTGTTTTTTTTTCTTGCCTGATGTCCATAACCATAAGTCATGTCACATTTAACTATAAAGAGTTAATACAATCTGGTTATCCTTTGCTTTAGATCTAGTATCCACTTATGAGTAAGTACATACTATGTTTGTCTTTCTGAGTCTGGGTTACCTCACTCAGGATGGTATTTTCTAGTTCCATCCATTTGCCTGCAAACCTCATGTTGTCATTGTTTTTCTCTGCTGAGTAGTACTCCATTGTGTATATGTACCACATTTTATTTAACCATTCTTCAGTTGAAGGGCATCTAGGTTGTTTGCAGCTTCTGGCAAATTGGGGGTGGGGAGGTAATGGAGGGCAAGGGCCGGGGGAAAGAGAGCTTAGGGGAGCGGGAGGTCTCAGCTGGATCCAGAACAGAGTGGGAGAACAGGGAAAGAGATATCATGATAAATGAAGACCCCAGGGGAAAAGGAAGAAGCAGAGTGCTAGAGAGGCCCCCAGAAATCCACAAAGATACTTCCACTATAGACTAGTGGCAATGGTCGAGAGAGTACCTGAGCTGATCTACTCTGGTGATCAGATGGCTGAACACCCTAACTCTCATGATAGAACTCTCATCCAGTAATTAATGGAAGCAGATGCAGAGATTTACAGCCAAGCCCCAGGTAGAGCTACAGGAGTCCAATCAGCACGAGAGAGGAGGGATTATATGAGAAAGAGATATGGAGACCATGACTGGAAAAAGCACAGGGACAAATAGCCAAACTAGCAGAAACACATGGCCTGTGAACCAATAGCTGAGGAGCCCCCATAGAACTGGACCAGGCCCTCTGGATAAGTGAAACAGTTGATTAGCTTAAACTGTTTAGGAGGCTCCCAGGCAGTGGAACCAGGACCTGTCCTAGGTGCGTGAGCTGGCTTTTTGGATCCTAGGGCCTCTGATGAGACACTTTGCTCAGCCTTGGTTTAGGGAGGAGGGGACTGGACCTGCCTCAACTGATTCTACCAGGCTGGGCTTACTCCCCATGGGAGACCTTGCCTTGGAGGAGGTGGGAATGGGGGGTGGATTGGGGAAAAGGCTGGGGGATGGGATGAGAGAGGCAGGGGAATCCGTGTCTGATATGTAAAATTAAAATAGTTATAAAATAAAAATATTTAAAATAAAAAAAGAGTTAATACAGAGCTCTGCCAGGCTCTTTTAGATCTGCTGCCCACTTCAACCCCTGCCTGTCCAACCTCCCCTTCAGTCAATACTGCCCCAACCACAGCCTTCTCACCATGATTTACCCCTGTGTCCACACCCCAGCCCTTCTCAACATCTCATCCTTGCCTGCACATTACTCTTTATAACCCCAGTAAAGGACCTAAGTCAACAGGGCAGAGGCATGAGCCATTTTTCTCACAGAATGTTCAAAACATCTTCACAGGCCCTCACATAATCAACCTGCACATATGGAATAAATTCTCAAATGCAAATGAAATGTTAGGAAACATAACCTGGATTTATAATTCCATACATCAATTTCGGAACCATTTTTGACTCTAGACTGGGAGTGAACATTTATGGGTAATGTATGTGTGAGGCAGTGTTTGTAATCACCTGAGCTGGGTGATGGTGTCTCCAGAACACATGAAAATGCCAACCAAGTTGTGCCCAGTGGTATAACACAGGCCTGGTAGTTATAGGACTAGCCAATAATTTTTTTTTATTGGATTATGATGCCTGTTCCACAGGGGAGATTTAATGTCTGCTGCTGTAAACATTGTCAAAATCCCATGGCGAAGGAGACCACAGACTCAACGGGGAAAGCTACTGTGGTTCCTGTGGTTCCTTTAAATGGACATGTTGTGAAATTGCCATCTAAATGTTTACATTTATACCCATAGATTTGTACTCACAGCCTTGGTCAAAGAAGCCCCCCCCCCTTTTTTTTTCCGCCATAGGTAGTGGTTAATGCAGATTCACAACTGGTCAAAAATGCTGAGAGCAAGTGAATGTGAATGCTGAGCCACAGATGGGTCATGAGTGGTCGGCTTCACCACAGACTCTGTGGAGACACTGACATTCACACAATTCTACCCTCCTACTTACTCCTCGACACCAACATCCAAAACCACATTCCCCATAATGGATGAGAACACAGCCCTACCATAACTCCTGAAGGGTGCACTTTGGGTCCTTCAAAGCTTCACACAGAAAGTTCAATCCAGTATCTTCCAGGATGTTTGACCCCAGGTCAAGAAGAGAGCAGTATTTTTTGCACAACAGGGCTTTGGAGAGATGGCCACAGGCATTGAAGCTGAGACAGCAACACGACAACCTGCAAAGAGGGTCACACATCAGCAGCTCACTCATTGTCACAGCATCACATGCCTCTGCAAAGACTGTCATGTTCTCCCTATACTGAATCTCCACGTTGCATGAAGAAATTTTGAAATGGGCTGGTGAGATGGCTCCACATGCAGGTAAAGGCCCTTGACACCAAGCCTGAGGACCCTAGTTCAATCTCACATGATGGAAGGAAATAACCAACTTCCACAAGTTTTCTTCTGTCCTCCATATGTGTGTGGGTATACACACATGATGGAAACATTTTCAAACAAAAGTTTTGAAAACCTGAGGTTGTAGATCACCACAAATGTTTCCAAAATTGACTGATTTGTCAACTTACTTGCAAAACAATCAACTAATTCTTCCACCTATATCAGAAATTCACCATGTTGCAGAATCCTGCCCTCGTGAAATATCTTCCATTACATTTTAAATTTTTTTTGTTGTCCATGAGTGTGTATATGTCTCTGTGCAGGTGTATATAGATGTACAGGTCAGAGCGCAAGTTTAGGTGTCACACTCTGGAACACCACCCACCTCCTTTGAGACAGGGTCTCTCAATTTCTGGAACTTATTTATTAGACATGGCTGGTTGTCCAGTGAGCCCTAGGGGTCCTGCTGTCTCCACTTCTGCAGTGTGTCACCATGCCTGGATTTTTCACATGGGCTCTGGGGATCAAACTCACGGCATCAGGCTAGAGTGGCAAGGGTTTTACCAACCTAGCTACTACCCAGCCCAGTCCTGCAATTTTCTTTTAAATATTTTTCCTCATCCTGTTATTTGTGTGGGTTAAAGGCTAGTGTTTTAAAGACTAGATATTATTTGAAATAACTCATGCTTAATGCAGTTCTTTATAATTACTAGTCACCATGTGTAATTTAATTCAAGCTACCCTATAATAACTAGTAATTAAATAACTAAATAATTTTGTCTTCAAATGTTATTTTTTCCTACCTCTCCTGAAATATCTTTCAACTTTTTTTTTTTTTTTTTTTTTTTTTTTTTTTTTTTGGATTTTCAAGACAGGGTTTCTCTGTGTAGCTTTGCGCCTTTTCTGGAACTCGCTTTGGAGACCAGGCTGGCCTCGAACTCACAGAGATCCACCTGCCTCTGCCTCCCAAGTGCTGGGATTAAAGGCGTGTGCCACCACCGCCCGGCTATCTTTCAACTTTTTGTAGTGCATCTTTCTCCTTTTCTTTTACAAGTTTCACATCAGGACTGGAGACATGGTGCAGCATTTAAGATCACTTGCTGATCTTGCAGAGGACACGGGGTTCAGTTCTAAGCATCCACATAACACCTACATGGTACTCACAAGTCTCCTGTAACCATAGTTCCAGGGGGTTATTGACCTCTTCTGGCTTCTGCTGCTCATGCATTCACATGGTACACAGTTGGAAAATTCCACAAGTGCTATCATGTATCCAGCCAAGATGGAAACACAATGGCACTGAAAGTTTTACATAAAATTATCTCCAAGGCATGTGCACATATTTTATATATCATGCAAATAAATTTCATGTTTGGAATTAGGAACCATTACCAAGACTCATGATATGCAAATATTCCAAAGGAAATTTAAATGGAATATGGAACATTTCTGGTCTAGTCATAAGCAGTTCATGAAAGAGCTACTTAATCTGCACTAGTTTTCTTCCATAAATAAATGTCTCCATAATGGTCCATATTCACTGTTCTTACATTTCATATTCATGTTCATGTCTGTAAGCTGCATGGGTACATTCTACTGCATGAATACATGGTCAGAGAGGACACAACTTATTTTGTGTTTGTATAATCTTTCTCTTCTATGAACCCAGGTATCTTTGAGTAATTCCCCATCCTAAGGCCTTTGATTGATGGAACAATAAAGTTATTTACTATGGCTTCCATGGGACAATAGTCTGTGGTGGGTAGCTGTTTGAGCCAGGCCCTGAAGCACTGACCCTAGTGAGGCAGCTGTAGCTGTTACACCTGCCTATGACTTTGAGGAACATGCCCCTGGGGCATCCCTACTGGGGAACTTGTTAACCTAGGATGCATATATGCATCTGTCTCTTGGCTACATCGTGGTTTGGATGCTGAAGTCTTGGACCAAGCCATTCAGCGTGGGACATAGCTCAGCTCTCCTAGACCCTATGATAAATCTCCTATGGTTGTGAGTTAATCCCCAAATAAATTCCTTGATCATTAAATCAACTCCGTTGATTGCTAGCAATTAGATCCCAATATTAGTCTGGTATTCTGCTACCATGAGCAACCAAACTCAACCTCAGGACAGGAGATAGTTTACAGTGACTTAGGTAAGATGGAGGAAGCTCTGCCTTTGAAAGGAATTTTTTCTTCCTCATATTCTCCTCTTGCCTGGTATCCAATCTCTTTCCAGGGGCATCATTTACCCCCATAATATTCATATTCATTAAGCTAAAAATTATATATAAGGAATTTCAGAGCTAGTATTGCCTTGTCTAAAGTTGGTCTCATGGTGTATCTGTTTGCATTTGCTCCACTTACTGATTTGGCAACTGAGGCATGGACAAGTGACTGAGTCTAGTGACACATCCCTTGTCCTCATGCATTCCTTAGTGGGTATTTGACCACTTTTATGATGGCTGCATCCATGTGCAGGGTTCTGCAATATCTCCAGGGCATGTTCTCCCAGACCAACTCACATCAGTGTCTCCAGGACACAGCTTGGATGCTTCAGGATTCACACAGTAACATCACTCATTTGTTCTTCAAGGGATTTTCAACCAATGAGAGATGTTTCACCTTGCAGTAGGTTAGAAAAGTAGCAATCATGCCACAAGCCTCACTTGAGATGTCACATTTCCCTAACCTACATGTGAGGTACACGTCACAGGTTAGGAATAACATCTTCAGGTGATCTATGTAAGACTACCTATTGTTCAAACAAATGACCCAGATTCTAATACTGTACATACCAGTCCACACCTACATCATAGGCTTATTTAATTCGTAAGTATCATTCTGTGACTATCATTGTGAATTACAGAGTTCTACTGATTGGGAATAAGCCCAAGCCAGTGGTTTTCAGCTATGGGTAACTTTTACTCTCTGGGATCCATTTGGAAATGCTGGTAAGGTTATGGGTTGCCACAAGAACCAACAGAGAGACAGGGTGTTCCTGGAATGTAGTGGGTAGAAGTCCTGCCCTTAAATGCAGAGATAGACCCCATAACTAAAATATGGTCTGTAACCCAGTATGTATGATTACCAATATCACTGTAACACATACACACACACACACACACACACACACACACACACACACACACACACACACACACACTTCTTGAGTCCATCACAGTGACCCTCCCCTCTAGATTTCAGTTAACAGTTAGAAAGCCCATTGTGTTAGACCTCTGCTTCTGACATTATTAAAACCTGCTCCTTGTGTTTAACTTACAGAGGAGACCATAAAACTTATGGGTTGTCAGTTTAGCATATTCAAAAGATATGATGGAAGATAATAGAAACAGATCACAAGCATGAAATAAGATCTAGAAGGATCCCAAGTACGTGCAAATTGCCTTATGGATGTAGAGTGCTCCATATGGATATATTTGCCAAACTAGAAGACCCCTGGTTCTCCTTTCATCCCATCACTGTGATAAAACACCCTGACCAAAGCTGGTTAGAGAAGAAACAGTTTGGCTTATACTTCCAGCTCACAGTCCATCATTGAGGAAGTCAGAGCAGGAACCCGGATGCAAGAATCATGAAGGAGCTGCTTCTTGCTTAGCAGACTTCCTATAAAGACCAGAACCACCCACCCAGGGAACCATACCTCTTTATAGCAGACTGTACCCTCTTATATTAATTAACCATCAGGATAATCCCTCATAGACATGCCCAATCTGATAAAGACAATCACTAAATCAAGATGTTGTTCTTTGAGTCAAGGTGACAGTTAATACAAAGCAGGATAAAATGTTCCAAACTTTTTGGGTTTTTTTTTAATGGAGTCTTTATTATGTAAATATGATAGGCTAACTCCAAACTAACATTCTTACTGGGGATGGGGGATGAGAATGACAAGCTACAGAACATGGTTCCAGCTTGGTTCTTCTGGGGACTGGTCACTATGCAGTTGCCCACCAAAGACCATTCATTAGAATGCAAGTTGATCCTATCACCTGGAGAACGCCAAGAGGTGGGAAGCTTTGTGTCAGGAATCAAGGCCACAGTCCAAATATCAGAAGAAGTGATTCTGCCACCATCACCAAGCTCTCACGAAATGACAAAGGTTTGTAATTCCTGTACACAGCCAGAGGAAAAGACTGCAATGCAAGTTTCTCAGCATGAGCCACCATACCACAGCACCAGTGGTGATAAACTCACTCTGAGCTATCATGTAGCTTAAGAGCATCAGTACCCTGTTGACTTCAACTCATTCTCACGCCGTTTCCACATTGCCCTGCAGTTGCAGGGCTGCCTCCTACTTTCTTCTTAGCCTCCTGTCAAAGGCCATGTGGAAGTTTTGCTTACGGATTGTTTCTCTTCTGGTAGTTTTCACAAGGTGCCTCTGCCTGCTGACCTCTGATTTCCACAGGTGCCCTGCCCCCCACACCAAGTAATGAGTGTAATACAATCCAGATATGCTATTATGTTGGTATTCAAGCCATTAGAAAACAAAGGAAGTCATCAAAATACAAGGGGAAATTTTCCGAAGGGAGTGGGAACCAACGGCACACAAGTGAATGTGATCGAAGTACATTATAAACATGGGCGAAATGGTGTCATGGGGGAGGTGGAGAGCAGATCAGCAGGTAAGAGCACTTGCTGCTTCAACAGAGGACTGGAGTAGGAACCCACATCAGGTAATTCACAGCCCTCTCTGGCTTCTGAAGGTACCTACATATAGGCACACGCACACTTTTATAAAGAGAAAAAGAAACTATCATAATGAAATTCATTTTGTGTAATATGTGCTAATGCAAGTCAGAACTTTCAAAGATAAACCTTAAAAGTGATTTTAAAAGTAATTTGCCGGGCGGTGGTGGCGCACGCCTTTAATCCCAGCACTCGGGAGGCAGAGCCAGGCGGATCTTTGAGAGTTCGAGGCCAGACTGGGCTACCAAGTGAGTTCCAGGAAAGGCACAAAGCTACACAGAGAAACCCTGTCTCCAAAAACAAAAAAAAAAGTAATTTTAATGAAATTACTGAGTGTAGACAATGAATTGACTTACAGTAGTTCCTCCACTCTGCATGCTGGGCATTTCGGCACAGAGCACATATTTTGAACCACATCATCGGAGAGATTGGTGCCATACAGGTTCACAGATTTCAGGTGAGGTAGTGGAAGAAGAGTGTGAAATAATGCACCATCTCCAAAGTTAGTCATGAAGGGACACCTGTGCAATAAGGCCAAATGGCGAATTATACCAGGATGTGGGGGTACATGGCCAAGCAACTTGTAGACATCCTCTTCCACACTTTGCCTCACAAAGTATGCTTGTTTGGGCATTCTAGTTATCCATGTCAGGAAGCTCATGATTTATTATAACTCTCACTCCAGAGGACCCAATTCAGATGCACACATACATAGACACAACTAGATTTTTATTTAACATTTATTGCAGTCTCTAGAACATATTCAACTCCTGTTGGCTGTGTACATGTATGTACAAACACACACACACACACACACACACACACACACACACACACACGATGTATAGACATTTACAAATCCCTACATAGAAAAACCTCAGGTATGTGGCTCTTGGCTATTGCTTTTGCTACTTTGGATTTATTTCTGCGCTTATTATGCATTAACCTCTTCAAGGAAGAGATAGAATATCTTCTATCTACTTAAAGGATGGATGCCTATGAAACTTATGACAAGCTTTGAAGCTTAAGCACAGTCAGAGGATTCTTAGAAGTGGATACATCGAGTCACAGAGATGCTTAATGGCAGTTTCCTTGAAATTACAGCTGTCCAGATCTAACACCTGCAAGTCCCGGAAAATTTTTCACAACATCCTCCAATATCTTATTGCCTTTCTGCAATGAGATAACACATCATTATTCTCTGGTGCCTAAATTCAATTCGAGACATTCCTAAGATAGGCAGATCACTCCCAACCCCCTCAATGAGGCACACATGGTACATAGACATACATGCAGGCAAAACACTTATATGCATTAAATAAAAATAAATAAATAAATCTTAAATAAAAAAATCTTAAAATAAATAAATCTTTAAAAAAAGGAAAAGGAGTACCAAGAGACAGAGACAGAGAGGAGAGAGAGGGCCCTGTGGGCTATAAAATACCATCTTCTGGGCATGGTGTAGCCATTGTGGTCTTAATCCCATAAGAGCCACTGCCTGTACAAGATCGGGCCTGTTACCAGTCAATCAGAAGCCGGGGAGAGTCTCACACAGCTCTGCCCCTCCCTGCTAACATCATGACTACTGGTGGATTCTCAGGGAGGAGCAGCCATCTCCAGTTTTGTACCCACAAGTCAGTCCACCAGGGTCTAATGCACAGTTCCAAACCCATACACACACTGATAGCCCTCGTTAAACTCAACAGCTGACACAACAAAAAGACGTGAATGTGAGAAAGGAGCTGATAAAGAAGTTAGTGTGATGGGGTGGAAGGGGAACAGAATAGAGTAGAAGGTGAGAGTAACCAGAATGCATTACCTATAGGTATGAAATTGTGAATGAATACATTGAAGAAAAATTATAATAAAGAAGCATGGCTTGATATGAGGTGAACTAGATTGAGTCTTTGGAAAACTCATTGTTAATAGGTACATATCACTGTTGAAGACACCCAGCCTTCTCTGTTCTCTAGGGTCTCCTCCTGAAGTGAGAAAACATGATTTCTATGTGAATTCGGGTAGATATTTGGGACTCCTGAATGAGTAAGCAAGCTACGCCCAATAATATCATCAAAGATGCTACACATTTGAAAGATCAAGTATGAGCTAGCAGCCTAAAGCCAATGCAAGGCAAGGCAACTAGAGCAATGTAGTATGAGCACAGCCTCAAACCAGATACGAGTTCCCAGAATCTTCTCCAGTGTAGTCACCAGGACACTAAACACTCTATGGATGAAGGAAAAGAGCCAGACACTGCAGCAAAGCTGCTCACATTTCCACCTCACAACTGGCCTTGTCACAAGTTTGTTCTTTGTATAAATGGAGGAACTCAAAACACAACTTTCCAGGGCCACATAGCTCCGAATGGCAGTGCCAAGACTCAACAGATAGGCTTCCTGACTATGCCATCTAAACACTCAAGCATAGAGGTGTAAGAAGTTAGGAAATGCCATGCTGGAGAGAGGGATCAGTGGGTAGGCATGTAGGCTGTGCAAGTATGAGGACTTGAGTTCAGATCCACAGCACTGACCTAAAAAGCTGAGCATGGTGGCTTGAGGCTGTTGGCTCAACATTAGAAGAGGGAGACAGGTAGACCCTGGTATTCATCTGGCCAGTTAGCCTAGTCAAGATGGTGAGCTTCAAGGGTGGTGAGAGATTCTCTCAAAGGCTGAAGGCAGAGGACAACAAAGAAAGCCACCCCACATCTTCCTCTGACTTGTTCACAAATTCATATGGATACAGCATGCACACAAACACATGTATAAAATTATGCATGGACGCTAAGGCAAAACTGGAAGACCTGAAGACAAGCTTCAGAGTTGTGCTTACCTTTTGTTGTGTTCAAGGTCTTCTAAGTTATCATCTTCTGGGTTATAGATTTCTGAAAATACTGTGTTGTATATGCAGATGAAGTTTCTTTAATTTTTGAGATTTCAGCAGACCATATGTAGCCTCTGACAATGCATCAACATTACTAATATCAACAGTCATTTCTTCAAATAGATCCATCACATCTGTTTCAAAGCTTTCTTCCTGGTTGTCAAGTAGACTCTCAAACAAACTCTGGGCATTCATCAGTTTCTCACTACACTCTGCTTGACTCAAACTACTAAAGCATTTGAGGATTTCCTGTTTTATCTCTTTGGATGGTATAAAACCAAAGTGTGGTTTCAGTATGTCAGTGACTTTTTCACTGGCAATTCCAAACACAAATAGCCCTGTCAGGAGCCATGGTTTGGCCATGAGCATAAACTTCTCTTAGAAGTTGGGGCAGGCTTCCAATGACAGAGTGAGCTGTGCCTCTCTCTTGTCTGAGGAAATAGAACAGGGCAGTGAAATACGACTGTAGTATAGAATGGTAAAGCATGAAGTTGTCACCTTTAGTACAGAGAAAATTCATTCCCAGCCACACTGCCTCCTCAGATTCCAATATTTCATTCTTCCTGAGATCCTCACACTTGAACACAAATACCTGTTTCCACATTGCCTCTACAGCCAAGGTACACAGGGTCTTTGATGGTGCTCTGTTCTGATTAGGTGGACAATTGTCATACACTGATCTGAATGAGCTCACTATAAAGCATGTGTAGATAATCGAATCTGTTACATCAACTAAGTTTATTTCCTTTCTCCTGTCCCATTGCCACTTTAAAATACTACAGGACACCCAGTATATATAAGGATCTCTGCATAAAGTGAGTAATTGTTGAATTGTTTTTAAATAATCAAAGACTTGTAAGCCTTTCTAGTTACTGCGCAAAGAAGCACATACAATAGAACTTTGTGGTCTCGTCAGTGAATCCATGAATAGCTATCTCCCTTGGATACCGCAGCAAGGGTTAGATTTTTTGGTACACTTGGGTTTCCCAATTCAATAAGCAGAGAGGATTCTGGGAGCATTACTTCCTGTAGCAAACTGCTGAAGACAATTTGTGTCAGCAGCATCTTCCCCCAGTCATTGCACAAGTTTGTCCTGAGTTCCAAGTCAAATTTCAGATATTCAATTCCCTCCAGGATAAACAAGATTCTCTTTGGATCAGATCAGATATCTTCCAGTGTCTCTGAAGCCTCAGACAACTTAGTTAACATAAGCTGAGCTAAGCTCAACTCTCTGATATTGTTAAGTGCAAGGGGAGAGATGAAGAAATCTATTCTGTCATAAGTTTCCTGATGCCCAGTCCAACATTGCTTTTCTTAAGAAAGTAGTTTTTCCTTTTCCTTTACAACCTAGTACAACTGCAGTGACCGGCTCTGAGGGACAATAAAATACTTCTTGCAATGCCTTGTACTGCTCTTCTACACTTATTTGGTAGTTTTCATTATCCATTAGAATGAAGGTCTCATTGGATCATATGTGTTGAAATGTAGTCTTTATAATCTCTTTGTATGGACTTCGTTTATCAGAGTTGGATGAAATCAGAATACAAGGCAGTTCGGAACAGGATCCTCCTGAGAATGAATCACAGTTTTTTTTTTTTTTAAATACACATATAGTGAATGATCTACGCATCTGGGTGATCAAGTGAGGCCATGAGTCCCAAGGAAAGAAGAAAAGGAGGAGAGCCACCCACCCCTTCCCCTGCAGTAAGTTTCCTATTCCCTTCATCTGATATGGTTTTTCTTCCTGTTACACTACAAATGAAGAATGGTTGGGCCCCACCCTAACCCAACCAACCAACGAGTTCTTTCTACACCCACACCTCTAGATAGAGACCTCTACTGTATGCAGCTCTTCCCGTGCTTGTGAGCATGCATGGGAGAGTTGACTGACTCATGGCCAACTCAAATTTCTATGCTAAATGGGGTACATGAATATTTCAGGGCCAATAGAGAAGGGAGGTCTCCAGAAGCTAGGGGTATTTAAAGAAAAACCTCGGAACCCTCTAGAGTCAACTGTCTCCATATATTGGATCCCTTCTCTACCAAAAAATATTTTACAATGCCAATAAACCTTGCTTTCACTTTCCTTGGAACCCTTTCCTCCCTTACATTCTTTAATCACAGAGAAAAACAACTCACCAGCCAGCCAGTCTCATCTTGGTGCCCAGCATGAAGCTCAAACCCCAGACACTCAGTTATTTTGCTGCATCCAAGGTTATAATATATTTGATATGTCGACTGTAAAAGCATTATGACCAAACTGGAAACTCACCTCTGAGTAACAGCTACTATAAAGCATGAATTCTGGGTATTGCTTTCCAAATTTGCAAAGGGCATGGTACCTCCCCAGGACAAAATCCAGAAGTACTTCATTTGTACATAATTTCATGAGTTAGAGCTCAGAATGTTGTTGTTCAGTCTAAAACTAATACCTCCAGTATCAGATCTAATACCTCCAGTAAGTCATTTAGAAGTCATTCTATTTAAAAATTTTCAGTTTGATATACATGTTTATA
This sequence comes from Peromyscus maniculatus bairdii, assembly GCF_049852395.1. Lineage (NCBI taxonomy): Eukaryota > Metazoa > Chordata > Mammalia > Rodentia > Cricetidae > Peromyscus > Peromyscus maniculatus. The sequence goes on from NC_134852.1 coordinate 20,693,393, forward strand.
ATTTTATGCTTAGTCAAAGCAATATTTGATTCAGGCAACAGGACAGAGAGAAATGAACTTTGGGGTTATATGAGTTCAAGTCTATGGGTAACAAATTTGGGTGTCAAGTTGTCCAGGGTTAAATCATATGCATATCATTGTTTTAGATACATTAATGTATCTGTGTCAACATCCTAAGCCAAATGAGATTAATAGAAAGTGTTTCTCTGTTCATTCATGGGGATAGTTAGCAGGCAACTGGCACATGATCAGTACCACAGGTTGATATATATATTTTGATTTCTGGCACCAGGCGTTCGGAGGGCAAGGGCTTACTGTCTTCTCTGAGAGTGGGACATGCATGTATCAGTGTGTGGTGCATTAGAAATGTTCACTAAGTTAAGAGCACTCGCTGCTCTTCCAGAGGACCTGGGTATACTACCCAACACCTATTCAGCCACTGTTAAGTTCAGCTTCAGGGATCCCTGCCCTCTTCTGGCCACCACAGGAACTGCATGCGTGTGGTGCCAAAAAATTTTTCAAAAAGGAAAATTGGTATCCGTACAGAGTTTTGAATGCCATTAAATTATTATTGTATTTTGAAAAAAAGAATTACTATATTCACACATTATGAAATGTTGAGTGTTGGGCTGCCAACATGGCTCATGGATGGGGGCACACAGCACCCACAAGCAACTCCAACAAGTTGTCCTCTGATCTCCACATGTGTTCAACTGTACCTCCACAAATGAGGAAATACATACATATGGGTTGGAGTAGCAGGTAAGAGATTAAGAGCGCATATTGCTCTTGCAGAGGAACTGAACTCAGTTCCCAGCACCCACATCAAGCTGCAAAGGAAAACAGGCTAGATAAGTAATTTCAAGATAGTTTCCACAAGCCTGAGTAGATGTTAAGAATTTATTAACCTTACACGTCAAACATCTTTTATTTACCAAACAAACACATGCTTCTCATCATTTAACATATTATTTTTTTTAAAATACTGAATACTGTTTATTGAAGGAGGGAGGAGGTCTTGAATATAGGCTTACAGCACAATGGGAAAACGCTGGAGGGCAGAAGTTCACTACAGATGTTTTACCATTTAACATATTCTTAAAGCCTAGTATTCAACAGAACAAAGATGTTACTGGTTAGACATAAATCTCTAAATAGAGTTTTGTTAATCTGAGTAGAACTTCATAATACAAGGTTTAACAAATACTGCCCTATTATCAAACATTTTGTTTCTTATCTAAAATTTTCTAGAAGCTCAGTGTTGAAAAATCAGCAAAGGCCTAAGTAGTTAGACAAAAATCTGTAACTCAGTTTCTGTTAACCTGAACATATCTTTACAACCTTGGGAATTTATCATCTTACAAAAATTTATCCTAATCCAAAATATTTTGAAGACCTGCTGTTGCTTTCTTAATCTAAAAAAGATATACAATAATTAGCAGAGGGCTCAGTGTGAATAACATGTTTTGTAGCTATTGCTTTAGTTGTTTTATACCACGGGGTCACTTTAATAAAGATGATGGCAAAGTTACATGCCATATACTCTTTTTAACTTTAGTAAAGATGGCTACCAGTCACATGGTTGATTCTATGCTGACGAACAGAGACAGAAAATAAATAGTAGACTGAATATGGCCAGCAGAAGAGACTGGATCATGAGAGAAGGAGGGGATGGAGAGTGGGGCAAGGGAGAAGAGGCAAGAGAGAGGGGACAAGTGGACCAAAAGAGCCGAGAATAACATTGTCTTTCTTAACTCTATTAAATTCTCTCCTTCTGGTCTACCTCTTCCCTTTATACTTCTCCCCATCACCACACTGTCTGTCTTTGAATTTAATATTCTTGCTTACTTCCACACTCTCACTATCTCATAACTATTTAAACCCCGATTATTATTTTCCAGTGTCCAGCATTGTGGCATTAATATTTTAGAGTAAGTAAACAAGTCCATTAAAATAAATTTACTTAGATATACCTTCTTAAGTCTTGTTCAACTTACTTTAAGAGAAGAGCAGTGAATGATTTTTTCTACAGTGTATTTCTTATAAGATATTCTCAGCCTTTCTTTCCATAGATAATAAAGATATGTCTCTTTCTTTTTAAAGTATTTTATGATAGTAAGAGCCTATTTTGCTGTTAATAGTAGTTATTGTGGAGGTCAGAGGAAAACTCACAAGAAACTGTTTTATCCTTCTACAATGTGGGTCTATATAAGTCATAGGGATAGAGTGCTCCAGTGACAAGATTTAGTGATAAGTCCCTTTATTTACCAAGATCTGATCACTTTTTGGCACCAAGGCATGTCTTTACAAAATGAGATGCAACTTTATATTTCCATTTTTCAAAACTATAGTTTTTAACTGGAAATTTGGGACATTCAAATTTACTGTTAAAACTATGTAGAGAGATTAATTCTGGTTAATTTTTTATTTTCCCAGTCCTATTTATATCAATTGATGTGAGAGGGTCCAGTTCAATGTGATATTTCCCATGGTCTGCTTCTCCTGGGTGCTATAAGAGTGCAGGCTTAGACCCCATTAGCTGAAGAATGTAACATAATGGCTGAGAGACACCCAACACCAAGATGTCATAAGAAGTGAGGTTAGGGTTCAAGCAGATATCATAAAACAAATCAATGTGTTGTCAGTGCAATTTATGAGGTCCATAATGTTGTCAACTCCCCCCATAAATGAAGGAAAAGGTATATGTACCCTGACAGGTCTGGTCCTTGCTTACCATTAACCATAATAAATCCTTCAGGGAAGTGAGAGCTCCTTTAATCTTCCTTTCATTTCTAGATAGATTCAGTTTATTACCTTCAAGCCACAATCTGATCATTCATCTAAAAGCAAACACTTTCAGGTTCTGTTCCATTTAAAATTCATTTTTTTTAACCTTATAATATGTTTTTTTGAAAAGTAAACAAATACATAATAAAGGAATTGAAAAAGAAAATTAAAAATCCAGAAAGACAGATAGATTTTAAGTTCTCTCTCTTCTTCTTCTTCCTCTTCTAGTCTTCATACTACTTCCACCCCACAACTGCGATGACCACAACCACAAGTCTGAGAGTTTCCCCATGTCAAGTTGATGTACAACTATCTAGAACATCATTATATTTATATTTTATTTCTTTATATTTTTTATTTGGGGGATCTTGTTATTGTACTGGGTTTTTGTTTCTTCTTTTTTTTGAGAAAAACTTAAAGTTGGATGAGTAAATAGGGGTGGAACATCTGGAAAGACCTTGGGAAGGAATTAATATGATCAAAATACATTGAAGTATAAAATTGTTTTAAATAATAAAATATAGTAAAGAAGAAAAAAATACAAACAATAGGAATTCACAACTATCAGTAATCTTCTTGATTACCACATCTATTTCAACAAGGTAACAGAGGCTGAAGTACTGTTTCTTCTAGTTATTAACTGTGCGGTGCCTGTAAGAATGATGCTTACCCTTTTCGAGTCTTCAATGCTCAGTATCAGGAAGTTATCACATTTTCTCATCGACAGCCAGCCACAGATGTGCTCAAACCATGATCTATATGGGACTGTGTGTGGGAAGGAAGAAAATGTCAAATACAAAGCATGATAATGGGATCAGCTTGATATTCTTCATTCTTCTGCAAATGGCAAACAGCTTTACTAAGAATTATCAATCTAGTCTGTATTTTCAGCATTCAACTCAATGATATTTGAGACACACATGATATTTGAGTTCACACAGATAGTGAACTGATAAAATCAAGTTCATTAGCAAACTCATCACATCACATACTTACCCCTGATGACATTAGGAGACATCTTACTGGCAGGTTGCAAGGACAAGAGCATGTTCTGGGAAAATTACTCACACCAACAAAGGAAGCCACAGGGTCCCTCAGGCATGGCTAGTCTTGGACTTTTTTCTTATCACCCTTTCTGGAGAACTATCTAACTCCTTCTATGGGAGATCTCCTCCCATTGACATCTACAACTAAGGTTCCAAAATTTCTCAATAGTGTCTCCTTGAGGCTGAAACCTCAAAAACACTGATAATTGGAGACATTCCACGAGTAGCCTTCTGCCTATACAAAGCTTCATGAACATTCTCAGTGCTGCTCTGCTGTGTTCTCCATAATCTCAGTATCTTCAGTTTCTGCTCTGGTTGTGCTCTCGCTCTTCATGTCTCGGTCTCCTTTGCACACTTACATTGTTTCCAATTTCCTGATGGATTCACTGGATCAAGTCAGGAGAGAAGGTTCAGAAAGGGTCAGACCAGCCTTAAACATACATTCAAAGAATCTAAGACTGGATAGAAGGCTCCAGGTAAATGCCTTACAGAGAATTTGTAAAGAGAAAGTGAACTATGCAATATATGATGGAGTTAAGTCACTTAAAGCGACTAAAAGCTGAATTCAAGAGATGACTCAGTGGAAACAATTGTCCAAACATGTTTGAGGAACTGAGTTTTAATGATCAGAAATCACACAAATCTTGTGATGTAGCCTCTGCTTGTCTCCCCAATGCTCCTTCTATAGATGGGTGTGGTAACAGAATTCTTTGAAGCTTGGGTCTGGTATACACAAGGATGAACAAGAAAAAAGAGACCCCATTTCAAACAAAGTACATAGCAATGCTCAAGACCTGATGTTGTCTTCTCACTTCCACGGTCAATCCTTGGTACAAGCATGCCCACATTGTCACATAGTGTTGTGACATTTTGCTTGTGCTCCAACAAATAAAGCTTGCCTGGAGATCAGAGTGAGAAACTAGCCACTAGAGGCCAGGTAGTGGTGGCACACACCTTTAATCCCAGCACTCGGATCTTATGCCTTTGATCCCAGTACTTGGGAGATGCACACCTATAATTCCAACACTTGGGAGGAAATAGGAAGTGATATGCCTGGGTGGAGAGAGGAAGTGATAAGGCAAGGCGGAGACAGAAGGTTGGCCCTTTCAGTCTGAGGATTCCTAGAGGTAAGAAGTCTTTGTAGTGGCTAGCTGATCTGCTTCTCTGATCTTGCAGCTTTTGCTGGGATATCTCACTCTGGGTTTTTATTATTAAGGCCAAATAGAAATTATGCTACACCTGATGTCCATCTTTTGGGGCATGAATTCATGAAAAAGCCACTTGCTTCTGACTTTGCAGCCACCAGTACAGTCTGGAGCTGCAGGTGCCTGGAGTCACTACTCCACTGGCTAGGTTTTTCTTTCTTTTTGGATTTTTCTGTTATAGCCTCTCTGCAGCAAATTACACACACAGGTATTTGAGCTCCAAATGCCACAGCAGTTAGTTGCTTTTGCATGTCCCCCTCATGTAGATGGCTGGCTCTTTGGCTTCTTTTCTCCTGGTGGGTTGGGCTCTCGCTGGACCCCTTCCTTGGGCTGCGGCCACACTTGAAAAATGCTTGTGGGCTTCTACTGTTCTATTTAGAAGCAGTCAGCCTCACATCATCTTGTTATCATTGGCAGATCTGGTGAGACAATTGGGAATTCTTTTTTTTATAATTTAATTTAATTTTACATATCAGCCACAGATTCCCTTGTTCTCCCCCCTCCCATGAACAATCCCCCCTCCAACCTCCCCCCCAGCCCATCCCCCATTCCCATCTCCTCCAGGGCAAAGACTCTCCTGAGGATTGAGTTCAATCTGGTAGATTCAGTCCAGGCAGGTCCATTCCCCTCCTCCCAGGCTGAGCCAAGTGTCCCTGTATAAGCCCCAGGTTCCAAACAGCCAACTCATGCACAGAGTACAGGACCCGGTCCCACTGCCTGGGTGCCTCCCAAACAGATCAAGCTAATCAACTGTCTCACTTATTCAGAGGGCCTGATCCAGTTGGGGGCTCCTCTGCTATTGGTTCATAGTTCATGTGTTTCCATTCGTTTGGCTATTTGTCCCTGTGCTTTATCCAACCTTGGTCTCAACAATTCTCGCTCATACAAACCCTCCCCTTTCTTGCCAATTTGACTCCTGGAGTTCCACCTGGGGCCTGGCCATGGATTTCTGCATCCAGTTTGCTCAGTCATTGGATGGGGTTTCTAGCATGACAATTAGAGTGTTTGGCCATCCTATCACCAGAGTAGGTCAGTTCCGGCTGTCTCACAACCATTGCCAGTAGTCTATTGTGGGGGTATCTTTGTGGATTTCTGTGGGCCTCTCTAGCACTTTGCTTCTTCCTATTCTCATGTGGTCTTCATTTATCATGGTCTTTTTTTTTATTTATTTTTTATTTTTTTTATTTTACAATACTATTCATTTCTACATAATAGCCACAGATTCCCTTGTTCTCTCCCTTCCTGCCCCCTCCCCTTCCCCCCCACCCCAACCCCCATTCCCACCTCCTCTAGATCAAGGTCTCCCCCAAGGACTGGGATCGACCTGATAGACTCAGTCCAGGCAGGTCCAGTCCCCTCCTCCCAGATTGAGCCAAGCGTCCCTGCATAAGTCCCAGGTTTCAAACAGCTAACTCATGTAACCAGCCCAGGATCTGGTACCACTGCCTAGATGCCTCCCAAACAGATCAAGCCAATCGACTGTCTCACCTGTTCAGAGGGCCTGATCCAGTTGGGGGCCCCTCAGCCTTTGGTTCATAGTTCATATGTTTCCATTCATTTGGTTATTTGTCCCTGTGCTTTATCCAACCTTGGTTTCAACAATTCTCTCTCATATAAACCCTTCTCTTTCTCACGAATTAGACTCCCAGCGCTCCACCAGGGGCCTAGCCGTGGATGTCTGCATCCAGATTCCTCAGTCCTTGGATGGGGTTTCTGGCACAACTATTAGGGTGTTTGGCCATCCCATCACCAGAGTAGGTCAGTCCCGGCTGTCTCTCCACCATTGCCAGCAGTCTTTTGTGGGGGTATCTTTGTGGATTTCTGTGGGCCTCTTTAGCTTTTTGTTTCTTCCTTTTCTCATGTGGTCTTCATTTACCATGGTCTCCTATTCCTTGTTCTCCCTCTCTTTTCTTGATCCAGCTAGGATCTCCCGCTCTCTTTCCCTCGACCCTCGCCCTTCATTGCTCCCACTCATGTCCAGGCTGTTCATGTAGATCTCATCCATTTCTCCGTGTCTTTCTTGGGGTCCCGTTTTCCAGGTAGCCTCACTGGTGATGTGAGTAGCAGTCTAGTCATCCTTTTTCCACATCTAGCATCTTCCTATGAGTGAGTACATACCATATTTGTCTTTCTGAGTCTGGGTTACCTCACTCAGGATGATGTTTTCTAGATCCATCCATTTGTCTGCAAACCTCATGATGTCATTGTTTTTCTCTGCTGAGTAGTATTCCATTGTGTATATGTGCCACAATTTATTTATCCATTCTTCTGTTGAAGGGCATCTAGGTTGTTTCCAGGTTTTGGCTATTACAAACAATGCTGATATGAACATAGCTGAGCAAGTGCTCTTGTGGTATGATTGAACATTCCTTGGGTATATGCCCAAGAGTGGTATAGCTGGATCTTGGGGGAGATTGATTCCCAATTCTCTAAGAAAGCACCATATTGATTTCCAAAGTGATTTTACAAACTTGCATTCTCACCAGCAGTGGAGGAGAGTTCCCCTAGCTCCACATCCTCTCCAGCATAAGGTGTCCTCAGTGTTTTTGATCTTAGCCATTCTGACAGGCATAAGGTGGTATCTCAGAGTTGTTTTGATTTGCATTTCCTTGATAATTAGGGATGTTGAGCAATTTCTTAAATGTCTTTCAGCCATTTGAGTTTCCTCTGTTGAGAATTCTGTTTAGTTCTATAGCCCATTTCTTAATTGGACTGTTGGTCATTTTGATATCTAATTTCTTGAGTTCCTTATATATTCTGGATATCAGTCCTCTGCCACATGTGGGGTTGGGAAACACCTTTTCCCATTCTGTAGGCTGTTGCTTTGCCTTGTTGACCATGTCCTTCACTCTACAAATACTTCTCAGTTTCAAGAGGTCCCATTGATTGATTGTTTCTCTCAGTGTCTGTGCTACTGGTGTTATATTTAGGAAGTGATCGCCTATGCCAATGTGTTCAAGACTATTTCCTACTTTCTCTTCTAGCAGGTTCAGAGTAGCTGGATTTATGTTGAGGTGCTTGATCCACTTGGACCTAAGTTTTGTGCATGGTGACAGATATGGATCTATTTGCAGCCTTCTACACACTGATATCCAGTTATGCCAGCACCATTTGTTGTTTTTCCATTGTACACTTTTGGCTTCATTGTCAAGAATTATATGTTCATAGGTGTGCGGAATAATGTCATTGGTCCACATGTCGGTTTTTATGCCAATACCAAGCTGTTTTTATTACTGTAGCTCTATAGTAGAGCTTGAAGTCAGGGATTGTGATGCCTCCAGAGGTTGTTTTATTATACAGGATTTTTTTGGCTATCCTGTTTTTTTGTTTTTCCATATGAAATTGAGTATTATTCTTTCCAGGTCTGTGAAGAAGTGTATTGGTATTTTGATGGAGATTGCATTGAATCTGTAGATTGCTTTTGGTAAGATTGCCATTTTTACTATGTTAATCCTTCCTATCCATGTGCATGGGAGATCTTTTTATTTTCTGACATCTTCAATTTTTTTTTTCAAGAATTAAAGTTCTTGTCATATAGGTCCTTCACTTGCTAGGTTAGTGTTGATACATAAAATGAATATAAAATCTCTTAATAAAAATGAAATTATCAAACAGTGAAAAGTTTTATTTAAAGACCCTTCACAGAGAGACAGATCACAAAGATACCATGAACATCACAGATCATTAGTCCTTCAAGCAAATAGATGGAAAGGATAGATTCTTTGAATATCAATTATAGAAATGCTTCACTTTATGATTGCATACATGGAGACTGAGAGAAAATGCAAGGCTCTGGAAAGCTATAATTAATGAAATAATTTTTAAAAATTTGCTTTATTTTTGTATATTTTGTGATTTTTTTCATTTGCGACTACTTGTATGTGTAGGTATACTGGCATAGGAGAGGAGAAGGTGTCAGTTCCCTTGAATCTTAAGTAACAGCATGTCATGAGTCACTTGGTGTAGTTGCTGGGAAACAAATTTCACTCCTCTGAAAACTTACCAACTGCCATTGAGCAATGGACCATCTCTCCAAACCTAATGACATCATTTTAAACAGAAAGTCATAAAAGCAACGTTTTTTGTAGAATGAAAACTATAAATTAGCAGACACAATCTAAACAAAATTATAAATGAAGTAAATAGGGCTCTATAAAGAAATGGTTGGGTTACATAATGGTTCAATGGTAAAAGTACTTATTTTAAGGCCTGATGACAAGATCTCAGATTCTATTACCCATAAAAATTAGTGGAAACAATTGACTCCACAGAGTTTTCTTCTTGTCATCCCCAATGCTCTGTGATATGTGTGTGCCCACACCAACACCCATGCACACATATACACCAGATAATAATAAATATTTTTAAAAGAAAAAGAGAAAGATTATAACAGTCTGATGGCAAGGTAGCAGACAGGATAATCCAACAGGAACAAAGATATAATGATAAAAAATAGAATTTCCATCACTCTTTGAAAGAATAAATCTAAGGTTTATAGACATATAAAACATTTAAGATTATTTCTCATAGTTAGGAAAAGGGATTTTGTGTTGCTTTGTTTTTAATGCCAATTAGACACAATTTAATCTACCTTGGAAGAGAGTTTTAATGAAGAATCATCTAGATAATGTTGGTCTGTTTGCATGTTTTAGAAAGATTGTCCTGATTATTAATTGATAGTATAAAAGAATGAAATATATTGTGGGCAGCACCATTCCCTACTCAGTTGGGGTCCATAAATTTATAAGGGAAGAGATAGTGAGCTGAGTAAAAAAAAGAAGGTGTACTTAATTTATTCTCTTTCTGATCTTGACTATAAATGTAATTCATTAATTTCCTGCCAAGTCTTCTTTTTAGTAAAAAACTGTAACATGGAATTGTCAACAAGATCAATCCATTTTCTCTCTAATAGTATTTTGTTAGAACCAATGCCAATTCATATACAAAAAGAATTTAGGATACCACATAGACAAGACCAGAAAAGAACCTCCCTCATTATATTATAATTAAAACAAAGAAAGTACACTGAAATTGGCAAGACAGAATCACTGAATCAAACGTAAAAGAAGGCATGTCAGAATAAGAGATTTGTCAAAAGAGAGTTTAAGAGGCAGGAGGTACTGGAAATCAGTGTTTCAAGTTCTAAAAAGACAACCACTGCCAACCCAGACTACTATATCCAGCAAATCTGCTTGTCATAACTGAAGGAGAAATGAAAACTTCATGCTAAAAATATGTTAAATGAATTTATGACCACCAAACCTGCTTTATGCTTTATACTTGTAGAAGTATTTTAGACTGAAGAGCAAAATAAATGTATCCATTAGCCCACAAAGGCATAAGTTATCTTCATCAGTCAACTTAACACAATCTAGAATCATATGATAGAAATTCAGTTGAGAGATTGCCATATCATATTGGCCTGTGTTCCTTTGTTTGAGTAATTTTCTTTATTGATGATTGGTATAGTAGATCCACCATAGGTGGGTGGGAAAAGACTCTGTGAAAAATATAACTGAGCATGAGACTCTAAATGAGTTATCTAGCAGATTTTTAAGATGGTTTCTGCTTCAGTAAGTTATCAAGGAACTGCTCTGACTTTTCCCATAGGTAGATTGTGATGTGAAAGTGTAAGGCAGATAAACATTTTTTTCAGCTAAGTTGCTTCTTGAAAGAAAATTTTGTCCCACAACTATATAACAATCTAGAACAATAGTTAAACAGGAAATAGAAGGAAACAGCTTGAGCTTGGCAAAATCATCAAAAGGATGGCAATCCATAGTCACCCTTTTATTGTAACTGTATATTAATGGTGTCAATACCCTAATAAAAAGACACTGACTAGTAGATTAGATCAAGAAGTAGGAAGTATATATTTGTTTCAATTCATCCTAAAAGACAGATTTTACCTTAAAAGGAAGTATTGAAGAGAGTCATTTTGGGCAAATGAAGCTAGAATGTAAGCAAGTGTTGCTGTTCTAAATTGAACTAAATAGACTTAAAAGCAAATCTAGTGAGAAATAATAAATGACATTTTGTGCATACATAAATTTATATACACAAACATACATGGAATATGTCTTTGTATTATGCATATTATATTTATGTGTATATAGACATAGATTTATATATACATACATATACATATACACATGTATACATACACATAAACACACACATATACACATGTATACATATACACACATAAACACAAACACATTACACACACACACACACACACAAACACACACACACACATACACACACACACACACTTGAATGACTTTCAGACTGCAGTCCAGCTAATCCATCAATGGCTGACCGTGAAGGGAAAGTGCAAGAACCCAGTAATTGCTCAGTTGGTAATGCTAGATGTTTCAGCTGGTCTTTAGTGTATGCTGTAAACCTGAAGAAGTAGGCTCTAATGCCAATGAAGGAGTGGACTTGGTAGTAAGGAAAGCACAAGCAGACAAAGGGCAAAAGCTTACTTCTTTTATGTCCTTATATAAGATTCCTGAAAAACTTGTGGCTCACATGAAAGGTATGTTTTCCTACCTCAAGATCTTGATTAAACACACATATTTTTCCCAGCTGTAAGATCTGGATTAAAATTCTGTGTCTTAAAAAAATTGTGTCTTCCTAATCCAAAGATACATATTAGAAGAGGCTTTTCCTACTTCAAATTAAGCAAAAAAAAAAAAAAATTCCTCATAGGTGTGCCCTCAATTTTTGGGTTTTAGTTAGAGGTAGTTAAATTGACAACTAAAAATAGCCATCATACCAAATATGGTATGAAAGTGGAGGGAAGTAATATGAGTTCCAGGAGTCTTATGAGTACATGGGTTGGGAAGATGATGAATAGAATTAACCAAAAACAAGACTATATGAAAAGGCCTCATGGAAACTCACTAGTGTGAAGCTCATAAAAATTTTAAGAGTTTATGTTGAGGAACTGTGCACAGGTGGACAGCACTACTCCTAGAAGTTATAAGTTAGTAAATGATCACATTGCAAAGGATGGAATACTTCCCTAGGAATTGTTGCCTGGAAAATGCATGAGTATCCAAATAGTATAGAAAGTTTTTCCTGTTGTAGGATGCCCTAAAAACTAGTTGGTAAGATTCTATTACCAAAGGCATCATCAAATTTTTGTCACAAATCATAAAACATGCAATCTGGGACTGGACTGGGATATGCCTTTTTGCTGAATACCCCTTATAGCGTCTAGTTAAAATGTCCTGCTTAACCCTATTCTGCCTCATCCTTGGCCAAACAGTTTTATTTATCAACCAATCAGAGCAACACATTTTCACAGCATACAAAAAGGCATTCCCCCATCACTTCCCCCTTTTTATAAACAAAAGGAAGGTTTTAACTTTAACCTCGTAAAATTACATATACCAAGCAAGAATTACAGTTATAATATCTAGTCTATTTGTATTTTATAAAATTAAAGAAAATATTTTATCTATCCTATATTTGTAAGTCTAAAATATCATATCTAATTTATCTTTTATCATAACCAAGGAAAACCATAATTATAATTATCTAGTCTTCAACTACATCAAAGACCTCAGAAGAATATAATATTACCTAAGTATACAGGAAGAGCATTGTAAGCAACTTCCAAAAATATAGAATGACAGAGACAGCTGCCTGCCTGGATAGTTATCCAAAGTTCCTCTGTAACATAGGGGCATCCATCCATCTTCAGCCTACAGGCCTAGAGTCTCTCAGTCACTTTTCTCTGTGTCTTGTAGAATGTCTGGCAGTTTCCTCAGTGAAGCAGGAACCTGAAGGACCATCTCACCTTGCAAAGTTCAGTGGTCACCTTCCCATGGGTCCTGCATGTCCAGTTGATACAACATTTTGTCAAGCAGTCTAGGCAAGTACCGTTTCTTGCTGAAATGGCTATTTTTTGCCAAGAAAAAGATAAACTCCATATGGAGTGTCTTCAATGTCCATCTTTCTCTTTTAAGTAAATTGGTGCTGCCAGGAGCAGATGTGTCTCACTGTTCAGGAAAGTCTAAGTTTTTAAAACATTTTAAATGCCATATTCTGTAGGTCTTTGAAGTATTTGAAGATTACCCACCTAATTCTATTACAGTCTAAATGAGTTACATAAACATAATGCCTTAAATGAGAGTAGAAATATAGTATAACAAAATCAACTCTAAATTTGTATCAATAAACTAAAACCCATAGCAATATAAAACATTTTTAAACAAGTTTTTCTTTAAAACTAGGTTCATTAATCTACCCTTTCATCCTATCATATCTATACTGTCCCCCTTTCTTCTTTAGAAAGAGATTGCATTTATAATCAACCTGTTTTAAATAAAAATATTGGTTTTCCTCTGTCCCACACCAGAGGACTCTTCTGATATGGGACAGAAGACTCTCTCAACCTTTTCTTTTAGCAATATGCTTGGGTTTAGAGAAGGAGTGAGCCAATTCTATCTCAAAAGCCAGCTTCGTTTATATGGGAATTTGGGCTTAGCTTCTCATACTACTTCCTGCTGGATGACGGCATTGTACTCTTATGGGGACACAAAGAAAATTTTAGGATTATGGAGTAGTTTGTGAGGCTGTACTCTCTGAGCCAGTTGCCTTGAAGCTGTTTATGGATGTTGGATGATCTGGGCCATGGTGTCACTGGAGATCTTTCAGGGGGTCTTGGATGGTTAAACCATATTACCCTGGAAGCAATACACAGGTTCTCATCTTCTGTGGAAACAGAAACAGAACCTATTTTCCAAACCAATGTATCCTTAGACATAGATTTTGAAATCAAGATATCTATATCATTATCAATATCTATGTTGATTTAACTCAACAGCTTTTACAATCAAATGTCTTTCTGCAGTTAAAAATCCCAATGACAACACAATCCAGTTTTTCTGTGTAATATCCATCTTCATGTGGCTTATTTTTATATTACCTTTATTGTCTTTTTAAAAACTTTATTTTTTAAAACTATTTCTTTATATAACTGTTTATATTCCTTTTCCTCTCTCTTCCAAGCCTGTGTACATTTTTTTACACATACTGTAAACTATTTAGAGGTTTATTTAATCTGAATATGACTTATTGTGAATTTATTGCTTTAAACTGCAGAATTACTCAGCCTGACATGGCAGATTTGGCTGCTGGTTCCACCCACCTCAACTTCCCAACCTAGCAGAACATATGTATACACCCAGCAGGAAGTATGGGAACCAGGCTGTCTGCTGACTCTGGGAGGCAGTGGGTCTATGCTTCCATCTAGCATCTTGTAGCCCCAAAACCTTTCTTTCTTTCTTTTTCTTTCTTTCTTTCTTTCTTTCTTTCTTTCTTTCTTTCTTTCTTTCTTTCTTTCTTTCTTTCTTTCTTTCTTTCTTTCTTTCTTTCTCTTTCTTTCTTTCTTTCTTTCTTTCTTTCTTTCTTTCTTTCTTTCTCTCTCTCTCTCTCTCTCTCTCTCTCTCTCTCTCTCTCTCTTCTTCCTCCCTCCCTCCCTCCCTCCCTCCCTCCCTCCCTCCTCCTTTCTCTCTCTCTCTCTCTCTCTCTCTCTCTCTCTCTCTCTCTCTCTCTCTCTCTTGTTTGTATTAGCAAAGGCTAAATCCACCATGCAGTGTAATGTGTGGCTTGGAGACATCTCATTCCCACCATGCTGCAGGTCAAGCCCACACACCACAAACTTTCCATAGAGTAGCTCAAGGCCACAGGCTATGGCTGGCCTGAGAGAGACAACTAGGAAGCTGCTCTTGGCTCCATTTTTAAAGCTTTCTTAGGTTTTAGGTGGAAACTCTCATCCCACGTCTTGGCACCGTTTGTAATTGAAGGTTTTCCTGTGCCCACCTGCCTCCTGTGTTTTCATGGCCCTGCAACTGCTCAGACCCAAATGAACACACAGAGGCATATATTAATTATGAATTGTATGGCCTATTGTCTCAGGCTTCTCACTAGCTAGATCTTACATCTTAAATTAACCTATTTCTATAAATCTATACTTTGCCACATGGCTTGTGGCTTACTGGTATCTTTACATCTTGCTTCTCAAGGCAGCAGCTGGCAGTGTCTCCTTTCTCCTTCCTCATCTCTAGTTAGAATTCCCATCTAACCCTATTCTGCCTCACCATTGACCAAACAGCTTTATTTATCAATCAATCAGAACAGTATATTTACACTGCATACAAAAAGACATTTCCCCATCAGATTTATAGTATTTACAAAGATGCATCTTGACAAAATGTTGGCTGGTCAGGCTAATATATGAGAAGCCAATGGAAAAAAGTAAGAAAATCCACAGATGAGAAGCATGGTAAGAAAACCGCATATGTTATTTTTTATTGTTGTGAAAAAACACCAGGAACTTAAGAAAAATATCTTATTTTTGACTTATAGTTCTAGAGGGGTAAGAATCAATGATGGAGAAAGGAGCAATTGGAAGAAGTGACAGGCAGAGCTATAGGAACAGGAAGCTGAGAGTTCACGTTCTAACACAAATAGGAAGCAGAAAGTGGAACCTGGAAGTGGTATAAGGGTTTAACCTCAAAGTACACCTTCAATGATGTGCTTTATCCAACAAGGCTGTACCTCACAAACCTTATGAAGTACAAAACTTCTCACCAACTGAGAAATTAAGGTTCAAGTGCCAGAGTCTATGTGGGTGAATTTTTCATTTAAATAACCACAAATGTTAACATTAGGACTTGAAAAACCATAAACTCCAAATGATGCTAGGATGATACATTATGGGGCAAGCTATGGCTGTGCCCTATTCTGTGGTGCTTCCTGAAATATGGGACACTTGATGATCCTTGATGATCAGGTTCAAAATGTTTGGGCCACAGATTGATTGAATGTAGAGGAATAAGATGGAGCCAAGTGAGGACTATAGAAGATATCAAAGGTCTATGGAAGTAGCCAAGTTAGATAACATGTAGTTTTGAGCCCCACTATCAAATAAGCAGAGGACTGTAGTAGATGTTTGTAGTACTAGAATTCAGGAGGTGGATGAAGGGGAAGCCAAGGTCCAATGTCATCTCTGGCTATATAGTGAGTTCAAAGCCAGTTCATGTTACATTTCACCTTGTCTTTTAAAATGTCTCTGCATTTATCCCAACTCCTGTATTTCACAGGACACTCACCATTTCCCTTGAGGAACCATTCAAAATAAGTCCCCAGTGACTCCACATTCTTAGCATTGTTGAATTTACTCCAGAAAAAAAATAACCAGATACAAGAACATCTCTGGATGTTCTTCTGATGAGATAGATCACCTTAAATAAAAAATACAAATGAATTTCAATACAGTCATTTCTCAACTTTTAACTTGTTCAACTGACATGAAATGCCAACCAGACATACATGTGATGTATTTTTAACAAATGTTATTTTTTATTTGGACAAGAAAGATACATAAGTGCAAATTATTTACAGTTAGAATCCCCTTTCAGACTCTCATTCTTTGCAAAAAACACACTGAACCGATTGAGATCACCAGTACTGTAAAAAAAAAAAAGTAGTACTGGTATAAAAACCGACATACAGAACAATGGAATCGAATTGAAGACCCTGACATTAATCCATGCACATATGAACACCTGGTTTTTGACAAAGGAGCCAAAACTATACAATGGATAAAAGAAAGTATCTTCAACAAATGGTGCTGGCATAACTGGATGTCAATATATAAAAGATTAGAAATAGATCCATATCTGTCACCATGCACAAAACTCAAGTCCAAGTGGATTAAAGACCTGAACATAAATCCAGTTACACTAAACTTAATAGAAAAGAAAGTAGGAAGCACTCTTGAACGCATTGGTACCGGAGACCATTTCCTAAATATAACACCAACAGCACAGACCCTGAGCACAACAATTAATAAATGGGACCCCTCGAAATTGAGAAGCTTTTGCAGGGCAAAAGACACAGTCAATAAGACAAAAAGACAGCCATTGGAATGGGAAAAGGTCTTCACCAACCCCACATCTGACAAAGGATTGATCTCCACAGTATATAAAGAACTCAAGAAACTAGACATCAAAATACTAAACAGTCCAATTAAAAAATGGGCTAAAGAGCTCAACAGAGAATTCACAAAACAAGAATCAAATGGCAGAAAGACATTTAAAGAAATGCTCAACATCCTTAATCATCAGAGAAATGCAAATCAAAATGACTCTGAGATACCACCTTACACCTGTCAGAATGGCTACAATCAAAAACACCAAGGACAGTCAATGTTGGAGAGGATGTAGAGCAAAGGGAACACTCCTCCACTGTTGGTGGGAATGTAAGCTTGTACAACCACTGTGGAAATCAGTAACTGTTGCCTTGCTTGTGGACCTTGACCTTGATATCCTCCCAATGCTAATTCCCTGCCAGGTTCTACCCTCCTGAATGCTTAAGGGAAGTTCCTTGTCTGTGTATCCTGAAATGGGCATTGACAGCTTAGATGCAAGATTGTAAAACATCAGTAGTGAACTTCTGCCATCTGGGGTCCTCCCATTGTGCTGTAAGCCTGTATTTAAGATCTCCTACCCCCTTCAAGAAATGACATTTGACATTTAAAATTTTATATATATATATATATATATATATATATATATATTTGAATGAATACTGAGAATGTAATCTATGAATACCACAAATGTGATTAATATCATGAGTGTAATTTAAAAAATAAATAAATAAATAAATAAATAATAAATAAATAAAAAAAGAAAGATGCAACATATAATGAAAATCACCAACTTCAGACAAAATTTCCTTATGAACATAGATTCAGAAATTCTCTATACTACACTTGCAAACTAAATCTAAGAACCCATCAAAATATCATCCATGATGACCAAGCAGATTTCATGTCAGAAATGCAAGAATAGTTCAACATACATAAATTGATGAACATAATCTACCATGTAAACAGACTGAAAGGCAAGTGAACTACAAGGATCACTTCATCAGCTGGAGAAGGGCTTTGACAAAATGCAACATTCCTTCATAAATGTCCTAGACAGATTAGGGATATAAAAAGACACATATCAATATAATAAATTTGATTAACAATAAGCTCACAGCCAACGTCAAGCTATGTAGAAAGAAATTGAGATCATTTCCACTAAAATTAGAAGCAAGGCTCTTTCCATATCTATTAAATAAAAGTTCTTGAAATCTTACCTAGAATAATATGACAACTGAAGGAGATCAAGGGGATAAAAATAGGAAAGAAAGATGTCAACTTGTCTTTATGTGCAGATAATATGATTTTATATATAGAAGATCCAAAAATTTCCACCAGGAAACTTCTACATTTGAATAACCCTTTCAGTGAAGTAGAAAGTTAAAAGAGGACATAAAACGCCATAGAATTTCTGTATACAAATTTACTGAGAAAGAACTGGGGAAAAAAAAAACTTTTCACAATTGCCTCAAAGATATTTTGTGTAACTCTAACCAAGGAAGTGAAATACTTGTGTAATAAAACCTTTAAAATATTGAAGAAGGACAATGGAGAAGATATCAGAAGATAAAAAAGATGTTCCATGCTCATGGATAGATAGGATTACAATAGAGAAAATGACCATCCTACCAAAAGTAATCTACAGGTCCATTGCAATCTCTATCAAAATTTTAGCACAATTCTTCACAAAAATTGAAAGAATAAAATTCATCTTTACAGGGAAAAATAAAAATCTCAGTATAGCTAAAACAATCCAGATTGAGATAAGAACCCTTGAACATTTCACCATTCCAGATATCAAGCTGTAGTATAGAGATCTAGTTATATGAACTTTATTCTGTTGGCATAAAAACAGACACATTGATCTCACTTAGATAATTTCCTGGCGTCTATTCTTCCTGGGAGACTTTGCTTCTTCTTGTTCTAGGGCTTTCAGGTGTGCTATTAAGTCACTAGTGTGAGATTTCTTCAACTTCTTTATGTGGGCATTTAGTGCTATGAATTTCCCTCTTAGCACTGCTTTAATAGTGTCCCATAAGTTTGGGTATGTGGTGTCTTCATTTTCATTCATCTCTAGGAAGTCTTTAATTTCTTTCTTTATTTATTCCTTAACCCATTGGTGATTCAGTTGAGCATTATTCAGTTTCCATGAGATTGTAGGTTTTCTGTAGTTTTTGTTATTGTTGAAATCTAACTTTAAACCATGGTGGTCTGATAGAACACAGGAGGTTATTCCAATTGTTTTGTATCTTTTGAGATTTGCTTTGTGGCTGAGTATGTGGTCGATTTTAGAGAAAGTTCCATGGGGTGCTGAGAAGAAGGTATATTCTTTTTTGTTAGGAATGTTCTGTAGATATCTATTACGTCCATTTGGGTCATGACATCAGTTAAGTCCTTTATTTCTCTGTTAAGTTTCGATTTGGGAGATCTGTCCAGTGGTGAAAGTGAGGTGTTGAGATCTCCCACTATTAATGTGTGGGGTTTTATATGTGGTTTAAGCTTTAGTAATGTTTCTTTTACATATGTGGGTGCCCTTGTGTTTGGGGCATATATGTTCAGAACTGAAACTTCATCTTGGTCGATCTTTCCTGTGACGAGGATGTAATGTCCTTCTTGATCTCTTTTGATTGATTTTAGTTTGAAGTCTATTTTGTTGGATATCAGGATGGCTACCCCTGCTTGTTTCTTAAGACCATTTGATTGAAAAGTCTTTTCCCAGCCTTTTATTCTTAGGTAGTGTCTATCTTTGAATTTGAGATGTGTTTCTTATATGCAGCAGAAAGATGGGTCCTGCTTTTGTATCCATTCTGTAAGCCTATGTCTTTTTATAGGTGAATTAATTCCATTGATATTAAGGGATATTAATGACCAGTGAATGTTCATCCCTGTTATTTTTGGTGGTAGTGTGTGTGTACTTCTCTTCTTTGGGGTTTATTGCTGTGGCTTTATCTATTGCCTGTGTTTTCAAGGGTGTATCTGACTTTCTTTGGTTGAAATTTTCCTTGTAGTGCTTTTTGTATGGCTGGGTTTGTGGATAAGTATTGTTTAAATCTGGCTTTTTCTTAGAATGTCTTGTTCATTCCATCTATGATGATTGAAAGTTTTGCTGGGTATATTAGTCTGGGCTGACATTCATGGTCTCTTAGTGTCTGCATTACATCTGTCCAGGTCCTTCTGGCTTTCAAAGTCTCCATTAAGAAATTGGGTGTTATTCTGATGTGTTTGCCTTTATAGGTCACTTGGCCTTTTTCCTTGGCTGCTCTTAATATTCTTTCTTTATTCTGTACATTTAGTTGTTTAATTATTATGTGTCGAGGGGACTTTTTTGGGGGGTCTAGTCTGTTTGGTGTTCTATAGGCTTCTTGTATCTTCATAGGTATTTCCTTCTTTAAGTTGGGGAAGTTTTCTTCTATGATTTTGTTGAATATATTTTCTGTGCCTTTGAGTTGGTATTCTTCTCCTTCTTCTATCCCTATAATTTGTAGGTTTGGTCTTTTCATGGTGTCCCAAATTTCTTGGACATTTTGGTTCATGACTTTGTTGGCTTTAGTGTTTCCTTCGACTGATGAAACTATTTCTTCTACTGTATCTTCAATGCCAGAGTTCCTCTCTTCCATTTCTTGCATTCTGTTGGTTATACTTGCATCTGAAGTTCCCGATCATTTACTCAGATTTTCTATTTCCAGCATTCCCTCTGTTTGTGTCTTCTTCATTGTTTCTATTTCCCTTTTCAGGTCCTGGACTATTTCCTTTATTTGTTTCATTGCTTTTTCATGATTTTCTTTCAGTACTTTATTGTTTTCTTCCAGGACTTTATTGTTTTCTTCTAATTTGTTTGCCCTTTCCTCTAGTTGTTTATAGTGCTCTTCCCATTTTTTTGTCTTTTCCTCTACACAAGCCTCTACCTTCTTCATGATCTTATTCATAAGGCTGTTTTCTTCTGCTTCTTCCAATTTTTGATGTTCAAGTCTAGATGTTGGAAGTGGGCTAGGTTCTGGTGATGCTGTATTGCTCTTCATTTTGTTGTATGTACTTCTGCCTTGACGTCTGCCCATCTCCTTGTGGTTCCTTCTTGGTCTTATCAGCGCACTTGGTCCAGACAGAGCTGACAGATTCAGGAAGTCTCTCTCTCTTGTCCAAATGGGGACTCCAGGGCAGGATGGGAGCTCTTGTCCAGAAGGGAAGTTCGAGGCAGGATGGGAGCTCTCTCTCTGGTCCAGAAGAGAAGTCTGGGGCAGGATGGGAGCTCTTGTACAGAAGTGAAGTCTGGGGCAGGATGGGAGCCCTCTCTGGTCCAGAAGGGAAGTCCAGGGCAGGCAGGGAACTGGGGGCTTGTCTCTAAGTCTCAGGAAGTGGCTCGGTTCTCCTGCGGATGGGCGTGGGGGCAGGGCGTGGCGATTGCAGAGTCTACTGAGGGTCTTGGAGAAGGGGATCCTTCCCAGTCGGGCTAGAAGGGAACCTGCCCGGTGGCGAGAACCTGGGGACAAGTTGGGCAGGTCTTCCCAGGAGTGACTGGTGCCCAGGGATGGGGTCCTGGCTAAGCTAGGACACTCACCTCTGGTCCAGAAGGGAAGTCCGGGGCCCAGCTTGTTTCTTGTAATCATTTGATTAGAAAATGTTGGACCCCAAAGGCTTAGGGTCTTGAGTGGGTGCCCCAAGATCCCAGACTCTAGTCCAGTTGATGCAACAGCAAGAGGTTTCTATTGAAGCGACTGTACAGAAGGGCAAACTCTGCTCCTAAGAGCAACAGCTGCATCTTACTGCATCCCCATGGGGGCTTTTAAAGGAAAAACCCTCAAAATACATCAGATTACAATTCCCATACAATTTCATTTCACAAGATCATGGTCTGATCACAGAGTGGGTACAGTCACATTCACATGTACATTTTTCCTGAAACCTCAAGGGGTGGGTATCAGGTTGGGAGTGGAGTTTACACAAAGGTTACAGTGGTCCTTCCTGGAACACTTGCAACTATCCCAGTCACAGTTGAGCACATGTCTTTTTTTTTTAATTTTATTTATTTTATTTTACAATACCATTCAGTTCTATATATCAGCCACTTGTTCCCCTATTCTCCCCACTCCCACTTCCTCCCCTTACCCCCAGCCCACCTCCCATTCCCACCTCCTCCAGGGCAAATCCTCCCCTGAGGACTGCGATCAACCTGGTAGACTCAGTCTAGGCAGGTCTAGTCCCTTCCTCCCAGACTGAGCCAAGTGTCCCTGCATGAGCTCCAGGTTTCAAACAGCCAACTCATGCAATGAGCACAGGACTTGGTCCCACTGCCTAGTTGCCTCCCAAACTGATCAAGCCAATCAACTGTCACACCTATTCAGAGGGCCTGATCCAGCTGGGGGCCCCTCAGCCTTTGGTTCATAGTTCATGTGTTTCCATTCATTTGGCTATTTTTTTCAATAATTGAATAAAACTGAAATTTATTATAAGCCACAGTCGTCCTAGGGACCTCTATGCTATTATATATAGCCTCCATGGTTCTATGGGTTGTGGTCTGATTGTTCTTTATTTTATATCTAGAATCCACTTATGAGTGAGTACATACCATGGCTGTTTTTCTGGGTTTGGGTTACCTCACTCAAGATGATTTTTTTCTAGTTCCATCCATTTGCCTGCAAATTTCATGCTTTCATTGTTTTTCTCTGCTGTGTGGTACTCCATTGTGTATATGTACCACTTTTTTTCATCCATTCTTCCGTTGACAGGCATCTAGGTTGTTTCCAGGTTCTGGCTATTACAAATAGTGCTGCTATGAACATAGTTGAGCATGTATCTTTTTGGTATGAATCAGCATTCCTTGGGTATATGCCCAAGAGTGGGATGGCTGGGTCTTGAGGTAGTTTGATTCCTAATTTTCTGAGAAACTGCCATACTGATTTCCACAGTGGCTGTACAAGTTTACATTCCCACCAACAGTAGAGGAGTGTTTCCTTTGCTCCACATTCTCTCCAACATTGACTGTCATTGGTGTTTTTGATCATAGCCATTCTGACAGGGAGCACATCTCTTAACAGAAATCTTTTTACATTGTTACATTGTTACAGGGGAAGTTGAGTAATGAGTGATTCAGGTGGCCCTTGGAACTATTTTTTTTTTTTTAGTTTCTTATTTTCTAGGGCTTGGGGGTGTAAGCCTGAAGGGTTAGGGTCTTTCAGAAAATACTTTTGCAAACCTTTGTTCTGAGATAATATATGTCTTTATGTTGTGGTGTGTTTCTTGTATGCAGCAGAAGGATGGGTCTTGTTTTCACATTCAATCTGTTAGTCTGTGTCTTCTTATTGGGAATTGAGCCCATTGACATTGAGAGACATCAATTAACAACGATTTTAACTTCTTTTATTTGGTTGTAGTTGTTGATGGCTATTGTGTGTGTGTGTGTGTGTGTGTGTGTGTGTGTGTGTGTGTGTGTATGTGTGTGTGTGTGTGTGTGTGTGTGTGTGTGTGTGTGTGTGTGTGTATGTGTTTCTTCTTTGGGTTATGGTCTTTCAAGCTAATTTATTCCTTGTGTTTCCATAGATATAATTATCTTCAGTTTGGAGCTTTTTGTTTCATACCTGCTGTAGGGCTGGATTTGTGGATAGATGCTGATTAAATTTGACATTATCATGGGATATCTTGTTTTCTGCATCGGTGGTGATTGAAAACTTTGTTGGGCATTGCAGTCTAGGCTGGCATTTCTGGTCTACAGCACATCTGTCCAGACTCCTCTGGCTTTGAGATTCTCCATTGAGAAGCCATGTGTAATTCTAGTAGATCTGCCTCTATATGTTATTTGGCCTTTTTCTTTACAGCTTTTAATATTCTTTCTTTGTTCTGCATGTTTAGTGTTTTGATGATTATGTGGAGAGGAGTTTTACTTTTTCTGATCCAATCTATTTTGTGTTCTCTAAGCTTCTTGTACATTTATAAGTACGTCCTTCTTTAGGTTAGGAAAATGTTCTATGATTTTGTAAAAAAAAATATTTCTGGGCCTTTTAGCTTGGAATATTCTTCTTCTCTTCCTATGATTCTTAAGTTTTATCTTTTCATATTTTTTTATTTAATGGATGTTTTGTGTCAAGAAGTTTTTAGATTTAACATTTTGTTTGATGTATATATTTCTTCTGTCATGTCTCCAATGCCTGAGATTCTGTCTTCTATATTTTTTATTCTGTTGGTGATGCTTGCATCTATAATTCCTGTTCACTTATCTGTTCACTTTCCCATTTCAAGAATTCTGTCAGTTTGTGTTTTCTTTATTGCTTTTATTTCCATTTTAAGGTCTTGAAAAGTTTAATTCATTTCCATCAACTGTTTTTTTTAACATTCTTTATAAGAGATTTATTATTTTTCTCCAATTTTTTGGTTGTTTTTTCTAGATTTCTTTAAGGTATCTATTCAACTCTTTTTAAGGACCTCTATCATCATCACAAGTTGGGTATAAGGTCATTTTTTCCTATGCTTCAGCTGTGTTAGAGTATTTAGGGCTTGCTGTGGTGGGATGGCTAGGCTGTGGTGGTGACATATTGCTCTGGTTGTTGTTTTTCAGGTTATTGCACTTGTGTTTAGGCATCTGGATTTGGAGTTATTATAGGTATAAGTGCTAATTGCAGAATTTGTCACTGTTTGATGGGTACATTCTTCCTTGGTTTCTGTTTCCTCTCTGATTTTCTCACTACAGTGGCATGTGGTTGGGTAAAGGGTCTCCACCTGCATTGGAGGCTGAATTTCTGATGGCCTAGTTGGCCTGTTGTCTATCAGGGGCTGCTGCTCCACTTTGGAGCTAGAGTTCTGCCTATGAGATTGGGCTGTGATCTGGCAGGAGTTCCTCTGGTGTTCAGGATCCTAGCCTGGCTTCTGGTGGAGAAGAAAGCCTCTCCTTGTTTTTCAGAGTGTTGGTCTTGTCTTGTAGGTTCTGGATGCTGTTCTGGCCTCTGATGGGGTAAAAAGCTTCTGCTAGAGATCTAGGCTGGAATTTAGTGATGAGGAGAGGAGGAGCAGTTGTAGATATGGTGGGGTCGAGTCAGTCTTACTTATAGGAGGTTCCAGGGTGTGGTGAACAACAAATAGGAAGATGAAGTCAACAATCCTAAGTGTGAAGTTATCTAAATCTGGAAGTTATGGCACACACAGAATCTGCACATATTGCAACAGAATGAATATTACGCCATCTTGAAATTTTCTCCAATGTGGGAAGCAGTCCATTAGCTTTTAATTCAGCCTCAGATAAATTCCTAGGAAAAGAACAGAAAGCAGGCATATTCTTTACCAAAATATTGTAAGATTGGTCTCTAGCCAAGTTGCTAAGATTATTCCCCTGAATCTCTGGAGCCTGAACTCAGCACTCCACACTGCTTCAGCACTACTGCTCTAACATTCTCGTTAAGAGAGCCAGTTAAACCCAGTTTACAGTGCTTAACCATCTTCCTGCTCTAAAGTCTTTCACATTCCTCAAAAGCCAGCCTGGTCAGGACAGTGCAAGCAATAGCTCAATTTCTGAGGCCAGCTTCTCTCATTGCTACTTTTTATTGCTGTTTTAAAGCATGACAAGAGCACCTGACAATGAGAAGCATTTCATTGGGTTTGTGGTTTCATAAGGTTAGTGTCCATGATAGCATAGGTCAGGGAAACTTGAGAAGTCACATCTTGATTCACAACTACAAGATGGAGAAAAAGGATACTGGCAATGAGTAGAAAAAAACAATCACAGTGATATGCCTCCTCCAACAAGGCCTTACATCATAAATCTTCTCAAACAGTTCAACTAAGTGGGGACTAAGTATTGAAATAGTTGGGCATATGGGAGTCATTGTCATTTAAACCACTATAATTACCATGAATATTGCTGCAACACATATGGCAGTGTTGGTGTTTCATGGAGTGCTGAATTAGAAGCTTCTGTCAACTCCCAGGTGTGGTGTGGCTGGGTTACAAACAGCTCTCTTTTCAGTATTTGGAGGAACATCCGTACTTTTCTACAGTGTTTTCCCCGACTTGCCTTCTAACCCACAAAGTGCATGTGTCTGATGATGTGTACTCACTCATAAGTGGATACTAGATGTAAAGCAAAGGGTAAGCAGACTACAGCCCACAGTTCCAGAGAAGTTAGGTAACAAGGAGGACCCTAAGAGAGACACATGGATTGCCCTGGGAAGGGAAGATAGATGAGATCTCCTGGATAACCTGAGGGCAAGGGAGCAGTAGAGGGGAGAGGATGAGGGATGAGACCATGAGGGAATTGGATGATCAAGCTGGGGGAGAGCAATGAAAGAGATATCTTGATAGAGGGAGCCGTTATGGGCTTAGGGAGAACCCTGGTGCTAGGGAAATTCCTAGGCATCCACAAGGATGACCCCAGGTTAGACTACTAGGAATAGTGGAAGTGGTACCTAAACTGGCCTTCCCCTATCATCAGATTGGTGAATACCCTAACTGTCATCATAGAGCCTTCATTTAGTAACCGATGGAAGCAGATGCAAAGATCTGCAGTTGAAGAGAGGGAGGAGGTATTATATGAGCAAGCAAGGAGGTCAGTATCATGATGGGGAAATCTACAGAGGCAATTGAACCAAGCTTGTGAGAACTTGGGAACTCTAGACAGACAGCTGTGGAGCCCATATGAAACCAAATAAGGCCCTCTGCATGTGGGAAACAAGTGTGTAGCTTTGTCTGAGGGTCCCTGGCAATGTGATCAGGATCTATTCCTGGTGCATGAGCTGGCTTTTTGGAGCCCACTCCCTATGATGTGATGCCTTGCTCAGCCTTGGTGCAGGGTGTGGGGCTTGGTACTGCCTCAACTGAATGTACCAGGCTTTGTTGATTCCCCATTGGAGGCCTTAACCTTCTGGAAGAGTGGATTGGGGGTGGGTAAGGGGCAGTTGTGGAAGGAGCAGGAGGAGGGATGGGAGAACAACTGTGGTTAGTGTGTAAAATGAATTTTTAAAAATAAATAAGAGAGAAAAAATGTAAGCACAAAAAAAGCGCATGATGCTTGTTTTCTCTGACAACTTCTCCAGTATCTGTTATTCCATTTCTTTCTTTTTTTTTTCTTGTTTTAGACAGAGTTTATTGAGGGGCAGGACAATGTGAAAATCGAGACAAAATTCTTTATTCTTGCCCTTGTGTACATAACTGGGCAGATCATCAGAACTAGAAAGAGAATAGGAAGAGTCTACAGTCTTGGTTACTTAAATAGAATACATGTTGGGAAGAAAAAGAATTTGCCCCGAGCCAAAGAACCTTTTATTCTCTTACCAAAAAAGGTATCGAAGCCAACAGCCCAGCTCCTAGACTCCATATTGGACTCCTTGTTGTTTTTTTTTCCCCATCACAGGCAATTTATTTTGTTCTATTCATTCACAGTTAATACAGAAAATACTTGGAAACATTTCCATATAATGTTTGACACAGAAATCATCAAATAGAAGTATACAATGTTGACAGGAGACAGTACATTTATAATTTATAACCCCAAATGTATTTATAAATTAGAAATGGAAAGATCTACAAATGAAATTATGAAGGTTCACCAAAGTCATTTAATTTGTCAGTTTCTCATTCATTTTTATGTCTTAATAATATTCTATTGTATGAATAAGCCACATTTTATTTCTCTCCAGTATTTGATAGCTATTTGAGTTGTTTTAACTTTTTTACTATTAGCAACACACTGCTGTAAACCTTCATGTACATGTTTCATAGGTGCACATTTTCAGTAGTTTGAGGATATATTCCTAAGGGTAGAATTGTTGAGTAACAGAGTAACAATGTTTTGCATTTTGACCAACCACCAAACTGTTTTGCCAAACTGGCACACCATTTTACAGTCTCACCAAATCCTTGTTTTTAAGGCTCTGATTTTTGTACAAAAGCATTCAATCATTCTGTCAGACCAAACCAGGAAAAGTAAGCTATAGTTCAGAGCTGTTCTATTCCATTTACTATGCAAAGCCATTCTTGGTGTTTGCAACTCTCAGCCCTTTTGAGTATTCTTGCAGTGTTCACTTTTTCCTCCACCACTTTTTTTTCTTCTTTTCTTCTGGTTTATTTCTATCTATTACAAATGTATAAAAAATCCTCCATCAATGCTGCTGATAGCAGCAGAACCTTGAGAAATATACCTTTGGTTTGCCTCAGAAAAGGAACACATATTGCACTGTAAAGTTTATAAAATTGGCGCAAAACATTGTGATAATGTTACAATACCAGTTTTAAGAATTCAGTGACTAATGGGGAGCCGATGGGATACATGCAGAACTGTGAAAGCGATCTCACTTAGCCAGCTGTACTCGTAGACTGTAAATCTACATTCAGATCATTTCTGAACTAAGACTATCATCTCAGTTTATCTGTTGAGGTCAACCAGGAAACCCTAGAATATACCTTGATTTTTGCAAAAGACAAAATAGGGGGAGGGGTTTCTTCAGCATTTCAGTCCACGAGTAACAGTATCCTAACAGGCAAAGTGTTCTCTCACTGTCAACATAGAATGAACTGCTGCTGGAGGTCAACTTGGGCTTTAATTTGCATTAGCACTTACATGCATAGTAGTCCAAGTTGTTGACCTCATGACTTTAAAAAGTAACTCTAAAAAAGTAAAATGGCCCTTCTTGGAAGACTAAAGAAAGACATCCAGCCACAGTTGTAAAAAGTCTCATCAAAACCATATACCCTTTTATGAATCACACCTCAATTAAAAAAAAAGTAGCCCCAAATAAGAAGCAGCTCTGAAAAAGAAAATATAACTTAAGATATTTGAAAAAAACAAGGTGAATACAGGTTCAAAAATAATTAAGATACATTTTCCTAAGGCTACCTAGAATTAGGCTTTAAAGAATTCTACCATTTCAAGTTTACCACTAGTTACTAGATACCTATTTACAAACAAGATGTTCACTTTTTTTGTTCCTTTATCAAGAGAAAAATCTACCTTCAGACTATGAGGGTGGTGATGGGGAAGGACTAGAAAACAAGATTCAAACAATCCCATGCAAATATCACATTTTTCAAACGGAAGAACTCCAAACTGCACTAGAAGTTCCAATCACTAAGACACTTTCCATTGAAATGATTTAAGTTCAACTACATGGCACCAAGGTTTAGGCCTAATATAGGCCTGACAACCAAGTCCTTGTTTTCTGGAAGAAAGGCCTCAAAAGTCCCACTCAATTCCACATAACAATACTTCAAAGATCAATTAGGTTTTCATTTCCTTAATATTTTTGTTTTTGACTTCTAATCTTAAAGACTAGATTAAAACTTAGATCATTTCCCAGAAGGCATTGCTTCCCTTTGCTCTATGAAGAGTCCACCAAGACCTCTTTCTCAAAACCATCTAGCCCCCAGCCTCCAGCCTGTGCTTGTGATGCACCTCTCTCAACATCCATCCTGCCTTTCTTCACTGCACTGCACAAACTAACAGATTAAGTATCTGTTTTCTTACATTAACTCCCTAGGATTTGCTAAGGTTTTTGCAAGTCACTAGGTAACACATACAGTCCTAAGGAAATAATGCCACTTAAAAATCAGCACTGGGCACTAATTAAAGCGAGCTTGTGTGTGTCCACTGCCTTAAACTAAAAGTGAGGCATTGCTTACAAACTGGGACGAGCCGCCCTCCACCGGCCGGCTCACCACTCCTGCCCATCGGCTGCTTTTCCAAGGAAGTATACATTAACCAGATGACGATTGAGGCACCTGCTGCAATCCTCTTCCCTTCTGAAAGACTGATCACAGAAAACACAAACAAACTCTCCCTCGGTCATTCCAACTGCCAACCCCTCCTTCCCACCTTCCGAACCTGCTTCCTGTGGCACTGGCCGAGCCCCACGCAGCCCAGAATCATCACTTCCCTCAGACATACCATCACTCAAGTCACTTCCGTCATGGCTGTGGACACTCCCGTCCTCATCAATGTCCGGTGACTTGTCCTCAGCCAAAGTGATAGGAGGCGAGGCCGCCACGGTTGGCTATGGGACAGGAGGCAATGGCGACGCCGGTTTGGGTGCTGAGGCTTTCACAGGGACACTGTCTGGGTTCTGCTCAGTGTCCACTTCCATTTCACAAAGCCCAGCTGAACCAGTCTGACACTCAGCATGCAACGTTTCACCACCTGACCCACCTGAGTTTTGTTCCGAGGATAAGACACTGGTAGATTCCCTGGGAGCAGCAAGCGCAGCTAGACTCTTGCCAGCTTCCTCTGTTCCCACTTTCTTGTGAGGGGCCATTTTATCTCCTTCCCCATCAGAGCCAATTTCTTGGTCCTTAGGTGTCTCGTCTCCTCCCGAGCCTCCCCTTGGAAGATCCTGTGTGTGCCTGCTTCCCTTTAGAAGCTGGCTATCTCTAACAGGCACTAAGCCAACTTCAACAAGGACTTGCTCCCGCCGCACCACCTCACTCCGCATGCCCAACTTCTCCTTGGTACTCTCTTTTCAGGGAGAAGACCTTTTGGTGACTGGTTTCACTTGAAGAGGTGGCTCCATGGCAGCAGGAGGCTCTCCCTGAACAGATCCCATGTGAGGAGGCCCTGTCTGAGCAACCGCCACCTGAGCATGGTCCAAAGGACAAAGCAGCCTCTTCTGACAATGTCCCCGCTGAGACTCCATGGGAGGAGGTGGCTCCATCTGATCAGGCTCCATGGGAGGAGGAGGCTCCCTCTGAGCAGGCTCCATGGGAGGAGGAGGCTCCATCTGATCAGGCTCCATGGGAGGAGGCTGTTCCATCTGAGTAAACTCCATGGGAAGAGGCTGCTCCATCCCTGGAGGCTCCGTGGGAGGAGGCGGCTCCCTCTGAGGAGGCTCCAGGGGAGAAGGCAGTTCCCTCTGAGCAGGCTCCAGGGGAGGAGGTGGCTCCCTCTGACTCCTCTGCTCCATCTGAGCAGGCCCAGTCTGAGCAATATCCATGGGAGAAGGAAGCCCGGGCTGAGTAGAGCCTATAGGGGTGACCACCACCTAAGTGAGCCTAGGACCGGAAGAGACCTCCTCCTGAGCCAGCTCCATGGAAGGAGGCTCTGCCGGAGCCGTCTCCTTCTGCGTCTCCTGAGCAGGTCTGCTGCCCTTCTCACTTGACTTACCTTTTTGAGGTTTCTTCTTTGCACCTTTTTTAATGGAAGTATTTTGCTTTTTATTGACCCCCTTAGTCTCCTCTATCTTGCTGTCATCTTTTGGCACCTCGGCACTATTTTTGGATTTGCTTTCCATCTTTTTTTTTTTCTTTTTTGTCACTGGTTCCTCGTTCACAGGCTCATCTGACGGATGGGCTTCAGCATCCACCTTTCTTTTGTTCTTCTTGGCTTTACTGACTTTTTCTTTATTATTTCCTGTATGTACATCTATGTGTTTCGTCACTGCTACCTTAGTCTCCGTCTCGGATTTCCGAGTTCTGGTAGTTACCTGGACCACTGAGGCATTGCCACAAGACTTCTTCTCTTTTGAAACATCCTTTTTTTCTAGATATTAGGATAGCTACGCCAGCTTGTTTCTTAGGTCCATTTGCTTGGAAAGCCTTTTCCCAGCCCTTTACTTGGAGGTAGTGTCTGTCTTTGAAGTTAAGGTGTGTTTTTTGTATGCAGCAGATGGATGGGTCCTGTTTTCTTATCCATTCTGTTAGCCTATATCTTTTTTTTTTTTTTTTGCTTCAAACTGTATGGCCGTGGCAGGCTTCTTGCTAACTGTTCTTATAGCTTAAATTAATCCATTTCCATAAATCTATACCTTGCCACGTGGCTGGTGGCTTACCGGCATCTTCACATGCTGCTGGTCATGGCAGCGGCTGGCTGTGTCTCTCTCAGCCTATGTCTTTTTATAGGTGAGTTGAGACTATTGATATTGATGGATATTAATGATCAGTGATTGTTAATTCCTGTTATTTTTTGTGGTTGTGTTGTGTTGTCCTTCTGTGGTGTATGTTGGTGTGGGATTATCTATTGCTTGATTTTTCATGGATGTGTTTAGCTTCTTTGGGTTGAATTTTCCCTTCTAGTGCTTTCTGTAGGGCTGGGTTTGTGGACAGGTATTGATTAAATCTGGTTTTTTTTTTTTTTTTTTTTTTTTTTTTTGGTTTTTCGAGACAGGGTTTCTATGTGTAGCTTTGCGCCTTTCCTGGAGCTCACTTGGTAGCCCAGGCTGGCCTCGAACTCACAGAGATCCGCCTGGCTCTGCCTCCCGAGTGCTGGGATTAAAGGCGTGCGCCACCAACGCCCGGCGATTAAATCTGGTTTTATCCTGGAATATTTTGTTTACTCCACCTATGGTGATTGAGAGTTTTGCTGGGTATAATAGTCTGGGTTGGCATCCGTGGTCTCTTAGTGTCTGCATGAGATTTGTCCATGATCTTCTAGCTTTCATAGTCTCTATTGAGTAGTCTGGTGTTATTCTGATGGGTTTGCCTTGGTCTTTTTCCTTTGCGGCTCTTAATATTTGTTCTTTGTTCTCTGTGTTTAGTGTTTTGATTATTATGTGGCGAGGGGACTTTTTTTTTGGATCCAGCCTGTTCGGTGTTCTGTAAGCTTCTTGTATCTTCATAAGTATTTCTTTCTTTAGGTTAGGAAAGTTTTCTTCTATGATTTTGTTGAATATATTTTCTGTGCCTTTGAGTTGGTATTCTTCTCCTCCTTCTATCCCTATTATTCTTAGGTTTGGTCTTTTCATGGTGTCCCAAATTTCCTGGACGTTTTGTGTTAGGACTTTTTTGTCTTTAGTGTTTTCTTTGACTGACAAATCTATTTTCTCTATCGCGTCTTCAGTGTCAGAGATTCTCTGTTCCATCTCTTGCAGTCGGTTGGTTATGCTTGCTTCTGTAGTTCCTGTTCGTTTAGTCAGGATTTCTATTTCCAGCATTCCCTCAGCATGTGTTTTCTTTATTGTCTCAAATTCATTTTTCAGATCTTGGAATGTTTCTTTCATCTGTTTAATTGCTTTTTCTTGGCTTGATTTGATTTCTTCCCATTTTTTTGTTCGTTTTTTCTTCCATTTCTTTAAGGGAGTTTTTTATTTCCTCTTTAATGGAGTTTCTCATTTCCTCTTTAAGTAAAGTTTTTATTTCCTCTTTAAGGTAGTTTTTCACTTCCTCTTTAAGGAAAGTTTTTATTTCCTCTTTAAGGTAGTTTTTCATTTCCTCTTTAAGGAAAGTTTTTATTTCCTCTTTGAGGGAATGTTTTATTTCTTCTTTAAGGGCCTCTATCATCTTCTTAAAGTCATTTTTAGGGTTGATTTCTTCTGTTTCTTCTGTCATGGTATGTTTAGGTCTTGCAGGTGTAGAATCACTAGGTTCTGATGTTGCCATATAGGTCTTTATGTTGTTGCCTGTATTTTTGCACTGGCGTCTACTCATCTTTTCCTCTGTGCGGTGCAGGTGGTGTCTGTGTCTGAGAGTGCTTCTCTTGTTCTAATTTTTAGTCTTGGTTTAGTAGGGGTTCTTGGTTAAATTGGTGCTGTTGGGCTGTTTCTTCAGGGACAGCTGATTTCAGTCAGTGAATTATATACTTATGATTCTGGTGATCTGGTTTAGTGGCTGGGTAGTGCCTTCTTCTATGTTCCCTGGTCACATTCTGTTCATTTGTCAACTCCTCAGCTGATCTTGTTTCTTCAGACTTCAAACTGTAGGCATCTGAATCCTTTCCCAGATGGGTTTCAGCTGAGCAGGATAGTCTCACCAACACTTCCAAGTTGTTGGGTTTCACAGGATCAGCAGTTGGGCCCTGGGTTGTCCCCAGACGGAGTGACCAGACTCGCCCTGGTTCTAACCCATGGAGATAGCCTCTTCCCCAGGAGTTGGGGCTAGGGCCATCCCCGTTCCAAGCTGTGTCCGCCCGTCTCCGTCCTGGGCCTGTCCACCCCCACGGCCCGCCGCCACAGGCCCACCTGCGTCCGCTTGTCTCTGCCTCCGGACCTGTATGTCCCTGTCAGCTGCCGCTGGGTCTGTCTGCCTCAGTGGGCCGCCAATGGGCCTGTATGTCTCTGCCAGCTGCCGCTGCGGGCCCACCTACCTCTGGGCCCATCCACCTCTGTGGGCCACCACCGGGCCTGCACGTCCCTGTCGGCCGCCGCCACCAGGCCCGTCCACCTCTGCGAGTCGCCGCCGCGGACCCACCTGCGTCTGCCTGTCTCCGCTGCGTGGCCCATGTACTTCTGTGGGCTACCGCCAGGCCTGAATGTCTCTGCCGGCCGCAGATTAGGATAAATTTTTGTAAGATGATAAATTCCCAAGGTTGTAAAGATATGTTCAGGTAAACAGAAACTGAGTTACAGATTTTTGTCTAACTACTTAGGCCTTTGCTGATTTTTCAACACTGAGCTTCTAGAAAATTTTAGATAAGAAACAAAATGTTTGATAACACGGCAGTATTTGTTAAACCTAAATTTATGAAGTTCTACTCAGATTAACAAAACTCTATTTAGAGATTTATGTCTAACCAGTAACATCTTTGTTCTGTTGAATACTAGGCTTTAAGAATATGTTAAATGGTAAAACATCTTTAGCGAACTTCTGCCCCCTAGGGTTTTCCCATTGTGCTCTAAGCCTGTAGACCTCCTCCCTCCTTCAATAAACAGTACTCAGTATTAAAAAAAAAAAGAATATGTTAAATGATGAGAAGCAAGTGTTTGTTTGGTAAATAAAAGATGTTTGATGTGTAAGGTTAATAAATTCTTAACATCTACTCAGGCTAGTGGAAACTATCTTGAAATTACTTATCTAGCCTGTTTTCCTTTGCAGCTTGATGTGGGTGCTGGGAACTGAGTTCAGTTCCTCTGCAAGAGCAGTATGTGCTCTTAATCTCTTACCTACTACTGCAACCCATATGTATGTATTTCCTCATTTGTGGAGGTACAGTTGAGCACATGTGGAGATCAGAGGACAACTTGTTGGAGTTGCTTATGGGTCCTGTGTGCCCCCATCCATTGAGCCATGTTGGCAGCCCAACACTCAATATTTCATAATGTGTGAATATAGTAATTCTTTTTTTTCAAAATACAATAATAATTTAATGGCATTCAAAAGTCTGTACGGATATCAATTTTCCTTTTTGAAAAGAATTTTTTTTGGCACCACACGCATGCAGTTCCTGTGGTGGCCAGAAGAGGGCAAGGATCCCTGGAGCTGAACTCAACAGCCAGTTGTCAGTGGCTGTATAGGTGCTGGGAACTGTACCCAGGTCCTCTGGAAGAGCAGCGAGTGCTCTTAACTTAGTGAATATTTCTAATGTACCACTCATTGATACATGCATGTACGACTCTCAGAGAAGACAGTAGGCCCTTGCCCTCAGAAAACCTGGTGCCAGAAATCACAGAAAAATATCAACCTGTGGTATTGATCACATGCAAGCTGCCTGCTAACTATCCCCATGAATGACCAGAGAAACACTTTCTACTAATCACATTTGGCTTAGGACATTGATCCACATACATTAATGTATCTAAAACAATGAGATATGTATGATTTAACCTTGAACAGCTTGAACCCTGATTTGTTATCCATAGACCTGAACTCATATAACTCCAAAATTCATTTTACTCTGTCTTGTTGCCTGACAAATCTTGCTTTGACTAAGCATAAAATTATAAACATGTATATCAAACTGAAAATTTTTACATACAATGACTTATAAATGACTTACTGGAGCTATGAAAGTTTTAGACTGAACAGCAACATTCTGAGCTCTAACTCATGAAATTGTGTACAAATGAAGTACTTCTGGATTTTGTCCTGTGGAGGTACCATGCCCTTTGCAAATTTGGAAAGCAATACCCAGAATTCATGCTTTATAGTAGCTGTTACACAGAGGTGAGTTTCCAGTTTGGTCATAATGTTTTTACAGTCGACATATCAAATATATTATAACCCTGGATACAGCAAAATAATCAACTGAGTGTCTAGGGTTGAGCCCCATGCTGGGCACCAAGATGAGACTGGATAGCTGGTGAGTTATTTTTCTCTGTGATTAAAGAATGTAAGGGAGGAAAGAGTTCCAGGGAAAGTGAAAGAAAGGTTTATTGGCATTGTAAAATATTTTTTGGTAGAGAAGGGATCCAATATATGGAGACAGTTGACTCTAGAGGGATCCCAGGTTTTTCTTAAAGTACCTCTGGCTTCTGGAGACCTCCCTTCTCTATTGGCCCTGAAATATTCATGTACCCCCTTTAGCATAGAAATTTGAGTTGGCCATGAGTCAGTCAATTCTCCCATGCATGCTCACAGCACGTAAAGAGCTGTATACAGTAGAGGTCTCTATCTAGAGGTGTGGGTGTAGAAAGAACTGGTTGGTTGGTTGGGTTAGGGTGGGGCCTAACCATTCGTCATTTGTAGTGTAACAGGAAGAAAAACCATATCAGATGAAGGCAAAAGGAAACTTATTGCAAGGGAAGAGGTGGGTGACTCTCCTCTTTTTCTTCTTTCCTCAAGACCAGACGTGTATTTAAGAAAAAAAAACGTGATTCATTCTCAGGAGGATCCTATTCCTAACTGCCTTGTATTCTGATTTCATCCAACTCTGATAAATGAAGTCCATATAAAGAGATTATGAAGACTACATTTCAACACATATGATCCAATGAGACCTTCATTCAAATAAATGATGAAAACTACCAAAAAAGTGTAGAAGAGCAGTACAAGGCATTGCAAGAAGTATTTGTCAGGTGGATCCAGTCACTGCAGTTGTACTAGGTTGTAAAGGAAAAGGAAAAACTACTTTCTTAAGAAAAGCAATGTTGGACTGGGCATCAGGAAACTTATGACAGAATAGATTTCTTTATCTCTCTCATCACACTTAACAATATCAGAGAGTTGAGCTTAGCTCAGCTTATGTTAACTAAGTTGTCTGAGTCTTCAGAGACACTGGAAGATATCTGATCTGATCCAAAGAGAATCTTGTTTATCCTGGAGGGACTTGAATACCTGAAATTTGACTTGGAACTCAGGACAAACTTGTGCAATGACTGGGGGAAGATGCTGCCGACACAAATTGTCTTCAGCAGTTTGCTACAGGAAGTAATGCTCCCAGAATCCTCTCTGCTTATTGAATTGGGAAACCCAAGTGTACCAAAAAATCTATCCCTTGCTGCGGTATCCAAGGGAGATAACTATTCATGGATTCACTGACGAGACCACAAAGTTCTATTGTATGCGCTTCTTCGCCAGTTACTAGAAAGGCTTACAAGTCTTTGATTATTTAAAAACAAGTCAACAATTACTCACTTTATGCAGAGATCCTTATATATGCTGGGTGTCCTGTAGTATTTTAAAGTAGCAATGAGACAGGGGAGAGGAAATAAGCTTAGTTGATGTAACAGATTTGATTATCTACACAAGCTTTATAGTGAGCTCATTCAGATCAGTGTATGCCAACTGCCCACCTAATCAGAACAGAGCACCATCAAAGACCCTGTGTACCTTGGCTGCAGAGGCAATGTGTAAACAGGTATTTGTGTTCAAGTGTGAGGATCTCAGGAAGAATGAAATATTGGAATCTGAGGAGGCAGTGTGGCTGGGAATGAATTTTCTCTGTACTCAAGGAGACAACTTCATGCTTTCCCATCCTATACTACAGTCGTATTTTGCTGCCCTGTTATATTTCCTCAGACAAGAGAGAGACACAGCTCACTCTGTCATTGGAGCCTGCCCCAACTTCTAAGAGAAGTTTATGCTCATGGCCAAACCATATGGCTCCTGACAGGGCTATTTGTGTTTGGAATTGCCACTGAAAAAGTCACTGACATACTGAAACCACACTATGGTTTTATACCATCCAAAGAGATAAAACAGGAAATCCTCAAATGCTTTAGTAGTTTGAGTCAAGCAGAGTGTAATGAGAAACTGATGAATGCCCAGAGTTTGTTTGAGAGCCTACTTGACAACCAGGAAGAAAGCTTTGAAACAGATGTGATGGATCTATTTGACGAAATGACTGTTGATATTAGTAATGTTGATGCACTGTCAGAGGCTACATATGGTCTGCTGAAATCTCAAAAATTATAGAAACTTCATCTGCATATACAACACAGTATTTTCAGAAATCTATATCCCAGAAGATGTTAACTTAGAAGACCTTGAATACAACAAAAGGTAAGCACAACTCTGAAGATTGTCTTCAGTTCTTCCAGCTTTGCCTTAGCATCCATGCATAATTTTATACATGTGTTTGTGTGCATGCTGTATCCATATGAATTTGTGAACAAGTCAGAGGAAGATGTGGGGTGGCTTTCTTTGTTGTCCTCTGCCTTCACCCTTTGAGAGAGTCTCTCACCACCCTTGAAGCTGGCCAACAGAATACCAGGGTCTACCTGTCTCCCTCTTCTAATGTTGGGGCAACAGCCTCAAGCCACCATCCTCAGCTTTTTACGTCAGTGCTGTGGATCTGAACTCAGGTCCTCACACTTGCACAGCATACACTCCCACCCACTGATCCCTCTCTCCAGCATGGCATTTCCTAAGTTCTTACACATCTATGCTTGAGTGTTTAGATGGCATAGTCAGGAAGCCTATCTGTTGAGTCTTGGCACTGTTGTTTGAAGCTATGTGGCCCTGGAAAGTTGTGTCTTGAGTTCCTCCATTTATACAAAGAACAAACTTGTGACAAGGCCAGTTGTGAGGTGGAAATGTGAGCCAGCTTTGTTGCAGTGTCTGGCTCTTTTCCTTCATCCATAGAGTGTTTAGTGTCCTGGTGACTACACTGGAGAAGATTCTGGGAACTCGTGTCTGGTTTGAGGCTGTGCTCATGCTACATTGCTCTAGTTGCCTTGCTTTGCATTGGCTTTAGGCTGCTAGCTCATACTTGATCTTTCAAATGTGTAGCATCTTTGATGATATCATTGGGTGTAGTTTACTATTCATTCAGGAGTCCCAAATATCTACCTGAATTCACATAGAAATCATGTTTTCTCACTTCAAGAGGAGACCCTAGAGAACAGAGAAGGCTGGGTATCTTCAACAGTGATATATACCTATTAACAATGAGTCTCCCAAAGACTCAATCTAGTTCACCTCATCTCAAGCCATGCTTCTTTATTATTATTTTTATTCAATGTATTCATTCACAATTTCATACCTATAGGTAATGCATTCTGGTTACTCTCACCTTCTACTCCATTCTGTTCCCCTTCCACCCCATCACACTAACTTCTTTATGAGCTTCTTTCTCACATTCATGTCTTTTTGTTGTGTCAGCTGTTGAGTTTAACGAGGGCTATCAGTGTGTGTATGGGTTTGGAACTGTGCATTAGACCCTGGTGGACTGACTTGTGGGTACAAAACTGGAGATGGCTGCTCCTCCCTGAGAATCCACCAGTAGTCATGTTAGCAGGGAGGGGTAGAGCTGTGTGAGTCTCTCCCCAGCTTCTGATTGACTGGTAACAGGCCCGGTCTCGTGAAGGCAGTGGAGGTATCCATAGCTCTTATGGGATTAAGACCACAATGGCTACACCATGCCCAGAAGATGGTATTTTGTAGCCCACAGGGCCCTCTCTCTCCTCTCTGTCTCTGTCTCTTGGTGCTCCTTTTTCTTTTTTAAAAAGATTTATTTATTTTTATTTAATGCATATAAGTGTTTTGCCTGCATGTATGTCTATGTACCATGTGTGCCTCGTTGAGGGGGTTGGGAGTGATCTGCCTATCTTAGGAATGTCTCAAATTGAATTCAGGCACCAGAGAATAATGATGTGTTATCTCATTGCAGAAATGCAATAAGATATTAGAGTATGTTGTGCAAAATTTTCCAGGACTTGCAGGTGTTGGATCTGGACAGGTGTAATTTCAATGAAACTGCCATTAAGCATCTCTGTGACTTGATGTATCCATCTTCTAAGAATCCTCTGACTGTGTTTAAGCTTCAAAGCTTGTCATAAGTTTCATAGGCATCCATTCTTTAAGTAGATAGAAGATATTCTATCTCCTCCTTGAGGAGACTAATGCATAAATAAACGCAGAACTAAATCCAAAGTAGCAAAAGCAATAGCCAAGAGCCACATATCTGAGGTTCTTCTTTTTTCTTTCTTTTCTCTCTCTCTCTCTCTCTCTCTCTCTCTCTCTCTCTCTCTCTCTCTCTCTCTCTTTCTCTCTCTTTCTTTCTTTGTTTCTTTTTTAGCAGAACCGAAGTTTATTGAGACTAATGTCCATGCGTGTATAAATTCACTGCTTTCAAGGCTGGTACAATGTTTGCTTGTTTCCTGCAGCACTTAATATTTCTCTACCAAACTTGGAAAATGGGCCACAGACATGGTCTAATAAGGTGGATGAAACAACTGGAGAAGGTCCTAGTTGTAAGGGAGAGACACTAAATGCTAAGCAGCACACTGTCTTCAAAAGCGGCATACCATTTTTACTTTGTAGTAATTTGGCTTTCTTTGTAGGTAAGCATTGACACAGGCATGGAGAAAGGCTTGACTGATACAGAAAAAAATCCTATATGGTTATTTCGATAAGAATTCCCTCCCTGCACATCATTAAGTTCCTTGCAATATTGAACATTATCAAAAGTACAATAGGGGTACAGCTCTGTGGTAGGACATGTACTTATTAGAACACAATTCCTGGCTTGATTCCCAGCACCAAAACAAAACACACACACACACACACACACACACACACACACACACACACACACAAACTTCCAAAACGAACAGCAAAAATTACAGTAGCAACTTAGATGAAATGTAGCAAGAGAGATTCAATTGGTCTTTCAGACTAGGAAATGGAGCTGTCAGTGCTTTGGGTATGAAATCTACCATGTGTCTGGAAAGTCATTCTGTACTTTAGGAGCAAGAACATAGGATATGAAAACTTTGTCACTCCAAGTTCTGGCTGAATTCATGGGCTGTGCCACCTTTGTTCCATTTACTGACAAATTTCCATTTTGTGAAGGAATGAAACCTTATAGCACATTTTGGATATAAAGACAGGGCAGTGTAACTTAAAAAAAACTCTGGAGACTGTCGCATTTATATTTGGTTTTAACAGCTATTTTATATGTGAGCAGTTGCATTGGTTACTGATTTTGTAAAATGCTGAGTGGTCATGTGCTTATGTTATGAATACATCAATGTGAACTATTAGTGTAATTAAAGTGATGAGTTCTGTAACAACTGCAATGTGCAGTAAACAAATCGCTAAAGGGATGGTTTAACATTTTTCTCATGAGGTAAAGAAGCCCATGAAAAAAATTCCTGACTGGCAATTCTTAAATCGGAAAACTCAATTTGTATAAGATAAAAAATGAGTGAGACAATTCCCAAAGAGCTGTAAATCCAGATTCACTAAACTTGCTTACCTAATGCTGTCTTTCTAAACAGTGTTCCAATGAATAGATAGTTTTATTTCCTGAAGGTGTTCTGTTAAAAATGTCACAAAGTTGGGCATGGACCATATGAAATGAGAAATCCGCCATGTGTCTTTAGGAACAGTACTGGTCCCACTTCTGCACCACTTGTGAGGCCCAGGTGCCCCCTCTAGTGGTGCCATCAAGGATGGCACAATTTGTGGCCTACTTCTTAGGACCTTAGTCAACAAACAAGGTAAGAGGCCAGATAGCAAATATTTTAACTTTGCAGGCAATACATTCCAGTCTGTCACAACTACTTGATTTCCTTTCGTAGTATGAGGCAGCCACAGGTAGGTCATAATGAAGATGTGGCTGTATTCTGATAAAACTTGGACTTCATAAGATTTGCATGCTACAACTGTCATTCTTTGGGCCATTTCCCCCAACCATTCAAAACATTAACGACCACTGTCAGCTTGTGAGCTGTACAGAACAGCCAACAGGTGAGACTCGACCTAAAAGTAACATTTGGTGAGCCCTTTCTACCTGGGAAGGAAATGCTATGTTGTCTGAAGTAGTGTTCTGGAGTGGAGCAGAGGCACTGGAGTAAAGACAGGAAGAAGTATCTACTTAGTGGCATCTGACTCAAAGGCCAGTCTATACAATGGCCTTGTTTAGTATTTTATTTTTCCCTGGGATAGTGGCAGCATGCACATATATATACACTGTGAAACTTGTTTTTCAAATTCTAGGTAAAAACAACATCAGTAACAAAATTATGAATACGTATTTACAAGTAAGACATTTTCCATTAGCATGACAATTTTCATGATAAATTAAAGTCAGCATAAAGGGACATGTGCAATTGTGCATAATAAAAACATTCAGACCATCTGTGTGCTGACAGCACTCCTACACTCCTCTGGGCATTAAATCTGACTTTAGAGCTTTTACTTCCTTTCCCTCACACATCCTTGTCATTGCTGAGAAATGAGACTGCAGGCAGCCGCAAGGTCTGGTCAGTCAGGTGTGTACTCTTTAGTGAGCATGCTGAACATTTGCCCCAACTTTGCTTTTGAAACAATCCACTAACCTGCTGAAGATCAAAGGACAAACCTGCATATTTACTGATTTGGCTACTATGCTTATGGGATAGACCTGTGTGTTTGCTGATTTGGCTACTATGCTTATGGAATAATAAATGTGTAAGTCACTGGTACATTTTCATATTGCTCCATACATAATTATCTACCACATGTCAATTCTATAAACATTCCCAGTAGCATGTAAGGTGATACACATATGGATCCTTGTTCTGTTATACGAGTATATCACCACTTAACAAACAGAAAAGCAGCAGTGACTCTCCTAACAGCAAAGGTTTTCTTAACATGATGACACCACTTCTGTTTGGTTCATAGAGAAGCAGCCCCACTTCTAGAGTGGAAGGACAACATCCTCTCTTTACCATGAGAGCTCTGTGGACACCTTCATCCCTTCCACACATCAGTCAACAGCAGAGTTTGGCTTCGACATCCTAACTAGAAATGTGTACTATTGGCCATCTGTTCTGATGGTTAGCAACTACTGCAATCTCACTCAACTTGTGCTTTTATTCTTCTTTGGAATGGCAGTTCCAGGACTCACTAAATAGAGTACTAACAAATGAGAATGTCAGCCTTCTAGAAGTAACATATCCATCTACTGTAGAACAAGTCCAACTTTTTCCGAGTCCGTCCCTGGACACCTCCAGTTGTACAAATAATACTGTAAATTCCCGTCTCCTATACCAAACTTGAGTTTTTCCAAGAAGGTTTTATTTCCCATCAAGTCTAGTGCATTGAATACATCAAATCCTTTCAACTTGGCTATAATGAGCGCATCATTCGTGAGGTACAGCAGGGGTGTCTATGTGTGAATGTTGTAGAAGGAATAGACAGCCTTGAGGCTCTTGTGAGCTGGGTGGTGCATAACCGTGGAGGGGAGTGTGTAGAAACTCAGGAAATCAGTCAGCTTCCCACTGGGACTCTCCACCACAAATGTGTTAATGATGTGCTCCCGGGGGAGGAACCAGTGGGCCACTTCCTCTTCATCCATCACTGGAGCTAGATGAAACTGCTTCAAGCAGCTGTTGATGAGTTCTCGGACTGCTGTGACATCTTT
The DNA here is from genome assembly GCF_049852395.1 of Peromyscus maniculatus bairdii. Lineage (NCBI taxonomy): Eukaryota > Metazoa > Chordata > Mammalia > Rodentia > Cricetidae > Peromyscus > Peromyscus maniculatus. The sequence continues at coordinate 20,736,788 of NC_134852.1, forward strand.
CGGTTCCATTGGTCTCAAGCCTGAAGTCTTTGTAACATCCAGAAGTCTGTACAGCTTCATCGTTCTCTGTAAGGTCATGTTTCTACTCAAGTGAGAAAATTTCACCTCTACCAGTTTCCTGGCGTTTAGGGATCGGTGCCAATACCTGCATGTGGCCACAGGCTTAGGAAGAACCACTCCGGCAGTATACACACCCTGAAAGATTCCTTCTAGGTTCACTCTTCTAGTTATTTATCGAATTAACACTTGGGCTATACGTTTTGATCTCGGTTTCTTATGGACACAAAGAAAGTTGATTTCTACCATCCTCTTCACACTGTCATAAATTCGGATGTTTGCTGGAATGGCACTTATGAAACCTACTAGCTTTTTATTTGAAGACACTCGGACCCTACAGTGCCATTGCAGAAGCCAGCCTGGGGGACGCAGAGCCCACAAGAGAAACTCAGGCTAATAGTCGAAGAGGAACATACTGTCATCATCTTCCACATAATTCTCATTCAGCAATGTGTACAACTCCTTCAGCACTTCAGCATTACTCAAGTCTAAAGTGTCCCACATAAAACCTTGTGGCAAAGAATGCGGTTCCTGGCGGATATTGTCCTTGTCTGGTTCAATTGCACCATGATATGTTATGACTTCATTCAATTTGGGCACTGGCTGTGTGTCCCAGAACTGGTATCTGCGCTTTGTGGCCTCATCAATGTTCCTGGCTGGGCCTTGGCATGAAGAGAGCAGCTCCATTGCTCTCTGGATGTCCTGTAGCTTCTGAATAGGTATGGTGGGATTTCATGGCTGCTCCCGCTGAAATCTGCTGCCAGATGGCGTTGTGTTTTGAAGACTGCTGAATTTTAATCTCTTGGGAGTCAGATGCAGAGTCGGACTTGGTACCCCCAGAATTCGGCTTCTCCTTTTTTTCTCTTCTGTTTCTTCTTTTTATTTTTTGCTCCCAAATCCCCTCCAGGGCTTCCTTTGGCGTGTTCCGTCTCCTCCTCATTGTCTCCGACTATCTCGCACGTGTCCTGGTCGTCCAGCTCTAGGCTCTGCTGGCTGGCCGCAGACTCGCTGTCTTCCGCCATTGCGGCGGCTCTGAGCGGCTGGGGAGGTGGTGCTCTGAGCCCTGAGGTTTTTCTATATAGGGGTTTGTAAATGTTTATACATTGTGTGTGTGTGTGTGTGTGTGTGTGTGTGTGTGTGTGTGTGTGTGTGTGTGTGTGTGTGTGTGTATGTACACAGCCAACAGGAGTTGGTTATGTTCTAGAGACTGCAATGAATGTTAACTAAAAATCTAGTTTTTAAGGTTATTTTGATTGTGTCTATGTATGTGTGCACATGAATTGGGTTCTCTGGAGTGAGAGTTATAATAAATCATGAGCTTCCTGACATGGATAACTAGAATGCCCAAACAAGCATAGTTTGTGAGGCAAAGTGTGGAAGGGGATGTCTACAAGTTGCTTGGCCATGTACCCCCACATCCTGGTATAATTCGCCATTTGGCCTTATTGCACAGGTGTCCCTTCATGACTAACTTTGGAGATGGTGCATTATTTCACACTCTTCTTCCACTACCTCACCTGAAATCTGTGAACCTGTATGGCACCAATCTCTCCGATGATGTGGTTGAAAATATGTGCTCTGTGCCGAAATGCCCAGCATGCAGAGTGGAGGAACTACTGTAAGTCAGTGCATTGTCTACACTAAGCAGTTTCATTAAAATTACTTTTAAAATCACTTTTAAGGTTTATCTTTGAAAGTTCTGACTTGCATTTGCACATACTACACAAAATGAATTTCATTATGATAGTTTCTTTTTCTCTTTGTAAAAATGTGTGTGTGTGTGTGTGTGTGTGTGTGTGTGTGTGTGTGTGTGTGTCTGTATGTAGGTACCTTCAGAAGCCAAAGAGGGCTGTGAGCTATCTGATGTGGGTTCCTGAATTTGAACTCCAGTCCACTGTTGAAGCAGCAAGTGCTCTTACCTGCTGATCCGCTCTCCACCTCCCCCATGATGCCCTTTTGCCCATGTTTATAATGTACTTCGATCACATTCACTTGTGTGCTGTTGGTTCCCACTCCCTTCTGAAAAATTTCCCCTTGTATTTTGATGACTTCCTTTGTTTTCTGATGGCTTGAATACCAACATAATAGCATATCTGGATTGTATTACACTCATTACTTGGTGTGGGGGGCAGGGCACCTATGGAAATCAGAGGTCAGCATGCAGAGGCACCTTGTGAAAACTACCAGCAGAGAAACAATCTGTAAGTAAAACTTCCACATGGCCTTTGATGGAAGGCTAAGAAGAAAATGGGAGGCAGCCCTGCAACTGCAGGGCAATGTGGAAACAGCATGAGAATGAGTTGAAGTTGGCAGAGTACTGTTGCTCTTAAGCTACATGATTGATAGCTCAGAGTGAGTTTATCACCATTGGTGCTGTGGTATGGTGGCTCATGCTGAGAAACTTGCATTGCAGTCTTTTCCTCTGGCTGTGTACAGGAATTACAAACCTTTGTCATTTCGTGAGAGCTTGGTGATGGTGGCAGAATCACTTCTTCTGATATTTGGACTGTTGCCTTGATTCCTGACACAAAGCTTCCCACCTCTTGGCGTTCTCCAGGTGATAGGATCAACTTGCATTCTAATGAATGGTCTTTGGTGGGCAACTGCATAGTGACCAGTCCCCAGATGAACCAAGCTGGAACCATGTTCTGTAACTGTCATTCTCGTCCCCCATCCTCAGTGAGAATGTTAGTTTGGAGTTAGCCTATCATGTTTACATGATAAAGACTCCATTAAAAAAATCCCTAAAAGTTTGGAATATTTTCATCCTGCTTTGTATTAACTGTCACCTTGACTCAAAGAACAACATCTTGATTCAGTGATTGTCTTTATCAGATTGGGCATGTCTGTCAGGCATTATCCTGATGGTTAATTAATATATGAGGGTACAGTCTGCTATGAAGAGGCATTGTTCCCTTGTTGGGTGGTTCTGGTCTTTATAGGAAGTCTAGCTAACTAAGCAAGAAGCAGCTCCTTCATGATTCTTGCATCCGGGTTCCTGCTCTGACTTCCCCAGTGATGGACTGTGAGGTGGAAGTGTAAGCCAAACCATTTCCTCTCTAACCAGCTTTGGTCAAGTTGTTTTAGGACAGTGATGGGATGAAAGGAGAACCAGGGGTCTTCTAGTTTGGCAAATATATCCATATGGAGCACTCTACATCCATAAGGCAATGTTCACGTACTTGCGATCCTTCCAGATCTTACTCCATGCTCGTGATCTGTTTCTATTATCTTCCATCATATCTTTTGTATATACTAAACTGACAAGGGAGATAGCAAAACCCATAAGCTTTATAATCTCCTCTGTAATTAAGCACAAGGAGCAGGTTTTAATAATGTCAGAAGCAGAGGTCTAACACAATGGGCTTTCTAACTGATAACTGAAATCTAGAGGGGAGGGTCACTGTGATGGACTCAAGAGGTATGTGTGTGTGTGTGTGTGTGTGTGTGTGTGTGTGTGTATGTGTTACAGTGATATTGGTAATTAGACATACTGGATTACAGACCATATTTTAGTGATGGGGTCTATCTCTGCATTAAAGGGCAGGACTTCTACCCACTACATTCCAGTAACACTCTATCTCTCTGTTGGTTCTTGTGGCAACCCATAACCTCACCAGCATTTCCAAATGGATCCCAGAGAGTAAAAGTCACCCATATCTGAAAACCACTGGCTTGGGCTTATTCCCAATCAGTAGAACTCTGTAATTCACAATGATAGTCACAGAATTATACTTACGAATTAAATAAGCCTATGATGTAGGTGTGGACTGGTATGTACAGTATTAGAATCTGGGTCATTTGTTTGAACAATAGGTAGTCTTACATAGATCACCTGAAGATGTTATTCCTAACCTGTGACGTGTACCTCACATGTAGGTTGGGGAAATGTGACATCTCAAGTGAGGCTTGTGGCATGATTGCTACTTGCCTAATCTACTGCAAGGTGAAACATCTCTCATTGGTTGAAAATCCCTTGAAGAACAAAGGAGTGATGTTACTGTGTGAAATTCTGAAGCATCGAAGCTGTGTCCTGGAGACACTGATGTGAGTTGGTCTGGGAGAGTATGCCCTGGAGATATTGCAGAACCCTGCACATGGATGCAGCCATCATAAAAGTGATCAAATACCCACTAAGGAATGCATGAGGACAAGGGAAGTGTCACTAGACTCAGTCACTTGTCCATGCCTCAGTTGCCAAATCAGTAAGTGAAGCAAATGCAAACAGATACACCATGAGACCAACTTTAGACAAGGAATACTAGCTCTGAAATTCCCTATATATAATTTTTAGCTTAATGAATATGAATATTATGGGGTAAATGATGCCCCTGGAAAGAGATTGGATACCAGGCAAGAGGAGAATATAAATAAGAAAAAAATTCCTTTCAAAGGCAGAGCTTCCTCCATCTTACCTAAGTAACTGTAAACTATCTCCTGCCCTGAGGTTGAGGTTGGTTGCTCATGGTAGCAGAATACCAAACTAATATTGGGATCTAATTGCTAGCAATCCACGGAGTTTATTTAATGATCAAGGAATTTATTTGGGGGTTAACTCACAACCATAGGGGATTTATCGTAGGGTCTAGGAGAGCTGAGCTATGTCCCATGCTGAATGGCTTGGCCCAAGATCTCAACATCCAAACCACGAAGTAGCCAAGAGACAGATGCATATATACATCCTAGGTTTTACAAGTTCCCCAGTGGCAATGCCCCAGAGGCATGTTCCTCAAGGTCATAGGCAGGTGTAACAGCTACAGCTGCCTCACTAGGGTCAGTGCTTCAGGGCCTGGCTCAAACAGCTACCCACCACAGACTATTGTCCCAGGGAAGCCATAGTATATAACTTTATTGTTCCATCAATCAAAGGCCTTGGGATGGGGAATTACTAAAAGATACCTGGGTTCGTAGAAGAGAAAGATTATACAAACACAAAATTAGTTATGTCCTCTCTGTCCATGTATTCATGCAGTAGTATGTACCCATGCAGCTTACAGACATGAACATGAATATGAAATGTAAGAACAGTGAATATGGACCATTATGGAGACATCTATTTATGGAAGAAAACTAGTGCAGATTAAGTAGCTCTTTCATGAACTGCTTATGACTAGACCAGAAATGTTCCATGTTCCATTTAAATTTCCTTTGGAATATTTGCATATCATGAGTCTAGGTAATGGTCCCTAATTCCAAATATGAAATTTTTTTTTTTTTTTTGGTTTTTCGAGACAGGGTTTCTCTGTGTAGCTTTGCGCCTTTTCTGGAACTCACTTGGTAGCCCAGGCTGGCCTCGAACTCACAGACATCCGCCTGGCTCTGCCTCCCGAGTGCTGGGATTAAAGGCGTGCGCCACCAACGCCCGGCCCAAATATGAAATTTATTTGCATGATATATAAAATATGTGCACATGCCTTGGAGATAATTTTATATAATATTTTCAGTGCCATTCAATCTGGGCTGGATACATGAGAGCACTTGTGGAATTTTCAAACTGTGTACTATGTGAATGCATGAGCAGCAGAAGCCAGAAGAGGTCAATAACCCCCTGGAACTATGGTTACAGGAGACTTGTGAGTACCATGTAGGTGTTATGTGGGTGCTTAGAACTGAACCCCTGTGTCCTCTGCAAGATCAGCAAGTGATCTTAAATGCTGCACCATGTCTCCAGTCCTGATGTGAAACTTGTAAAAGAAAAGGAGAAAGATGCACTGCAAAAAGTTGAAACATATTTCAGGAGAGATAGGAAAAAATAACATTAGAAGACAAAATTATTCAGCTATTTAATTATTAGTTATTATCAAGTAGCTTGAATTAAATTACACATGGTGACTAGTAATTATAAAGAACTGCATTAAGCATGAGTTATTTCAAATATTATCTAGTCTTTAGAACACTAGCCTTTAACCCACACAAATAACAGGATGGGGAAAAATATTTAAAAGAAAATTGCAGGACTGGGCTGGGTAGTAGCTAAGTTGGTAAAACCCTTGCCACTCTAGCCTGATGCCCTGAGTTTGATCCCCAGAGCCTATGTGAAAAATCCAGGTGTGGTGACACACTGTAGAAGTGGAGACAGCAGGACCCCTAGGGCTCACTGGACAACCAGCCATGTCTAATAAATAAGTTCCAGAAAGTGAGAGACCCTGTCTCAAAGGAGGTGGGTGGTGTTCCAGAGTGTGACACCTGAGCTTGCCCTCTGACATCTACATACACCTGCACAGAGACATATACACACTCATGGACAACAAAAAGAAATTAAAAATGTAATGGAAGATATTTCACGAGGGCAGGATTCTGCAACATGGTGAATTTCTGATATAGGTGGAAGAATTAGTTGATTGTTTTGCAAGTAAGTTGACAAATCAGTCAATTTTGGAAACATTTGTGGTGATCTACAACCTCAGGTTTTCAAAACTTTTGTTTGAAAATGTTTCCATCATGTGTGTATACCCACACACATATGGAGGACAGAAGACACCTTGTGGAGGTTATTTCCTTCCATCATGTGGGATTGAACTAGGGTCCTCAGGCTTGGTGGCAAGGGCCTTTACCTGCATGTGGAGGCATCTCACCAGCCCATTTCAAAATTTCTTCATGCAAAGTGGAGATTCAGTATAGGGAGAACATGACAGTCTTTGCAGAGGCATGTGATGCTGTGACAATGAGTGAGCTGCTGATGTGTGACCCTCTTTGCAGGTTGTCGTGTTGCTGTCTCAGCTTCATTGCCTGTGGCCATCTCTCCAAAGGCCTCTTGTGCAACAAATACCTCTCTCTTCTTGACTTGGGGTCAAACGTCCTGGAAGATACTGGATTGAACTTTCTGTGTGAAGCTTTGAAGGACCCAAAGTGCACCCTTCAGGAGTTATGGTAGGGCTGTGTTCTCATCCATTATGGGGAATGTGGTTTTGGATGTTGGTGTTGAGGAGTAAGTAGGAGGGTAGAATTGTGTGAATGTCAGTGTCTCCACAGAGTCTGTGGTGAAGCCGACCACTCATGACCCATCTGTGGCTCAGCATTCCCATTCACTTGCTCTCAGCATTTTTGACCAGTTGTGAATCTGCATTAACCACTACCTATGGCGGAAATAAAAAGGGGGCTTCTTTGACCAAGGCTGTAAGTACAAATCTATGAGTATAAATGTAGACATTTAGATGGCAATTTCACAACATTCCCATTTAAGGGAACCACAGGAACCACAATAGCTTTCCCCCTAGGGTCTGTGGTCTCCTTCGCCATGGGATTTTGACAATGTTTACAGTAGTAGACACTAAGTCTCCCCTGTGGAACAGGCATCATAATCCAATAAAAAAATGATTGGCTAGTCCTATAACTACCAGGCTGGTGTTATACCACTAGGCACAACTTGGTTGGGCATTTTCATGTGTTCTGGAGACACCATTACCCATCTCGGGCGATTACAAACACTGCCTCACATATACATTACCCATAAATGTTTACTCCCAGTCTAGAGTCAAAAATGGTTCTGAAATTGATGTATGGATTTCTAAATCCAGGTTATGTTTCCTAACATTTCAATTGCATTTGAGAACTTATTCCATATGTGCAGGTTGATTATGTGAGGGCCTGTGAAGATGTTTTGAACATTCTGTGAGAAAAATGGCTTATGCCTCTGCTCTGTTGACTTAGGTCCTTTACTGGGGTTATAAAGAGTAATGTGCAGGCAAGGATGAGATGTTGAGAAGGGCTGGGGTGTGGACGCAGGGGTAAATCATGGTGAGAAGGCTGTGGTTGGGGCAGTATTGACTGAAGGGGAGGTTGGACAGGCAGGGGTTGAAGTGGGCAGCAGATCTAAAAGAGCCTGGCAGAGCTCTGTATTAACTCTTTTTTATTTTAAATATTTTGTTTTATAATTATTTTAATTTTACATGTCAGCCAGGGATTCCCCTGTCCTCCCTCCTCCCATCCTCCAGCCTTCTCCCCAATTCAACCCCCCATTCCCACCTCCTCCAAGGCAAGGTCTACCAGCCCAGCCTGGTAGAATCAGTTGAGGCAGGTCAAGTCTCCTCCTCCCTAAACCAAGGCTGAGCAAAGTGTCTCAGCATAGGCCCTAGGTTCCACAAAGCCAGCTCATGCACCTAGGACAGGTCCGGGTTCCACTGCCTGGGAGCCTCCTAAACAGTTTAAACTAATCAACTGTTTCACTTATCCAGAGGGCCTGGTTCAGTTCCATGGAGGCTCTTCAGCTATTGTTTCACAGGTCATGTGTTTCTGCTAGTTTGGCTATTTGTCCCTGTGCTTTTTCCAGTCATGGTCTTCATATCTCTTGCTCATATAATCCCTGCTCTCTCATGCTAATGGGACTCCTGGAGCTCTACCTGGGGCTTGGCTGTGAATCTCTACATCTGCTTTCATCAGTTACTGGATGAGAGTTCTATCATGACAGTTAGGGTGTTAGGCCATCTGATCACCAGAGTAGGTCAGCTCAGGCACTCTCTCGACCATTGCCAATAGTCTATAGTGGAAGTATCTCTGTGGATTTCTGGGGGCCTCTCTAGCACTCTGCTTTTTCCTATTCCCCTGGGGTCTTCATTTATCTTGGTATCTCTTTCCCTATTCTCCCACTCTGTTCCTGATCCAGCTGGGACCTCACACACTCCCCCAACCCTTGCCCTCCATTACCTCCCCACACCCAGTTTGCCAGAAGCTGTAAACAACCTAGATGCCCTTCAACTGAAGAATGGTTAAATAAAATGTGGTACATAAACACAATGGAGTACTACTCAGCAGAGAAAAACAATGACAACATGAGGTTTACAAGCAAATGGATGGAACTAGAAAATACCATCCTGAGTGAGGTAACCTAGACTCAGAAAGACAAACATGGTATGTACTCACTCATAAGTGGATACTAGATGTAAAGCAAAGGATAACCAGATTGTATTAACTCTTTATAGTTAAATGTGACATGACTTATGGTTATGGACATCAGGCAAAAAAAAAAAAAAAAAGCAGGCAGAGAAGGTGGAGAAAATTGAGGCAGCCAGCTGTACCCTATCAGAGAGACCTGTGTTCTGATCTCAATTTGTGAAATTCAAGGGGAACTAATGCCCAAAATCTAAGGGAAAATTTTCAAGAAAAAAATTAACCATGTAGTGTGTTGACTGCTTAAGACATTATTTTTTAAAGGGAGGCGTGGTCCCTTACTTCCAAGGTCCAGGGAACACTGAGGAAGAAGGGGTAGAATCATGGTAAGAGTTTGGCAGGACTGCTGTGTAGTGGGTAGCCATTCCAGCTTGGATCTGGAAGTTCAAACCCCCATTGATACTCTGGCAACTGTCATGCCTATGAGGCGGGGCCAAGGGAGGCATCTCGAGACCTGATACCTGGATTGGTGAGTGCTCTTTTTGTTCCTGGATGCTAGACGGTGGAGGTTGACTGAGCAGAACTCCAGAGAACACCACTGGACTGTGATACACTTTCCCCAGACCCCCGCAATCTACCTATTCCTTCATTTGTAATTCACCCACTAAATAAATCTTCCTTTTAACTACGTGGAGTGGCCTTCATAATTTCACCAATACTGCTGCACACCAACCTCTTCTAGACTTGAGAAGGCAGGTACACTCATGAACTGACAGGAGCAGCGGCTGTCTGCACAAGAGCTGCACAAGCTCAAGCCGGTCAACCCTCCAGCACAGACAGAGGAGGGGCTCATGACCCCACCCCAGCTGAGCAGCTAGAGACATTTGTGGCTTCAAGGGGAAGGAGGGTCAGTTTTCTTCAGGGATGTGGGCCCTGTAGGTTGCATATTCTCCAGAGCATGCACCTACATCCACACACTTGTGGGCATCCCGACTTAGACTCAGTGAGCTATTGGAGAAGAAAAGGACTTGAAGTTTGGAAAGGAATGTGGAGGAGAATGGGGAAAGGATATGATCAAAATACATTCTATATATATATATATATGAAATTATCAAAGAATAAACCAATAGATTTTTAAATATAAGTGTAAACATAATGAGTGTTTGGTAATTTTTATTTTTTAGGTAAGCTTAGTGATAATGGCATGGGTGGAACAGGCAGTGAGAACAGATGAGCATCAGATATGTTCATGGGTGAGCTAAGATGTAGGATAAGCTTTAAGTATCTCATAGAAGTGAGTAGGGACACAAAAGGGAGAGGCTTAAGATTATGAGATTGGTGACAATGATATTATATTAGTATTCACAAGTTTGAGAAAAGTCAACACTGTATCAAGTTATAATGTATGAATAAGGAATAATAAACATCATGGTTAGGCAATTAAACAATGAATAAAACAGTCATTTTTACTTCAGTGTTTAACTTTAATCTTAACATCTTGATAGATTCTTTATATAGACATCTATATTACATGTCTATATATATGATAGGGTCCCTACTCTCTGGGAGAGAATCATGCCTTCTCTTGACACTTGGTACATTCCTCTTTCATTCCTAGGGAAGGGTGACAGGGAGGTCAGCATACAGTTAAAGAGAGGCAAGTGATTGTCAACAAAACTTGAGATGCTGATATGGCTCAGTGGATGAAGCCACTTGCTGTCCAGCCTGACAACCCGGGACCCACATAGTAGAAGGTGGAGGATGGACTCCCATGAATTGACCTCTGATCTTCCATGTGCACTGTAGCATGTGCCTGTATAAACACATACAAATTAGTAAATGTAATGAAAATAAACAGCACTTTCTTTTTCACTCCAGACTGGACAAATCTACATTGACTGAGGAGTCACAGATGCTACTGCAAGCTGTGGAAATGAAGGAAAAACTGGATATCTTACATTGTCCCTGGGTCAAAGAGAAAAGCGAGAAGAGGGGTGTCCGTCTAGTATGGAACAGCAAGAACTGATCTTGAAACAATGGCTTTTCCTTCGTCATATTCCTCCTGTGTACCCTGTCCCAAGTTGCACACCTGGTACTGGTAGCTGATTCCATGGTTGTTCTTTCACAGTGTCCTGCCCCCATCCATCTTTATACTTCCCCTCACCACTTTACAATATTTAGATAACAAATACATTTAATAAACTCTAAGCATGTTTGAAAACATGAATGAATCCTTAATGGCTGTCTTAAAGTGTTGGGGTTTGAACATAAAGAGACCCCGATTCTGTTACAGTTCTGGTTGGGAGTCATGTTTGTAACATGTCTACACTGGTGTTGTTCTCAATGCAGTGAACATCCACCTGAACTGTAGTTCATGCCGTGATCCTAAGACACCAATGTCACAATGCAGAAAATGGGAAGCACAAAGATCATATCTAGAATCCCCAAAGTTAAAATCAGGAATCCATACTTTTGGAAAAGTGATCTCAAAAATTCTTTTTCCAAGTTCCAGGGATCAGGCCTAAGGTTCACCCTTTATTCCTTAAAAGAGGGGCTGGAAAGATAACACAGTGATTTAAAGTGCTCCCCGCTCCTCAGAGGGTCAAAGTTCAAACCCAAGCACATACATTGTGTGGCTCAAAACTGCCTGTACCTCCAGCTCTAGGGCATCTGATGTGCTTTGCACATCACCAGGCTTCCACAGACACCTACATGCAAGCACACAGATTCACATATATACACACAAATAATAAACCTCTAAAACTTAAGATTTTACATGTTAACTGTTAGTCACTATTATGTTGGCAGTAAATTACCATAAAGAACTCAGTCCTATTTAAACAATATTTTAAATTTTAATCATCTAAACCAGTGTTTCTCAACTTGTGGATCGCAACGTCAAAGGGGATTGCATATCATGTATCCTGCTTATCAGATATTTACATTATGATTCATAACAGTAATGAAATTGTGGTTATGAAGTAGCAATGAAATAATTTTATTGTTGGGCGGGGGTCAACACAACATGAACTACATTAAAGAGTTGAGGCATTAGAAAAGTTGAGAACCACTGAATAGTTAGATTATTTTTCTTTTAAGAAAATATTTATTATATGGATGTGTGTGTACCAGGTGTGTGTGTACCATGTCTGCACAGAAGCCCTTGGAGGTCAAGAGGCCATCAGATCCCCTGGAACTGTAGTTACATGTGGTTATGAGCTGTCATGTGGGCGGTAGGAATGGACTGGGTCCTCTGAAAGAGCAATGAGCACTCTTCATCTCTGAGCCATCTCTCGAGTCCGTAAATTATTTTTTCAAAAACTAGAAAAAGTATTCTTACTAATTCAGTTGAGCTTTCCTAATAGAAACAACTGGGTTTTTCCACCCTAATAATTCAGCTTCAGTTTGACTCTGGTACGTTTAATGCAATGTAGATTTTTTTTTCCTTAACCTAATGAGATTCCTACTCTTTAATTTTAAATTATTTGCGTGTGCACATGAGTGAAGTTGCCTGTGAGGGCACCAGAGAGCACTAGATCCCCTTGATCTGGATTTAAAGGCAGCTGTGAGGGTCTGGTGTGGATGTGGGCAAACTCCCTTCTTCTGCAAGAGCCATGGTGCTCTCAACTGCTGAGCTGCCACTCTAGCCTGACCTGTTTTGAGTTCTGACTAGCAAAGTGTTGAGCCTTTGTTCCTTATAACTAGAGATTTAAAGCTCAGGCAGGCATACACTTCTCTCTGCTGACCCCCTTCAATACCAAAAAATTTGTCACCACAGTTGTTTGAAAGCGACAATAAATTGACATTTTATTATGAATACCTTACTTGCAATTCAGTTTTGGAAACCAGGTACAGATATGTCTGCTCTAGACTCAAGTTTTTGAAAAACTATTTTGCTCTGAGTTTTGTGATATGAACCACCTGGCAACTCAAAAGGATAGCATTCCAATCTTCATTCCATTCCTGTGATAAAGCACTGACCAAAAGCAACATGGGGAGGGAAGGGTTTATTTGGCTTACAGGTCCATTATCATGGGAAACTGAGGCAGGAACTAAGTAGAGACGGTGGGGGAATGATGTTTATTGGCTTGCTCCCTGTGACTTGCTCAGATTGTTTTTTTTTCATACAACTCAGAGCCACTTCCCCAAGGATGGCACCACCTTGAGTGGGCTGGGCCCTTGTACAGACCAACTGATGGAGGCATTTTCTCCATCAGATTTCCTGGTCCCACATGACTAACTTGCATCCAGATGACAAAAAAAAAAAAATGCACAGATAGATTTTTTTTTAAGTTTTGTAAGTAACACTCAGAGTCCTTAAAATGTTTAGAGTCCTTTAACCAGACAACCAGGCATTGGTGGTGCATACCTTTAATCCCAGCACTCAGGAAGCAGAGGCAGGCAGATCTCTGAGTTCGAGGCCAGCCTGTCTACAGAGCTAGGTCCAGCACAGCCAGGACTACACTAAGAAACCCTATCTGGCATGAGGGGGTAGGTGGGTGGGGGCATTGATCAATATCGTGCTGACCAGGGGAAGAAACCAGGATCCAGCCTCGACATCTTCTCCTGATAGACTCTGTCAAAGGCTTCACTTTGAGCCACAGTGAAGAAATTCTTCCAGTCCCCACAGATGCCTGTCAATCAAACACAGAAGGAAAACACCAGGAATGAGTCCAAATCCCACTTGCACAGCCAAGCCTGTCACACTCCCACCTCAACTATCCAGTTAGTATTTTCTCTCAAGACCAAAATGAGTCATCCTACAGTTTTCTGCTTCAGACCAACTGCCAACTGTCAAAACTACGTTAGCACAAAAGGGAAAGGGCTTGCGATGATTTGAGGTTAGTACCTGTGAGCGTCCGAAATGTCAGATGGAAAAATCCTAGTCTTGAAACTGTGAAGGAAAAACTGAGGGAGTTTTCATACCTGCACCTCAGTCCTGCCCTCCATGTGGAAAAAAAATAACAACTATGTGACAGAGATACAGGGTACAAAATGGACACTGAAAGTTTGTGTCCTTCAACTTTTTTTACAACAAAGTTTGTATTATCGTCAAGGGAATATGGTTAAGTTACACAATGCTGTGATCAGAAAAATCTCCACTAGGGAAATGGATGTGTTCTACATCACTTTTCTCCATGTGGGAAATTTTTGTAATCCGTTTCCACTGAAATACATAAATAGTCCAGTGTCACAAACATCTCCCAATACTACTACTTTTTTAGTCATATATGAATCATCAAGCCCCACCACCCTGGATCCCTGAAGGTCAGCAACATATTCTCTGCCTCTACAATTATTTTCTATTTTATCAATGTTACATAAATATATTGTGTGTAGATTTGTTGTTACTCTTGTCGCTCAGCATAAGGCCACTGGAATCCGTCCAAGTTGCTGCATGTGTCAGTAAACTCTGTTACTGACGAATGGCGTTGTATCTGTCATGTAGACACATGGATGTTTGCATGGGTTACTGTTGTAAACCCTCTGAATTGGAAAGTGCTGTTCCTGTGACTACACCTCTGGTTTCTTACAGACGTGGACCATGTCACTGAGACTGACTGGTCTAAGTGTATAGACAGGACTTGTCCATCGCCCAGGCAGAGCCAGGAGGGCACAGGCACCTCTCACTCCTTCTCTACTTAACCGTGGTTCTAAGGATTCTCAGTAACGGATCTGTTGCCAGTGACTCTTCTGAAGAATATGATGGAATATGACACTAGCTTCCAAGCACGTCTGTTTTCATGCCTCATGCTTCAGGCAAACATCAAAAACCTACCCATTTCTACAACACAACCTTGACACTCTATCTTTTCTTACTCTTTCTCAACAATGGTATATTGGAGACGGTGCCATCTTTGGGATTTCTTAGCATTAGGCTGTTGGACATGCTATTCTCATTCATGACTGAAAAGGACAAGTTTCGGGCAGCAGAATCAAGCTGTTCTGGAGTCAGATATTTGCCCAGAAATTGACACACTTTTTGCATGCTGCCTTTGAGGTCCTGTGGGTGGAAAAGGAGTTATCAGGAGAGAGTAGATACAATCACTGATGGTGACATAGCCCTTGAGTTCTCAAGAAGGTGATAACTTCCTTATAATGTGACCTAAAATTTTGTTTCTAACATCCTACATTATATACATATTCATATAAAATATATACTGATATACATAACTATGTTATATATATTTATAAGTTCATAATATATTTTATATTGTGTTTATGAGTTGTATATGATGTATACACTATATAATGTTATACAGCATAATATGAAAATATAAGTTTATAATAATATATGATATGTATAAATTTATAATGTATAATATAAATATATATGAAGCATGTGCATATAGTGAGCACTGAGGCTGGAAAAAGACAATGGATCCCTCTGAGTTGGAATTAGAGGTGGCTGGGAGACACCATGTGGGTACTGAGGATCGAACCCAGGTCCTCTGTAAAGGCAGCATGTACTCTTAGCCACTCAGCCATCGTTCCAGCCCCAATTTCACCAATTTTCATACTCTGTCTTACATTGTGAAGGGATAAAGGAGTCATGAAAAGAAAACCCATTCCTTTGTCAAGTCTGCCTGCCAGCCATCAGCTCAGAAAAAAATGTGTGTGTGTGTGTGTGTGTGTGTGTGTGTGTGTGTGTGTGTGTGTGTGTGTCTGTGGGTGTGTCTGTGCATGTGTGTATGTGTGTGTAGGTGTATGTCTGTGTGGGTGTGGGTGTGTCTGTGCATGTGTGTATGTGTGTATGTGTATGTCTGTGTGTGTCTGTGCATGTGTGTGTGTGTCTCTGTGTGTGTGTCTGTGTGTGTGTGTTTGTAGATGTTTATGGAGGCCAGAAGAGAGTATCAGATTCCCATGGAGCTATTGTTACAGGCAGTTATTAGCTAACTGGCATGGGTTTGGGCCCCAAACTCAGGTCCTCTGGAAGAGCAGCAAATGCTCTGAACAGCTAAGCCAACCTCAAGCCCCTGACTTTTCCTTATGAAAAACAAATCAATTTTAAGTGTATAAAATGTAGGATTTCATTATGTCACTTTTTATACATGTGTATCATTGTACTGAACTCACGTTCAGCTCATCACCCATCATGCTTTGCTGACTACCTTACCCCTCCTACTTACCATTTCCCTTGTCTGAACAGTCCATCTCCTGCTTCTCCCTGTGTGCCCCCCACAAGGCTAATCTAGCTTTCATATAAAATACATGAAATATTTTTTCTGCTTCTCCCCATTATGCTCATCATTACCCTTGTTACCAACTTTTCATTGGCAAATTTTGTTGGAAAAAACAAGACTCATGAATCCAACTGGATGTAAATTGGATTGGAAAGTGGAGGCAGAAAATGAACAGGCACTTTCTACAAAAATACTGTATACCACAGAAAGAAACGGGAATTTCAATGTTCACTGGATTAAATCAGCCAATAGAAGGGCATTTGAAAGAGAGAAAGAGTTGTATGAAAAACCACTACTCTTTGGAGTATTGGGATTGCTGTATATAATACATAGTTTACTATGGTGAGATTCCTGTTGGCCAGTTCTGAGTTCTGACTTAGGACTCGAGCCTGGAACATTCTCTGAAAGTCTATATGAAAGGTCCTTGCATAAGTTTTATGTTCGATACTCCCTACTGATTGTCCCTGGGCCCCAATATGAAGCTATTGAGGTGCCTGCATCAAATGTGTTGATGTGGTCAGGTTGTCGAGGTGGGAGCCACTGTGACAACTTCTGTGTACTAATGTTGTTGAGCTTGAACGCAGAGCATTGCCAGGCTAGCGTTCTTAACAAAAGCCATCAGATTCTTACTCTGAAACTGAAGGAACGTTTAGACGAAGCACGTGTCTTTAATAAGACATAGCTAAGATTAATCAACCACACGTGTAGCATGACATTCACTATTCTAGATAGTTGTCACTTTTATTGTGTTAGTTGAATACTACTGTTTTTGAAGTTTCAGGAGAACAGTGAGTCACAGGATGAGTTAGAACGTGCTGAGGTTATGCAGGCAATAAAACGCTGGGTTTTACACACCTTCCCTGTTTGGGTTTGATTTTTCTGTTACCATGATAAAATACTGACCAATAACAACCTGGGGGAGGAGGGGCTTATCCAGCTTCTGAGTTTTGAGCATCATGGATGGAAGCCAGGCAGGAACTTGGGCAGGAACTGAAACAGAGCCCACAGAGGATTGCTGCTCACTGACTTGCTCCCTCTGGCTTACTCAGCTACCTTTCTTATACATCCCAAGCCCACTCGCCTATGGATATGGCACCTAGAGTGATGAGGCTCCCCTACATTAATCATTAATTGAGAAAATCCCCCCACAGACATCTAGTAGAGGCATTTTCTCCATGGATAACTCCTCTCACAGGTGTGTCAAGTTGACAACGATGCTAACTATGACAGTCTCCCACTCACTTACTCGATTGTTTACCCCTAGAGAAATACAAAGGAAAGGAACAAAGGCAGATATGGGCAATGTAGGAAACACAGTAAAAGAGAATTACCCTCTGTAGCTCCTCATAGGACATTAGTAGAAAGTTCTCTGTGTCTCTCCTGGTTAACCATCCAAGTGTGTGATCAAACCAGGATCCAAAAACCACTAGAGAGATAGGGGAGGAAAAGGAAATTATTACTGAACTTTGCACTTCATGAATATTTGTTCTTATTCCTGATTGGAGGATGGCATTTACTTTGAGGAAGGTAAGGGATGTCATGTTTCTACCTCTAGAGGTCTATAACACAATTATGACATTGAGAAAGCTCACTTTTTTAGGGGAAAAATTATGCATGCTTACTACCTACATATTTAAAAGGAGTTTTAAAACTTATTTAATGTGTATAAATGTTTGTTGATATGTATGTATGTGTATCACATGGGTGCAGTGTTCGCAGAGACCAGAAGAGGGCATAGTATCTCTTGGAAGCAGAATTACCGATTGTTTTAAGCCATCATATGGGTGCAGAACTGAATCTGGGTCCTCTGAAAAAGCAGAAAGAGTACATAACCACTGAACCACATCTCCAGCCCTGCCTCTTTGAACCTCTAACTAGAAAAGTATATATAAAAAAAAGCAGGATAAAATTCAAATACATGCAAGAACTATTTTATGAAGCAATCATAGATTTATTAAATAATACTTCATTGTGAGTAAAATACCAAGAACTAATGAAATGATTTAGTGGATAAAGGCGCTTGAACCGCATCCTGCCCCCGACTTCCCTTCTGGACCAGAGGTGAGTATCCGGGTCCAACCTGGACCCCATCCCTGGGCACCAGTCACTCCGGGAAGACCTGCCCAACTTGGCCACAGGCTCTGGCCACCGGGCGGGTCCCCTTCTAGTCCCACCGGGAGGGATCCCCTTTTCCACCCCCCCCCCGGCAGCCCCTGCAATCTCCGTGCCCTGCCCCCACACCCATCTGCCTGAGACCCCAGCCACTTTCTGAGACTTAGAGACCGGCCCCCAGTTCCCATCCTGTCCCAGACTTCCCTTCTGGACCAGAGTTGGACAAGAGAACTCCCTTTTGGACAAGAGAGAGAGAGAGACTTCCTGAATCTGTCAGCTCTTTCTGAAACAAGTACACTGATAATACCAAGAAGGAACCACAAGGAGATGGGCAGACGTCAAGGCAGAAGTACATACAACAAAATGAAGAGCAATACAGCATCACCAGAACCTAGCCTGCCTCCAACATCTAGACCTGAACGTCAAAAATTGGAAGAAGCAGAAGAAAGTAGCCTTATGAGTAACTTCATGAAGAAGGTAGAGGCTTGTGTAGAGGAAAAGACAAGATAATTGGAAGAACGCTGTAAACAACTAGAGGAAAGGGCAATCAAATTAGAAGAAAACAATACAGCCCTCCAAGAAAACAATGTCCTGGAAGAAAGCAATAAAGTCCTGCAAGAAAACAATAAAGCACTGAAAGAAAATCATGAAAAGTAATGAAACAAACAAAGGAAACAGTCCAAGAACTGAAAAGGGAAATTGAAAAAATAAAGAAGACACAAACAGAGGGAATGCTGGAAATAGAAAACCTGAGTAAAAGATGGGGAACTTCAGATGCAAGTATAACCAACAGAATGCAAGAGATGGAAGAGAGGATTTCTGGCATTGAAGATACAGTAGAAGAAATAGTTTCATCAGTTGAAGGAAACACTAAAGCCAACAAAGTCATGAACCAAAATGTCCAAGAAATCTGGGACACCATGAAAAGACCAAACCTACGAATTATAGGGATAGAAGAAGGTGAAGAATACCAACTCAAAGGCACAGAAAATATATTCAACAAAATTATAGAAGAAAACTTTCCCAACCTAAAGAAGGAAATGCCTATGAAGATACATGAAGCCTATAGAACACCAAACAGACTAGACCCCCCAAAAAAGTCCCCTTGACACATAATAATTAAACAACTAAATGTACAGAATAAAGAAAGAATATTAAGAGCAGCCAAGGAAAAAGGCCAAGTGACCTATAAAGGCAAACCCATCAGAATAACACCCAATTTCTCAATGGAGACTTTGAAAGCCAGAAGGACCTGGACAGATGTAATGCAGACACTAAGAGACCATGGATGTCAGCCCAGACTAATATACCCAGCAAAACTTTCAATCATCATAGACGGAAGGAGCAAGACATTCGAAGACAAAGCCAGATTTAAACAATACCTATCCACAAACCCAGCCCTACAGAAAGCACTAGAAGGAAAATTCCAACCGAGGGAAGTCAGATACACACTCGAAAACACAGGCAATAGATAAAGCCACAACAGTAAACTCCAAAGAAGAGAAGTACACACATACTACCACCAAAAATAACAGGGATGAAGAATCACTGGTCATTAATATCCCTTAATATCAAGGGACTTAATTCACCTATAAAAAGACATAGGCTTACAGAATGGATACGAAAGCAGGACCCATCTTTCTATTGCATACAAGAAACACATCTCAAATACAAAGACAGACACTACCTAGGAATAAAAGGCTGGGAAAAGACTTTCCAATCAAACAGTCTTAAGAAACAAGCAGGAGTAGCCATCCTGATATCCAACAAAATAGACTTCAAACTAAAATCAATCAAAAGAGATCAAGGACATTACATCTTCATCACAGGAAAGATCCACCAAGATGAAGTTTCAGTTCTAAACATTTATGCCCCAAACACAAGGGCACCCACATATGTAAAAGAAACATTACTAAATCTTAAACCACATATAAAACCCCACACATTAATAGTGGGAGATCTCAACACCTCACTTTCACCACTGGACAGATCTGCCAAATCGAAACTTAACAGAGAAATAAAGGACTTAACTGATGTCATGACCCAATTGGACCTAATAGATATCTACGGAACATTCCATCCTAACAAGAAAGAATATACCTTCTTCTCAGCACCCCATGGTACTTTCTCTAAAATCAACCACATACTTGGCCACAAAGCAAATCTCAACAGATACAAAACAATTAGAATAACCTCCTGTGTTCTATCAGACCACCACGGTTTAAAGTTAGATTTCAACAACAACAAAAACTACAGAAAACCTACAATCTCATGGAAACTGAATAATGCTCAACTGAATCACCAATGGGGTAAGGAAGAAATAAAGAAAGAAATTAAAGACTTCCTAGATCAATGAAAATGAAGACACCACATACCCAAACTTATGGGACACTATGAAAGCAGTGTTGAGAAGGAAATTCATAGCACTAAATGCCCACATATAGAAGTTGGAGAAATCCCACACTAGTGACTTAACAGCACATCTGAAAGCTCTAGAAGAAGAAGAAGCAAAGTCTCCCAGGAAGAATAGACGCCAGGAAATTATCAAAGTGAGAGGTGAAATTAATAAATTAGAAACTAAGAGAATAATACAAAAAATTAATGAAACAAAGAGTTGGTTCTTTGAGAAAATCAACAAGATAGACAAGCCCTTATCCAAACTAACCAAAAGACAGAGAGAGAGAATCCAAATCAACAAAATCAGAAATGAAAAGGGGGACATAACAACAGACATTGAGGAAATCCAGAGAATTATAAGGTCATATTTCAAAATCCTCTACTCCACAAAACTGGAAAACCTAAAAGAAATGGACTGTTTTCTGGATAGGTACCACATACCTAAGTTAAATCAAGACCAGATAAACTATTTAAATAGCCCAATAACCCCTAAGGAAATAGAAACAGTCATTAAAATTCTCCCAACCAAAAAAAAGCCCAGGACCAGATGGTTTCAGCGCAGAATTCTACCAGATCTTCAAAGAAGAGTTAATACCAATACTCTCTAAATTGTTCCACATAATAGAAACAGAAGGAACATTATCAAACTCCTTCTATGAGGCTACAATTACCCTGATTCCTAAACCAAACAAGGATGCAACAAAGAAAGAGAACTACAGACCGATCTCCCTCATGAACATTGATGCAAAAATAATCAATAAAATACTGGCAAACAGACTCCAAGAACACATCAAAACAATTATCCACCATGATCAAGTAGGCTTCATCCCAGGGATGCAAGGGTGGTTCAACATATGAAAGTCCATCAATGTAATACACCATATAAACAAACTCAAAGAAAGAAACCACATGATCATCTCACTAGATGCAGAAAAGGCATTTGACAAAATCCAACACCCCTTCATGATAAAAGTCTTGGAGCAATCAGGAATACAGGGAACATACCTAAACATAATAAAGGCAATATATAGCAAGCCAACAGCCAACATCAAATTAAATGGAGAGAAACTCAAAGCAATTCCACTAATATCAGGAAGGAGGTAAGGCTGTTCACTCTCCCCATACTTATTCAATATAGTACTTGAAGTTCTAGCCAGAGCAATAAGACAACATAAGGAGATTAAGGGGATAAAAATTGGAAAGGAATAAGTCAAACTTTCCCTATTTGCAGATGACATGATAGTATACTTGAGTGACCCCAAAGATTCCACCCAGGAATTGATAAAGCTTATAAACACCTTCAGCAACATAGCAGGATACAAGATCAACTCAAAAAAATCAGTAGCCCTCCTATATACAATGGACAAAGAAGCCACAAATGACATAAAATACCTTGGGGTAACACTAACCAAGCAAGTGAAGGACCTATATGACAAGAACTTTAAGTCCCTGAAAAAAGAAATTGAAGAAGATGTCAGAAAATGGAAAGATCTCCCATGCTCATGGATAGGCAGGGTTAACATAGTAAAAATGGCAATCTTACCAAAAGCAATTTACAGATTCAATGCAATCCCCATCAAAATACCAACACAATTCTTCACAGACCTGGAAAGAATAATACTCAACTTCATATGAAAAAACAAAAAACCCAGGATAGCTAAAAGAAACCTGTACAATAAAACAACTCCTGGAGGCATCACATTCCCTGACTTCAAGCTCTACTATAGAGCTACAGTAATAAAAACAGCTTGGTTATTGGCATAAAAACCAACATGTGGAACAATGGAATCGAATTGAATACCCTGACATTAACCCATACACCTATGGACATATAATTTTTGACAAAGAAGCCAAAAGTGTACAATGGAAAAGAGAAAGCATCTTCAGCAAATGGTGCTGGCATAACTGGATATCAACGTGTAGAAGGCTGCAAATAGATCCATATCTGTCACCGTGCACAAAACTTAAGTCCAAGTGGATCAAAGACCTCAACATAAATCCAGCTACTCTGAACCTGCTAGAAGAGAAAGTAGGAAATAGTCTTGAACACATTGGCATAGGAGATCACTTCCTAAATATAACACCAGTAGCACAGACACTGAGACAATCAATCAATGGGACCTCTTGAAACTGAGAAGCTTTTGTAGAGCAAAGGATACGGTCAACAAGGCAAAGTGACATCCTACAGAATGGCAAAAGATCTTCACCAACCCCACATGTGACAGAGGACTGATATCCAGAATATATAAGGAACTCAAGAAATTAGACATCAAAATGACCAACAGTCCAATTGAGAAATGGGCTTTAGAATTAAACAGAGAATTCTCAACAGAGGAAACCCAAATGGCTGAAAGACATTTAAGGAATTGCTCAACATCCCTAATCATCAGGGAAATGCAAATCAAAACAACTCTGAGATACCACCTTACGCCTGTCAGAGTGGCTAAGATCAAAAACACTGAAGACACTTTATGCTGGAGAGGATGTGGAACTAGGGGAACTCTCCTCCACTGCTGGTGGGAATGCAAGCTTGTATAACCACTTTGGAAATCAATATGGCGCTTTCTTAGAAAATTGGTAATCAATCTCCCCCAAGATCCAGCTATACCACTTTTGGGCATATACCCAAGAAATGCTCAATCATACCACAAGAGCACTTGCTCAGCTATGTTCATATCAGCATTGTTTGTAATAGCCAAAACCTGGAAACAACCTAGATGCCCTTCAACTGAAGAATGGATAAATAAATTGTGGCACATATACACAATGGAATACTTCTCAGCAGAGAAAAACAATGACATCATACGGTTTGCAGGCAAATGGATGGATCTAGAAAAAATCATCCTGAGTGAGGTAACCCAGACTCAGAAAGACAAATATGGTATGTACTCACTCATAGGAAGATGCTACATGTGGAACAAGGATGACTGGACTGCTACTCACATCACCAGTGAGGCTACCTAGAAAATGAGACCCCAAAAAAAGACAAGGAGAAATGGACGAGATCTACATGAACAGCCTGGTCATGAGTGGGAACAATGAAGGGCGACGGTTGAGGGAAAGAGAATGGGAGATCCTAGCTGGATCAAGAAAAGAGAGGGAGAACAAGGAATAGGAGACCATGGTAAATGAAAACCATATGAGAAAGTGAGAAGGGGAGGAAGCAGAGAGCTAGGGAGGTCCACGGAGATCCACAAAGATACCCCCCCAAAAGACTGCTGGCAGTGGTCGAGAGACGGCAGGAATTGACCTACTCTGGTGATGGGATGGCCAGACACCCTGATAGTTGTGCCATAAACCCCATCCAAGGACTGAGGAATCTGGATGCAGACATCCACGGCTGGGCCCCTGGTGGAGCACTGGGAGTCTAATTAGTGAGAAAGAGGAGGGTTTATATGAGTGAGAATTGTTGAAGCCAAGGTTGGATAAATCACAGGGACAAATAACCAAATGAATGGAAGCACAGAATCTATGAACCAAAGGCTGAGGGGCCCCCAACTAGATCAGGCCCCCTGAATGGGTGAGACAGTCATTTGGCTTGAGCTGTTTGGGAGGCAGCTGTGTGTCAGTGCTGGGTTCTGGGCTTGTTGCATGAGTTGGCTGTTTGAATCCTGGGACTTATGTATGGACACTTGGCTCGGTCTGGGACGGGGGGGAATGGACCTCCCTGGACTGAGTCTACCAGGTCGATCCCGGTCCTCGGGGGAGACCTTGATCTGGAGGAGGTGGGAATGGGGAGTGGGCTGGGGGGAGGGGGAAGGGGGCGAGAGGGGGGAACAGGGGAATCTGTGGCTATTATGTTGAACTGAATGGTGTTGTAAAATAAAATAAAAAAGGCGCTTGAACCACAGCCTGGTGATATGAGCCTTATCCCTGAAACCCACATGGTTGAAGGAGAGAACTGACTCCCACAAATTGTCCTCAGACATCCACACATGCACAATGGTGTAGATGTAACCAACCGTCTTATTAAATAAGAAACACAGAACCAATGTAAAAGAGAAAGCCAAGAGATCAGAGCTCAGAGCTAAAATCTCACCCTTCCTTCTGTGGTGGTCTTAGCTCTCCAAAAAAGAGCTACTTCCTGTGTGTCCGTCTTTTAATAGTCTTTTTGTTCTGCCTTCTCATTGGTTGTAAACCCAAACCCGTGACTGCCTCCTCACTGTCTGTATGTACAGCTCCCCCAGGTCTTAAAGGCATGTGTCTCCAATGCTGGCTGTATCCCTGAACACACAGAGTTCTACCTAGCTCTTCTACCAAGTGCTGGGATTAAAGGCGTGTGCCACCACTGCCACACTCTTGCTATGGCTCTAATAGCTCTGACCCCCAGGCAACTTTATTTATTAACATACAATCAAAATCACATTTCAGTACAATTAGAATACCACCACATTAGAGACACTGCAGCCACCGCCAGGACAAGCAATATGTAAAGAAGCCAGTGAGCCACAAGTTATGTGGCAAGGTATAGATTTATAAAAATGGGTTAATTTAAGATATAAGAACAGTTAGCAAAAAGCCTGCCATGGCCATACAGTTTATAAGTAATATAAGCATCTGAGTGATTATTTTATACGTGGATTGTGGGACTGCGGGGCTTGGTGGATACTGGAGAGGAGCCCTCCAGCAACAAATGGCGCCCAATGGCTTGAGTTTCCACCTTAAACCTGAGAATATTTAATAACCAATTCTAAACAGAGCCAAAACCAGGTTCCTACTTCATGTCTCATATCAGCAGCTAGACTCTACAAAACACAGGTTTGAACACTGGCAGGTTCCTGGCATGTGCGTTTGACAGACAATATGGCAGGAATGAGGCGTCTGCCAGTGGCACATTACCCTGTGTGATACATTTAGTCTTTACTAGTATTAAAAAAAAAAGAGGTTTCTGGGCTACATGCTGCTTTGATAAAAGCATAGACCTACTATTTCTGAGACTTGATGACTGCCAGAGCTGGAGAAAACGTACCACCGCCATGTTTAAAAGCTGAAGGGGGAGGAGCCAGCAGCCACAGCACCATTTCAGGCTTAGAAGGCTATAGTTTAAAGCAATAGGTTCACAATAAGGCTGATTCAGATAAAATAGTATATAATACATGTAAAAATGTACGTAGACTTAAAAGAAAAAAATAAAAATATATCATTATATAAACAAATAGTATCTAAAAATAAATTGTTTAAAAAAACAGTAAAGGTAATAAGCCATGTAAAGATGGCTATCACACAAAAATGTCTGGATTATGTTGTCTTTGAAATTCATAACTAAAGAAAAACATTTGATTGTAAAAGCTGTTCAGTTATGCCAAAATGTAAAGTTTAAAGGTACCTTGACTTCAAAATTTGGATATAAGGATATGTTACTTTAAAAAAGAGGGTCTGCCTTTGTTTCCACAGAAAGCCAGAGGCTATGGATTCATTCTAGATTAAGATACATCAGGTTTGACCAGCCAAGACCCCCTAAAAGGTCTCCGATGACACTATGGCCCAGATAATCTAACATCCAGAACGGTTTCAAGGCAAGTGACTCCCACAATACAGCCTCAAGGACTACCCCGTAGGCCTAAAATTTTCTTTGCGTCCCCATAAGATACATTGCCCCCCTCCAGCAGGAAGTAGTAAGAGATGCTACGCCCATATTCCCAAATATACCAAGCTGGCTTTAGAGGTGGAATTGGCTCACTCCCCATCTAAAACCAGACATATTGCTTAAAAAAAATGGTTAAGAGATTCTTGTGTCCCAAATCAGAAGAGCCCTCTGGTGTGGGACAGAAAAAAAAACATTATTTTTATTTAAAACAGGTTGATTATAAATACGATCTCTTTCTAAAAAAGAAAAGGGGATATGATATAGATACATATGATACAGAGATGATAAGATAAAACGGTAGATTAATGAACCTACTTTTAAAGAACAACTTGTTTAAAATGTTTTACATTGGTATAGATTTTAGTTTATGTTTAAAATGTTTTACATTGGTATAAATTTTAGTTTATTGATACAAACTTGAAGTTAATTTTGTTATAATATATATATATATATATATATATATATATATATATATATTTCTATTCTTGTTTGAGGTATTATGTTTATGTAACTCATTTAAAATTGTAATGGATAATTAAGAAATAGATTAATAATTGGTCATCTATGATAATCATATTTGTGGCCATGTTAGTTAAGTCTTCTAGGTATACATAGATATATTTCAGATAGATAGGTAATCTTCAAACACTTCATAGACCTAGGGAATATGGCATTTAAATAACTTAAAATTCTGTTGACATGAGACACAATTGCTCCTGGCTGTGCCAATTTGATCCTGAGAGAATGTTGGGCTTCTAAGACATTTCCATTTGGAAGTTTGTCTTCTTGGCACAAAATGGCCTACTGGGCAAAGAACTGCCCTTGCCTTGACGGCTGACAGTACGAATGCAATACTGTCCTTTCTGGACAAGCGGGACACAAGGAAAGCGACCACAGTACTCTGCCAAGACAGGGTAAGATGGTCTTTCAGAATTCCTGCTTATGAAAATGGTCTGTCATATACTCTAGGCCTGTAGGCAATTTGAATGCACCAACAATGCTGAGAAACATTAGGTGACTGTCCAGGCTGCCAGCTGTCTTGGTCTACTCTTACAAGATTCCCGAAAGTTGCTTACATCCTTCTACCATTTCTCAGGTACCATTATGTTCCTTCTCAGGTATTTGATGTGGTTAAAGACTAGATAGTTGTAATTTCCTCAGTTATTATAAAAGATAAGTTAGATATAAAACCTTAAACTCACAAATATAAGATAGATAGGACATCTTCTTTAATATTGTAACTGTAATTCTTGCTCGCGTTTTGTTATATGTAATTTTACCATGTTAAAGTTAAAACCTTCCTTTTAAAAAAAAAAGAAAAGGGAAAGTACTGTGGATATCTCTCTATATAAATAAAACACTGATGGCCAGTGACCAGACAGGAAGTATAGGTGGGACAAAGAGAGAGGAGAATTGGGAAAACAGGAAGAAGGGGGAGAGACACTGCAGCCACTGCCAGGACAAGCAACATGTAAAGATGCTGGTAAGCCACAAGTGACATGGTGAGGTATAGATTTATAAAAATGGGTTAATTTAAGATATAAAAACAGTTACCAAAAAGCCTGCCACGGCCATACAGTTTATAAGTAATATAAGCGTCTGAGTGATTATTTTATATGTGGATTGTGGGACTGCAAGAAGCCCTTCGGCAACACAATGGCATTTGTGAAACCCCATACACACACACACACACACACACACACACACACACACACACACTAAATTAATGAATATAATATCTGAACACATGCAATTGAAAAATATAAAAATAAAGGATAGATGATCATTTATAACTATATAATATATCATACAAGAATTGATTTTTCTAAGTGAAAAATACATTAAATGAAAATCAGATTGCATCTGGTTGTCCATAAAATTCTTGACATCACACTGAGTAAAATTTTAAAACATTGGTTTTTAATATTTTAAGTTTCATGCAAATATATATCTCTGTGTGGGTATTGCATACATGAATGCAGTGTCTGGGGATGCCAGAAGAGAGTGCTAGACCCCTGGATATGGAGTTACAAGACCTTGAGGGAAACCTGGCATGATTGCTGGGAACCAAACTTGGACATCTGCAAGAGTAGTACACAACTAAACCATCCTTCTTGTCCCACACTGAGTAAATTTTAAACAGCTGTGACCCACAGATTTAGCTTTTAAACATGCAACACAGATCTCTGTTCTTGCCTTGATTTCAAAATATAAAATTGGTGGTCCAGATTCCACTCACCGTCACCTTGGATAAATGCAGGAAGACATTCATCAAAAGTCTGTTGATTGTTCAAAAGGTGAAAATGTTTTCTTATATGATAGTAAGATATAACAACATCTCTTGGATTCCTGATGACATAGATAACCTAAAAGAGAAAGTTTATTAGAAATGTGTGTCTTCACTTCAGCACTGCATATTGCCACACATCCTGAACCAAACTTAAACAAAGCCACAACACACATGTGGAGGTCGAAGGATGAGCTGTACCTTTTCCCTACATCTGTGACCCTCTCAATGTAAGGTTGCCTTCTCTTCCATTATTTCCTTAACTCTGAGATAGAGGATGCCAAGTTGATCTTCCATCTGAGAAAGTTTACATAGCTGCCTCTGACATGCATGGTTCACTGTTAGAAGAACAGTTGAGGGGCTACAAAAATGCCTCCGTGGTTAAAGCAGGGTTTCTCAACCTGGGTCCCCCAAGACCATCAGAGAACACAGATATTTATAGTGTGATTCACAACAGTAGCAAAATTATAGTTATGAAGTAGCAGTGAAACTAATCTAGTGGGTGGAGATCACCACAACATAGGAACTGTATTAAAAGGCCTGAGCATTGGGAAAATTGAGAACCACTGCTTCAAATGTTTGCTGCATAAAAAAATGAAGATTGTAGTTTGGATCCTCAGAAACCCACATGTGATGGCTGTCCTTGGTTGTCAACTTGACTATACCTGGAATGAAATACAATCCAGAAACAGAGGTCACACCTGTGATCTGGATCTTGAGGCAGGAAGACAACCTGCCTTTGATCCAGATTTTGAGGTGGGAAGGCACATACTGCTGCCATGAGGACCAGCCTCCAGCAGCTCAGAGCTTGAAGGGAATCCATGGAGTCCTCATACTAAGGCTTTTTTATCTGAGGGAGTAAGGAAAAGACAACACACTCTCTTGATAGTTTTCTTCTGACTCTTTCTTTATTCTTCTGTATTCTTCCTCTACATCTTTCCTGGTGTTTTCCTTCTCTCATTCTTGATGTTTTTCTTCTAACTTACTTTGTTTTTTAATCTTACAGCTTATATACTCCACCAAAATCTTTCAAGCAATATGAAAATCACAATGTGGCTACATTCTATTTTTCAAGTGGATGATTACAATGAATATAGGCTTTTAAAAGATGTTTTCATTTCCCCTACATGGTTAAACAGTTTACTTATTACAGGTGAAAAACAAGTTTTTCCAAGAACCCACATATATTATCCAAGCAACTTGTTATAGATTAAGAGAGTGTAAGCAAAAGTATTTTTCAAGTCAATTCTTCTACTAGCAGACTGCTTACTGTAGTTACAAAGGAAGGGCCAAGCATTTTACAATTTATCTCAAAAGATAATCTTTTTTTTTTTTTTTTTGGTTTTTCGAGACAGGGTTTCTCTGTGTAGCTTTGTACCTTTCCTGGATCTCGCTCTGTAGACCAGGCTGGACTCGAACTCACAGAGATCCACCTGGCTCTGCCTCCCGAGTGCTGGGATTAAAGGCATGCACCACCACCGCCCGGCTAAAAGATAATCTTAGAAGAATCACGAATCTAAACTTTTATATATGAAAAAGAACCAGTCAGCTCTATTTTAAAACCTCAGGGTGCACACATATTCATCCACAGTTCTTTATATCAGGAAGCAGAGGGCAGAAATGGGGACAAGGATTTAAACACTGCCTTTGGTCACCAAACCGTCCAAGCAAGAAAGGCACACCAGCTAACAATAATCGGGCTGCTTTGTTCTTGTTCCCTGACCTTAAAGAGTTCCTCACTCAACTATGTGCCTTTCTAAAACTTCAGATTTGTCTTTTTATGTTTTTCATCTTAAAGCTATTAACAAAAACATCTCAGTCTAACGTTAAATCATTTTCAAAGCTTTGTTTCAGCTATGATGCACTGGGAAACCTGTGAACACATCTCCCAACTTAAGATTAAAGGAATTTAAACTAGCTGGGCTACTGGGACTCGGTTGTTTTTCTTAATCATTAACCTACGCCACAGTCTATATGGCTCCTCAATAGAAACTCATGTGTTCTAGCTGTGTGACACTTTCTTGTTTTATTGTTTTATCCTCTGCATCCTACAGAGGCAATGTTTTATCCTACCTTTACCTATGTTAATTTTTCCACTAAAATAACCTCTATCATAATGCCTTACTATATTTATTACAAATCCTCAATCATCAAAATCCTGTTTAAACTAACTCTATTATTGTATAAAATCATTGCTTCAGTTAAAAAGTACAGCTTATGAGGAAGTCATCTTCATAATAATGCACAGGTAAAAATGCCCAGTAAAACAGGACATTTCCAAGAGATGATCATACTACATCAAGGGCAGTGGGGATCTCTCCACACCCATTCACACCATACCAGATACCAGAGAAAAATGGCAGTGACAGACATGCAAAGACACAGCAGTAGCAAGAAATATTCTAGGGCTGAGGCTCTTGGGGGCTTGCCTGTCCAAGATTCATCCATCAGTGCCTTGCATGCTTGTGGGCCTATCCCCTGAAGTCAATTGCCATCTGCTACTTCTCTGACTTGGCCACCGATAGATACACCTTTAATCTGGGCCACATCTTCTGCCAGAAGCCTATATAAGGACAATGGAAGAAGGAAAGCTTGCTTCTTCTTTGCCTGCCTGCCATCGCCTTGCCAGCACATCCATTCCTTCACTGGTATTGAAGTCTACTTCTCCAGGATTGCAGCATATACAGAAGACCAGCTGAGACATGCAGCCTCAGGGGACTGAGCAGCTACTAGATTTTTGGACTTTCCATTCACCACTAGCCATTGTTAGATTAGCAAGACTACATCCTGGAAGTCATTCCAATAAATTCCCTTTATATATATGGAGAGAGATTCATTCCAAAAGTTCTATGACTATAGAGATCCCTGACTAACACACCACATAAATGCCAGGCAAGTGAGAAGCCTGCCTGTAATTCCACCCTCAGAAGGTGGATTCAGGAGATCTCCAGAGCATGCTGGTTCCCAAGATAAGTCATGCCAGTGAACTGTGTTTGATTGAGAGTCCCTGCCTCAAGAAGAATAGGTGGGAACTGGTGAGGTTGTTCACTGGGCAGGGGCACTTGCCACCAAGGCTGAGGAGCTGGGATAACTTTCTGGGACCCACACAGTGGAAAGAGAGCCATGCACCCTCAACCACTCCACCCCCACCCCCACCCCCACAGAGAGAGAGAGAACAAATATTTCAAAAGAATAAGTCAAGCCGGCGATGCTGGCACACACCTGTAATCCCAGCACTCAGAAGACAGAGGTGGGCGGATCCCTGTGAGTTCGAGGCCAGCCTGGGTGACAGAGTGATTTCCAGGAAAGTCCCAAAGCTGCAAAGCTACACAGAGAAACCCTGTCTTGAAAAACCAAAACAAACAAAACAAAACAAAAAAAAGAATAAGGCAGAGGAGTGATTGAAAATGGTTCTAGACATCAAACTTGGGCCTCCATCCACACCCATCCACAAGTGCCTGTACACCCTACACTCCCATGCCCAAACACATGCACACCACTTATACACGCATGGAAAAGGAAAAGGAAAAATGCAAAGTTGAAAGCTGACTTCCGAGTTAACAAATATTCATAACATTAATCATTCATTAACCAGTTAATGAAGAACTGTGAGTTCAGCTGTTTCCATACAAGTGAGTATTAGGGAAACTGGCAAGGCCATAAATTTGGACACACCCTTGAGTGTGCCAGTTTAAGAAAGAGAGTCCTCCTAAGATTTCATCACAGACAGAAGCAGATACAGAGATTCATAGCCAAACAACAGGCCAAGCTTAAGGAATCCAGTCAAAGAGAGAGAAGAGGTATTCGATGAGCAAGGGCATCAAGATCATGATGGGGAAACATGCAGAGACAACCAAACCAAACTAGTGGGAACTCATGAAATTTAGATCAACAGCTGTGGAGCCTGCATGGGACTGGGCTAGGCCCTCTGCATAGTGAGACTGTTGTGTAGCTTGACCCGGTTAGGGGGCCCCCTGGCAGTAGGATCAGAATCCATCCCTCGTGCATGAGCAGGCTTTGTGAAACCCACTACCTATGATGGAGCACCTCACACAGCCTTGAGGCAGGGGGAGGGTCTTAGACCTGCCTCAACTGAATGTACCCCCCCATGGGAGGCCTTTCTTTCTTGTAGGAGGGAATGGGGGGTGGGCTGGAAGGGGGAGGCTAGGGGGGCAGGAGGAGGGAAGAAGGGGCATCTTTGATTGGTATGTAAAATGAATTAAAATTTTTCTTAATAAAAAAATAATAAAATAAAATATAAAAAAATTTCATCACAGAGACCAGCATCTACTCACCTTAGCACTGGATGTGAAGTAAGACTTGGGAAACAGTTGTATGGGAAGATGTGTACTCATGAGACGTGGTCCATCCTGGTCCAGCAATAGTTTCTGCTCATCTTTATACTCAAGCCCTGGAGACCTGGCAAAATTTTTGACAGTTTGGACCCAAGTAGGGTCCCCTTTGGAGACAATCAGACTGACCATTTCAATCATCCAGTGTGTTCCTAGTTGTGGGAAAATGAGAACAATCAAATTACATTACATTATCATAGTAAAGAAAATGTTTCATATGTTGAATGATGAAGGTATTTGCATTTGGTTTTATTCTTAGGTTTCACTTTTGTGTTTTCTGCTTGGATACAAGCCAACTGCCTTCCATGTGGTTTCATCGTACTTTTTAATCTTGGTTAATCCTTCCTCCGTTCCTGAACTCCCATCTCCCCTTATATCTCTAATTCTCATATCATCCCTGTTTAAAACTTTTCACCTACAGTAATACCCCTCTCTACTTTCCTTTTGCCTGTGTTCTATTATGCCCTCCACCTTTAACCCACCACCACCACTGCTGGTTATTTATGTTTGTTTGTTTGTTTGTGTCAATGTGACATAAGCTAGAGTCATCTGGGAAAAGGAAACCTCAATTGAGAAAACGCCACCATCAAATTGGCCTGTAGGGAGCCTGTGGAGCAGGCTCCACAGCCTTTTTTGAAACAACAATCTATACTGTGAGTGGCGTACCACATCATCTCATTTATCTAATTATAGCTTTATATAGATTTGTCAAACTTCCTTCTACTTACCTATTTTTCCCAGGTCTATGTATCTGTCTAATCAGATCTTAATAGTATAACAAAAATTAAAGAGATATGCTTGGTTTATTGGTAATGAAGGCACAAGCAGTCTGATTGCTCTCCTACCATCCCACCTCATACAGGGTTATATGGAGTACCATAGACTTACCAGGGCTTCATGAAGACATTAGCAGAATAAAAAGAGATGAGAAATCTTGTATCTAAGATGACTGTATGAAAAAAGGTTTAGTCATCCCTCCTGACCCACCCTCTGGTTCTGCCTTATGATAGCATAAACCACATTAATTTCGTTTTAACTTCTGTATTGATTTATGTATCTATTTGCAACGGCTTGATTGAATACTGTGATCCTTACAACTTTCAACTTGACAGAAACTAGAAGTACTTGGGGAAAGCCTTTGGTTTTTTGTTTGTTTTTGTTTTTTAGTTGGAAAAACACTAGTTCCTTATGAGACATTCACCTCTACCAATTCTCACATCTGAATATAAGTATACCAGGAAAGAAAGAAAGTATATCACTTGAAAATGGTCCTTTGTGTTAGTACTAAGGCATGCACTTCTGGCAAATGAAAAGATGCTCATAATACTGAATGTCAGAAATAAGCTATTGATGTTATTTCTTGCTTTATGGGGGGGGGGAAGAGCAAGCTGTCTAGAATGTCTAGTTAAAGTATTTTAATCAATGGTTTTGAAACCAAAAATCCCTGGTTTTACTGCAGCCCTTTCTTTTGTTAGCTTCAAGAGGCCAAGCAAGACACTTATCTTCTCCAAAGCTCATTTTCTTCAAAATGAATCATAATGCTTGCTAAAATTTCATCCCTGTTTCTCTTACCCATCCCGCAAACTTTTTTTTTCTTTTTCTTCTTCTTCTTTTTTTAAGTCTGGAATCCTTTCATGTAGATGAAAGTGAGATGAAAGAGGTGAAAATATCATTTTACAGGACAGGATTGACAAGGTCATGAGCTTTGCTTTAGATGTACTGATGATAAGATGATCTGAGAGTTATCCCAGTTGGGAGAGGGGTCTAGAGCTTTGCTTAAAGCCCCAGCATTTACCCCAACACCCTGTCCTGTCATCCTGTCTTCTTGATACTGCTCTGGATACTTTCTAGTTTCATGAACTCACTTCAAGTTTTCTCATCCCTCCAGGGAGAAAGTCTTAATGAGAAATTATCTAGATCAGGTTGGTCTGAGGGGGATTGTCTTGGTTGTTAATTAACATAGGAAGACCCAGCTCACTGTGGGCAGCACGGTTTCCTAGAAAGGAGTTCCTGAGCTATATGAGATCAGAGAAGGCAGGCAGAAAGTCGCAGTCATTTCTACATGGACCATGGACATAGTGTGACTAGCTTGCTTGCTTTTCAGCCTTGAGTTCCTCTCAATGATGGATTGAAACCTGCAACTGTAAATTTTAATAAAATCATTTCTCCCCAAAGTTGTGTCTTTTCAGGGTATTTCTAGGGAAGATAACAACTATCGAAGTACAAATAATTATTGTCTGAAAATAATGTGACATGAATGAGAAAGTGTGCTCACATTCACACACCTGGAAATGGCAGAGCCAACTGGAAATCAAGCAGTGTTCAAGTCTTGCCCATCTCAGTGTCTGACAATTAGTGAGAGTGAGCCCTGAGTCAGCCTCATATCCATCCCATTCTCAACATTTCCCATCCCCAGGTTGAGAGAGAAGCTCTGTGTTTCTTGAGAGCACCCCGAGATTTAGAAGCTGACAAGAGCAAATGGATACCTGCAAGAGGTACCTTTCCCTGGGAGACACAGTCATAAAATATGATGGGCTGAGCTAATTATTAATGACAGACTAGTGATATGTGGGTGCCTTTTCAGTTACACAGTTACTTGATGTAGGGATCTGTGCCTCAGGACCAGTCTAAGACCATGTTAGATAGGTAAGTCGCATATAGGGTGGTAGATGACAGATAGATAGATAGATAGATAGATAGATAGATAGATAGATAGATATAGATGATAGATAGATAGTACATAGATGATATATATATATGTATATATATATGTAGATAGATAGATGATAGAGTCTATCTCCAAGTTTCCTATCATACAACTTCTAATATCATGTAATCTCTGAATTAGTAGAGGTCTTTTGTGTGTAAAAAAAGTGGCCATGCCCAATAAATAGGCCAAGGATATAAGCTGGTCACCTGAATCACTGCAACAAAATTAGAGGGTTGGTATTTTTAGCCCCACTCCCTAACCTGTACACAGGGGAGGCAGACCAAGGGTTAAGTTGATCATAAATAGTCAGTATTTGTTTTAAGCTACATGTTTTTCTTTTTTTTCCTTTTATAATTTCAAACATATAATTTACTTTGACCAATATTTTAATCAGTCATTCCTATTTGTGCCTCCTGAGATCCCAAAAGGACAGGATTTTAGGGAACTGATGTATTAAAAATTTCATAAGCCTTTTTGGTGGAAATATAAAATGGTGTAACTAACATGGGAAAAAGCATACAGATTTTGGTGATTTGGATGGGAATGGTCCCCATGGGCTCATATGCTTGAATGCTTGATCTCTAGTTAGTGGAGCTTGTGGTGGAATTGTGTTCCCCAAAATATTGTGTACCTTATTAAATTTATCTGGGGTCAGAGAACAGAAAAGCCACTAGTTAGGCAGTGATAGCACACACCTTTAATCCTAGCATTCCAGAGGCAGAAATCCATCTGGGATCTCTGCAAGTTCAAGGCCACATTGGAAACAGCCAGGCATGGTGACTCACGCCTTTAATCCCAGGAAGCAAGCCTTTAATCCTAGGGAGTGATGGTAGAAAGCAGAAAGGTATATAAGGCATGAGGACCAGAAACTAGAAGCATTTGGCCTGGTTAAGCATTTGGCTGGTTAAGCATTCAAGCTTTTAAGCAGCAGTTCAGCTGAGAGCCATTAAGATGAGGACACAGAAGCTTCCAGTCTGAGGAAACAGGACCAGCTGAGGAATTGGCAACGTGAGATAGCTGTGGCTTGTTCTGTCTCTCTGACCTTCCAGTATTCACCCCAATAACTGGCCTCAGGTTTGATTTTATTAATAAGAACTTTTAAGATTCCTGCTACAGGAGCTGTTTGGGAAGAATTAGGAAGCGTGCTCTTGTTGGAGGAGATGTGAGACTTGTTGGAGGAAGTGTCACTGAGGCTGGGCTTTGAGATTTCAAAAGCCCACCCAAGGCCAGTCTCTGGTCTGCCACCATGCCCCTTACCATGATGATTACGATTATGTACTAACCTTCTGAAACTGTAAGTAAGCCCCCAAATAAATATCTTCCTTTATAGTTGCCTTAGCCATGGTGTCTATTCACAGCAATAGAACAGTAACTGAGACATAAGTTAACCCCCCCCAAGTTACACACACACACACACACACACACACACACACACACACACACACACACACACACACACTTTTCTTACCTGATCTAGGGTAGCTCACTATGATGACATCATCATCTTTCACCAAAAAGTTCTGAGCAAAAGACAGAGACTCCACACTAAAAAAGTCAGACACCATCCGGATCCCCTCAAACAAGAAGATATTGTCAGTCATCTTGACACAGTTGTGGGCTTCAGTGAGACTCCCCAAGTGGCCTGGCTCGCTCAAGTGTTGAATGGAAGTGGCCCGTATATGCTCCCGAGGAGGCTGCTAAGAGCCCACCTGTCAAAGCAGAGCAATGCACAGTCCTCTAGAGTTACCAGAAGAACAGAACTTATACAGGTGTGAGAATTAAGATGGGTGGGATTTGCAGAGTGACATAATTAAATGTGACAAACCTTTCAGAGTTTTCAAGCAGTGTTGCAGTGATCTTTCTGGAATAAGCAAGCACTCCAACAGCAACGAGAGTGTCACTGGTGGACTGAAGCTGACATAATTCTTGAAAGTTTTTCGTCCCAAGTCTGGTTTGCATTTCCACTTTATACTCTAAAATGACAAGCTTGGGCAGTCAAGCAAGCAAGATTTTACATAAGCTATGTAAAATACAGAAGTAGTCAGCAGGTCATTAAGGGCAATGACCTTTTTTTTTTTTCAGTTACATTTTGCAGTCATTTTGTTCCACTTGAAGTTATCCTTTGGCAAATAGGCCATACAAGTAGAGCTTTAAGTAACTGAGAAAATAAGCCACTAGATCAACATCTAATAATGGTCTTTACTACCTCATTCTACTTCATTCCCTCCTCTTTACCTTCATAGCACCCTATGAATCTGTCTAAGAAGTCGGCTGATACCACCTGCTGTGTCACCTGCAGCTTGACTCTTTTTACTCTAGTTCTGATGACCCTGGACAGGGTGTCTAAGATGAACAGTCCTAACAGAAGTCCTGCTATGGTCAACCTAAGAGGCCCCATTAACAGAGCCAGCCTGGGTCCACATGAAGTCCCTTCATGGCCTCTCAACTCTACCTCTGGCCTTCTCTTCTCTATAACTGTTTTGTATTTTCTCATACTATTTCTGATTGAGCAGCAAAAACATAGTATTCTCCACTTAAAACCATGGATATGCCTCCCTTTTCAGCAGTAATCAAGTCCTCAGTGGTTTGGGAGGAACATTGCTGCCAATGAATCAATCTGATTCTGAAGAGTGACTTTGATTTCTTGAACAATATGTTCTCCCCAAATTGTTCTCTTGTCCATAGTCTGTCACTGGCTGGGGCCATCTCCAAAAGGAACTATAGTCTGTTTTATTGGTGCAGGCAGTTCCATCACAGAATGGTGAGGTCTGAGGGATGATATGTGACTGGCATATTCCCAAGTAGCACTACCAGAAGGAGATACAACAGAGCCCCTCTAGGGGGTGCTAAGTTATACTGATGGCTGTCCAGGAATTGGAGCTGCCTTGGGACAAGTCTTTTCTCCAGACTAATTTACATGACAGGGTCAGAGATGCTGGGTGGGAACTGTATAGGTGCACATCCACAGAACCAGAAGGACATCAGGAGGCAGAGTGGGAGCTGAGCCGTTGCCCCCATTCTGAGGTCGTTTTGAGATGCCCAGTTTCACAGAGGCTTGGCTGGGTGGGCTCTCATGGTCCACTCCTGGTTGGGCTCTACAGCAACCTTGACTTGCTCGTGCGGTGTAGCCACAGCTTGATACCTTCAGCTTTAAGAGCTAAGAGAGTGCTGAGGATTGGGCAATTTTTGTGTCCAGTGTCAGCCAAGTTTTTCAAGAACTGCAAAAGGTGTGTGTGTCCATACTCTCAGAGGTCCCCTGAGGCTTTTGGGAGCAGCAGAGGTGGGTGTCCAGTCAGGGTCTCAAAAGGAGACTAACTACATTTACAGGCCATGCGTTATGCCCTAAACAGTAAAAGTGGACGAATTTCTGCCCAAGGGAGGTCTCTTTCTAGGTAATGTTTGATCGGTGTAAATTCAAAGTTCTACTTAGTCTCTCAACCCATCCTAATGATTGGGGGAAGTAGCATGAGCACAAGTTCCAGGTTAATCCTCTGCGCAGGTAAGAAAGGCTTCTATTCTACTCAGCCTGCAAAAGTGCATGCCACAACCAGCAAGTATCCATCCCCTTTGCTGGGTGGAATGTCATTGAGGACCAGTTATGGATGTTTAAATGGGTAGGAAGGACCCGCGTTTTTGTATCAGCTTGTAGGTCTGCTTGGGATTGTTCCAAGCACACTGCAGACAGGCTTTGCCAAATTGTTTGGTCAGTGTTGGTAATCTCCAGGCCACCAAATATCTTTGCAACAATTCTCATAGGGCAGATTTTCCAGATGGGTTGTTCCATGAGTTTGCCCAACTGGGCTAGGAGAGGTCATCTCAGGAATTACTATTTTTGACTCTGAGGTAACCAGCCAGCCCTCGGGTATTCAGTGGCCCTTTTTTTGGTTATTCTTTTTATTCCTTCTGGCTTCCATGAAGGGAGCTCTGGGAGCTCCAAGGGTGTAAACATATTCTCTGGGCTTAATGGAAGGGACCGTGGTGCTGTGTCTCCATGGACTCCACCTTGGCTCTTCGTGTGAGCCTAACAGTGCACCAGTGCCAGACCAGGGGCTAGGGGGTGGGGCCGGCAGACAGCCTGAAGGAGCTGTAGGATTTTGTGTCTGTTTTAAATGTCTTTGTCCTCTGAGGAAAGAAGTCACTTTTCCCAATATATTGCAACTTTGATTCCTTTGATGTGAAAGGCTATTCCTCCTCTTGTAGGCATTGGGTCCCATTAATAAAAACTGCCATTCTGAAATGGGGAGCAGTGTGTCCCTCATGTCCAACCACGAGCAGAAAATGTTTTCTGCACAGTCGTGAACATCTACATAGTCATGAAGGAGCTCTCATCCTCTCAGGCAAGCATATAGCTGGATAACATTGCTGTCATCTGACATTATGCAGACACTAAGAGACCATGAATGCCAACACAGACTGTTATACCCAGCAAAATTCTTAATAAACATAGAGGGAGTAAACAAAATATTCCATGATAAAACCAGATTTAAACAATATCTTTCCACAAATCCAACCCTACAGAAAGCCCTAGAAGGAAAAATCCAACCTAAGGAAGTTAGATACACCCATGAAAACACAGGCAATAAATAGTTACACACCAATAAATACCAAAGAAGGGAAACACACAACATAACTGTTAGACCCCAAAAATCTAGGGTCTCAAGTGGGCACCCCAAGAACCCAGACTCCAGTTCAGTTGATGCAACAGCAAGAGGTGTTTATTAATGCACTGGCTGTACAGTCAGGCAAACTCTGCTCCAAAGAGCAAGAGTCACCTTGTACTGTAGTCACATGGGGGCTTTTAAAGGAAAAACCCACAGAAGCCATAAGATTACAATTCCCATACAATTTCGTTTCTAAGATCATGGTCTGATCACAGAGTGGTTACAGTCACATCCACATGTACATTCTTCCTGAAACCTCAAGGGTGGTATCAGGGCGGGAGTGGAGTTTACATAAAGGTCACAGTGGTCCTTTCTGGAACACTTGCAACTATCCCAGTCACAGTTGAGCACATTTCTTAACAGAAATCTTTTTTACTTTGTTACATTGTTACAGGGATGGTTGAATAATGATTGAGTCAGCTTGCCCTTGGAACTAGATTTTTAGTTTCTCATTTCCTGGGCCTTGGGGGTGTAAGCCTGAAGGGCTAGGGTCTTTCAACAACCACCAAAAAAATAACAGGAATTAACAATCACTGGTCAATAATATCCATTAATATCAGTGGTCTCAATTCACCTATAAAAAACACAGGCTAACAGAATGGATTCTAACACAAAATCCATCATTCTGCTGCTTACAAGAAACACACCTCAACTTCAAAGACAGACACCACCTCAGAATAAAAGGCTAGGGGAAGACTTTCCAATCAAATGGATTTAAGAAGCAAGCTGGTGTAGCTATCCTAAATTCCAATAAAATAGACTTCAAACTAAAATCAATCAATAGAGATCAGAAAGGACATGACATATTTATCACAGGGAAAATTCATCAAGATGAAGTCTCAATTCTGAATATTTATGCCCCAAATACAAGGGCACACACATTTGTAAAAGAAATATTAGTAAAGTTTAAATCACACATTAAACCCCACACACGAGTAGTAGGAGACTTCAACACCCCACTCTCACCAATAGAAAGGTCTGCCTGACAGAAACTTAACAGAGAAATAAGGGAACTTCCAGAAGTTATGACTCAAATGGCTTAATAGATATCCACAGAATATTCTACCCTAACACAAAAGGCTATACCTTCTTCTCAGCACCCCATGGAACCTTCTGTAAAATCGACGACATGCTTGGTCACAAAGCAAATCTCAACAGATACCAAAAAATTGGAATAACCTCCTGTATTTTATCAGACCACCATGGATTAAAGTTAGATTTCAACAACAACAAAAATTACAGAAAGCATATAATCTCATGGAAACTGTATAATGCCCAATTGAATCACCAATGGGTCAAGGAAGGAATAAAGAAAGAAATTAAAGATTTCCTAGAACTCAATGAAAATGAATGTACAACATACACAGATTTATGGGACACTATGAAAGCAGTGTTAAGAGGAAAATTCACAGCACTAAATGCCCACATAAAGAAGATAGAGAAATCTCACACTAGTAACTTAACAGCACACCTGGAACCTCTAGAACAAGAAGCAAACGCATCTAGGAGAAACAGACACCAGGAAATAATCAAATTGAGGGCTGAAATCAATAAAATAGAAACAGAGAGAACAATACAAAGAATCAATGATATAAAGAGTTGGCTCTTAGAGAAAATGAACAAGATAGACAAACACATATCCAATCTAACCAAAAAGCAGAGAAAGAGCGTCCAAATTAACAAAATCAGAAATGAAAAGGGAGATATAACAACAGACAAAGAGGAAATCCAGAGAATCATCAGGTAATACTTCCAAAATCTATATTTTACAAAATTTTAAAATCTAAAAGAAATGGATGATTTTCTGGATAGGTACCATATACAAAAGTTAAATCAAGACCAAATAAACTATCTAAATAGACCAATAACCACTAAGGAATATAAACGATCATTAAAATTCTCCCAACCAAAAAAAAAAAAAAAAAGCCCAGGACCAGATGGTTTCAACATAGATATCTACCAGATTTTCAGAGAAGAGCTAATACCAATACTCTGCAAATTGTTCTACGCAATAGAAACAGAAGAACATTACCAAACTCCTTCTGTGGGGCTAAAATTACCCTGACACCCAAACCACACAAAGATGCAACAAAGAAAGACAACTACAGACCAATCTTGTCCATGAACATTGATGCAAAAATACTCAAGAAAATAATGGCTAGTCAAATCCAGGGACACATCAAAAAAATTATTCACCATTACCAAGTAGGCTTCATCCCAGGGATGGAAGAATGGTTCAACATATGAAAATCTGTCATTGTAATACACCATATAAACAAACTGAAAGAAAAAACACATGATCATTTCCTTAGATGCTGAAAAGGCCTTTGACAAAATCCAACATGATCCAACCCCTTCATGATAAAGACTCTGGAGAGATCAGAAATACAAGTAACATACCTAAACACAATAAAGGCTATTTACAGCAAGCCAACAGCCAACAACAAATTAAATGGAGAGAAACTCAAAGCGATTCCAATAAAATCAGGAATCAAGACAAGGCTGTCCACTCTCCCCATACTTATTCAATATAGTACTTGAAGTTCTAGCCAGAGCAATAAGACAACAAAAGGAGATCAAGGGGATACAAATTGAAAAGGAAGATGTCAAAATTGCCCTATTTGATGATGATATGATAGCATACATAAGTGACCCAAAAACTTCGATTAGGGAACCAGCTGATAAACTCCTACATTAAGGTGGCAAGATTCTGTTGTAATTATTGTTACATCTCCCCTATGTATACAAAACCTTCATTTACAATGTAATTTATTCATATTTTTAGCTTTTTAGTCTTTGATCATTTATTGAAGTTTGCCAAAATATTTCCTTTATGGTTTCTCCTGAAAGTTTATTTATTTATCCTCTAAAGCTGTTCTGTCATCCAGAACAGTATGATTTTTTACAATAGGCATTAGGTCCTTTAATTGCTCTGGGGAGGAGTTTCCCGCATGATTACAGGGAGTGACTGAACCACATTTGACATGGGCGCCTGCAAGAGGTCCCCCAAGGCATTTCCTAATGGCAAAGTGTTACCTTGTCTGTCCCTTGTTGATCTGCACTCATTGGTCCAATTCCAGCCTTTGTTGCACCTTCTGCATACTCCAGAAGTCAGTGGCCTTCTGTTGAGATTATTCCTAGAAACAAGATTGTATCCAGGAATGTCCTGTCTACAATCCCTTTTTAGGTGACCTTGTTTGTTATAATTGAAACATTTGACATTTTGATTTTTCTTCAAGCCTCTGAAAATCACCTCTCCTATCCAAGCATCACCATGGTTATACAATTTAATATTGACTGTATCTCAGATCCATTCTTCTGTGGTGCTGATACTGCCTTTAAAGGCCTAATATTCCTTTTGAATTGTGAATTAGCATTTTCAAAAGCCAAATTCCATTTATTATTTGCCTAGCTTCTGAATTTGGGATAATTCTATTTGCAGTTGAATTCAATCTTTGTAAAAAAAAATCAGTGAAGGTTTCTTTTGGGCCCTGTATAACTTTAGTAAATGACTCAATTCTCTTTCTGACTTCTTCAGTTCTGTTCCAAGCATCCAAAGCTGCTTCACAGCATAGAGCCAGGGTGTGGCCATCATATAGAGGCGGTCTTTGTCCATCAGCATAATCTCTGTCTTTAAGAAGTTGGTCTTGAGGAATTTCAATAACTCTAGCCCTACTTCAATGTTCAATGGTCCTAGCCTCATCTTTCCTCTGTAATGGAGGACCAGATTCCAATACTGCTGTAACCAAGTCTTACTAGTTTGGTGGGACAATTCTTTTACTAGTTGACCATGAATTTAACTTCTGCCTCACAAAAGGTGAATCTATATCATATGAGACTATTGCTTCCTTAAATCTCCTCAAATTTAACA
This sequence comes from Peromyscus maniculatus bairdii, assembly GCF_049852395.1. NCBI lineage: Eukaryota > Metazoa > Chordata > Mammalia > Rodentia > Cricetidae > Peromyscus > Peromyscus maniculatus. Next base: position 20,780,832 of record NC_134852.1, read on the forward strand.
TTGCCACTGGAATCCATTCAGCTCTTACATAGCCTTGGGATACCTGTCATCTCACAGTTGTTCCCATAAGGAGATTGGATGAATGAAGGTTGTTTGTTTGATAACCTTGGGCTGTTCCTCTAATTTTATACTGTAATGGTGAGGTTGGTTCTCCTTTAAATTCCTCTGTCAGTGTCTGAATATCTCTGTTATCTGTTTTAATAAGTTTTTCTAAGGCTTGAAACTTATCAGTCAAAACTGTGGTGATACTTGATTTGTGCTGAAATGTGGTGACATTTTATTTGTGCTTTAATAAATATAGCTTGTCTGGGGATCAGGGAAGAAGTCAGCCATTATAAGTAAACACAAAAGTCATGCAATGTTTAGCACATGCCTTTAATCCTACCACTTGGCAGGCAGAGATCTTTCCTATGATGAGTGTCCTTCTTGATCTCTTTTGAGATGGATCCAACTCTGGACCTCCATGAGTTGAAGGCTACATTGGAAACAGAGCCAAGTGTGTTGGAACATGCCTTAAAATCAACACAAGTTAACCATGGAGGTCTGGAGGTCTGTATAGACAGACAGGAAGTGACAGACCTGGGCAGAAAGAGGAAGTGATGTAGTTGGACACAGAGAGTAAGTCAGATGGCAGAATAGCAAGTCATATAGGCATGGGTAGAGAGGTTGTATCTCGAATTTGGAAGCTGTGAGTTGGTGAGGTAAGATTAGATATGGCTGTTGTTATTCCTCTGATCTCTCTCATGCCTTAATCCAATTTTAGGAACCATATTTTTTTATTTAATAGGATCATTTAGAATTTCATCTACAAAAAACTGAATTATTTTCTTTAGTAATTAGTTGTAGGGCTTGCATATTATCAGTAGTAACTTTTCAAGTCCTGCATCATGGCACTCATATCAACAAAGTTTTAAGTAATGAAACAAGTATTATCAAACCAATAATGTTTATAATTGACATTACATATATCCCATCTAAGTTATTATCCTCTCATTTAATTGTTCCATATATATATATATATACATACATATATATATATATGTATATATGTATATATATTTATTGTTTTTCGAGACAGGGTTTCTCTGTGTAGCTTTGCGCCTTTCCTGGAACTCACTTGATAGCCCAGGCTGGCCTTGAACTCACATAGATCCACCTGGCTCTGCCTCCCGAGTGCTGGGATTAAAGGTGTGCGCCACTGCCGCCGCTGCCGCCGCCGCCGCCGCCGCCGCCGCCACCACCACCACCACCCAGCTTAATTGTTCCATTTTTAAACTATCCATTTTGTAATCATACAGAGACCTAACTCCCTCCATCATAATAGTGTTTTCAATTTTTTAACTTAAGAAAGACTCTCTCTCTTTTTTAAAATTTAATCCCCCCCCCCCCGTTAAGAATTCCCAATTGTCTCACCAAATCTGATGATGATGATTGTGAAGTGTGAGGCTGACTTCTGCTGTGCAGCACATCTGAGCAGAAAACACAGGCAATGTACAGCCTGCCTGAGGACAGCTGCCTCTGATTGCATGTCAGCAGCCTGAGGTGGGGGCCTAGGGAAAGCCCACAACCCATGGGGTGGGGAAAGGAGCCAAACTGCCAGCAATCTTCATGTGCAAAAGCAGCATTTGTGATTGGTGGGAAGTGAAAGCACAGAGCTGCCTGAAGGCAGAGGTACCCAGTGGGAGGTTTTGGAATTCAAGCACTTGTGTAATTTTCTGTAGAGAGACTACAACAAAATGATCCAATACTTGCTCAGAGGGCTTGGGAAAATAAAGAAAAAGCCAGTCAGTGGTGAGGTGATTCCACTGTGTGCTTTTCTGATGCAGGGAAAGTCTTTCCAATCAAATGGTCTTAAGAAGCAAGCTGGTGTAGCCATCCTAATATCCAACAAAATAGACTTACAACTAAAATCAATCAAAAGAGATCAAGAAGGGCATTACATACTCATCACAGGAAAGATCCACCAAGATGAAGTTTCAATTCTGAACATTTATGCCCCAAACACAAGGGCACCCACATATGTAAAAGAAATATTACTAAAGCTTAAATCACACATAAAGCCGCACACATTAATAGTGGGAGACTTCAAAACCCCACTTTCTCCACTGAACAGATCTGCAAAATCGAAACTTAACACAGAAATAAGGGATTTAACTGATGTTATGACTCAAATGGACTGAATCAATATCTATGGAACATTCCGTCCTATATAAAAGAATATACCTTCTTCTCAGCATCCCATGGAACCTTCTCTAAAATTGACCACATACTTGGCTACAAAGCAAATCTCAACAGATACAAAAAAATTGGAATAACCACCTCTGTTCCATCAGACCACGAGGGTTTAAAATTAGATTTCAACAACAACAAAAATTACAGAAAGCCTACAATCTCATGGAAACTGAATAATGATCAACTGAATCACCAAAGGGTCAAGGAAGAAAGAAAGAAAGAAATTAAAGACTTCCTAGAAAGCAATGAAAATGAATATACCACATACCTAAACTTATGGGACACTGTGTAAGCAGTGCTAAGAGGGAAATTCATAGCACTAAATGCCCACATAAAGGAGTTGGAGAAATCTCACACTAGTGACTTAACAGTACATCTGAAAGCCCTAGAACAAGAAGAAGCAAAGTCACCCAGGAGGAATAGACACCAGGAAATAATTAAATTGAGAGCTGAAATCAATAATAAAAAAAAAGAAACAAAGAGAATAATACAAAGAATCAATGAAACAGAGTTGGTTCTTTGAGAAGATCAACAAGATAGACAAACCCATATCCAAACTAGCCAAAAGGCAGAGAAAGAGCATCCAAACTAGCAAAATCAGAAATGAAAAGCGAAACATAACAACTAACATGGAGAAAATCCAGAGAACCATCAGGTCATACTTTAAAAACCTCTACTCCACAAAATTGGAAAATCTAAAAGAAATGGATATTTTTCTGTATAGGTACCACATACCTAAGTTAAATCAAGACCAGATAAACTATTTAAATAGACCTATAACCCCTAAGGAAATAGAAGCAGTCATTAAAAGTCTCCCAACCAACTCATGCAATGAGCCCAGGACCCGGCACCAACACACAGCTGCCTCCCAAACAGATCAAGCCAAATGACTGTCTCACCCATTCAGGGGGCCTGATCCAGTTGGGGGCCCCTCAGCCTTTGGTTCATAGATCCTGTGCTTCCATTCATTTGGTTATTTGTCCCTATGCTTTATCCAACCTTGGCTTCAACAATTCTCGCTCATATAAACCCTCTTCTTTCTCACTAATTAGACTCCCAGTGCTCCACCAGGGGCCCAGCTGTGGATGTCTGCATCCAGATTCCTCAGACCTTCCTTGGATGGGGTTTATGGCACAACTAACAGGGTGTCTGGCCATCCCATCACCAGAGTAGGTCAGTTCCTGCCGTCTCTCGACCATTGCCAGCAGTCTTTTGTGGGGGTATCTTTGTGGATCTCTGTGGGCCTTCCTAGCTCTCTGCTTCCTCCCCTTCTCATGTGGTCTTCATTTACCATGGTCTCCTATTCCTTGTTCTCCCTCTCTTTTCTTGATCCAGCTAGGATCTCCCACTCTCTTTCCCTCGACCATTGCCCTTCATTGTTCCCACTCATGACCAGGCTGTTTGAATCATGGGACCTATGCACGGACGCTTGGCTCGGTCTGGGAGGGGGGGACTGGACCTGGCTGGACTGAGTCTACCAGGTCGATCCCGGTCCTTGGGGGAGAAGTTGATCTGGAGGAGGTGGGAATCGGGGGTGGGGTGGGGGGAGGGGGAGGGTGGTGAGAGTGGGAGAACAGGGGAATCTGTGGCTATTATGTTGAACTAAATGATGTTGTAAAATAAATTTACTAAAAAAAAAAAAATCAAAAAAAAAAAAAAAAAAGAAAGAAAGAAAAAACCCAGGCCCAGATGGTCTCAGTGCAGAATTCTACCAGATCTTCAAAGAAGAAATAATACCAATACTCTTTCAATTGTTCTACAGAATAGAAACAGTAGGAACATTAACAAACTTCTTCTGTGAGGCTACAATAACCCTGATCCCCAAGCCAAACAAAGATGCAACAAAGAAAGAGAACTACAGAACAATCTCCCTCATGAACATTGATGCAAAAATACTCAAGAAAATATTGGCAAACAGACTCCAAGAACATATCAAAATAATTAGCCACCATGATCAAGTAGGCTTCATCCCAGAGATGCAAGGGTGGTTCAACATGTCTGTCAATGCAATACACCATGTAAACAAACTGAAAGAAAAAAAATCACATGATCATCTAACTAGATACTGAAAAGGCATTTGACAAGATCCAACACCCCTTCATGATAAAGGTCTTGGAGCGATCAGGAATACAGGGAATATATCTAAACATAATAAAGGCAATTTATAGCAAGCCAACAGCCAACATCAAATTAAATGGAAAGAAACTCAAAGCGATTCCAGTAAAATCAGGAACAAGACAAGGCTGTCTGCTCTCCCCATACTTATTCAATATAGTACTAGAAGTTCTAGTCAGAGAAATAAGACAACAAAAGGAGAACAAGGGGATACAAATTTGAAAGGAATAAGTCAAACTTTTACTATTTGCAGATGACATGATAGTATACATAAGTGACCCCAAAAATTCAACCAGGGAATTCATACAGCTTATAAACACCTTCAGTAATGTAGCAGGATACAAGATTTACTCAAAAAAATTAGTAGCCCTCATATATATATATATATATATATATATATATATATATATATATATGACAAATGTGCTTAGAAAGAAATCAGAGAAACATTACCCTTTACAATATCCACAAATGATATAAAATACCTTGGGGTAACTCTAACTAAACAAGTGAAGGACCTGTGTGACAAGAACTTTAAGTCCCTGAAGAAAGAAATTGAAGATGTCCAAAAATGGAAAGATCTCCCATGCTCATGGATAGATAGGATTAACATAGTAAAAATGGCAATCTTACCAAAAGCAATCTACAGATTCAATGCAATCCCCATCAAAATACCAACACAATTCTTCACAGGCCTGGAAAAAAATTTTAACTTCATATGGAATAACAAAAAACCCAGGATAGCCAGAAGAATCCTGTACAATAAAACACCCTCTGGAGGCATCACGATCACTGACTTCAAGTTCTACTATAGAGCTACAGTAATAAAAAACAGCTTGGTACTGGAATTAAAACCTACATGTGGACCAATGGAACTGAACTGAAGACCCTGACATTAATCTGCTCACCTCTGAACATATGATTTTCGACAAAGAAGCCAAAAATATACAATGGAAAAAAGAAAGCATCTTCAACAAATGGTGCTGGCATAACTGGACATCAATGTGTAGAAGGCTGTAAATAGATCCATATCTGTCACCGTGCACAAAACTTAAATCCTAGTGGATTAAAGACCTCAACATAAATCCAGTTACTCTGAAACTGATAGAAGAGAAACTAGGAAGTAGTCTTGAACATATTGGCACCGGGGATCACTTCCTAAATATAACACCAGTTGCACAGACACTGAGAGCAACTATTAATAAACGGGACCTATTGAAATTGAGAAATTTTGGTAGGGCAAAGAACACAGTAAATAAGACAAAACGACAGCCTACAGAATGGGAAAAGATCTTCACCAACCCCACATCTGACAGAGGGCTGATATCCAGAACATATAAATAACTCAAGAATTTAGACATCAAAATAACCAACAGTCCAATTTAAAAAATGGGCTATAGAGCTAAAGAGATTTCTCAACAGAAGAATCTCAAATGGCTGAAAGGCATTTAAGGAATTGCTCAACATCCTTAGTTATCAGGGAAATGCAAATCAAAACAACTCTGAGATACCATCTTATACTTGTCAGAATGGCTAAGACCAAAAGACTGAAAACAGCTTATGTTGGAGAGGATGTGGAGCAAGGGGAACACTCCTCCACTGTTGGTGGGAATGCAAACTTGTACAGCCACTCTGGAAATCAGTATGGCGGTTTCTCAAAAAATTGGGAATCAGTCTTCCTCAAGACCCAGCTATACCACCCATGCACATATACACAAGGAATGCTCAATCATACCACAAGGACACAGTCTCAACTATGTCATAGCAGCATTATTTGTAATAGCCAGAATGTGGAAACAACCTAGATGCCCTTTAACTGAAGAATGGGTAAATAAAATATGGTACATATATACAACGGAGTACCACTCAGTAGAAAAAAAAAAACAATGCATCATGAGGTTTGCAGGCAAATGAATGGAACTAGAAAAAAAATCATCCTGAGTGAGGTAACCCAGACTCAGAAAGACAAACATGGTATGTACTCACTCATAAGTGGATACTAGATGTAAAGCAAAGGATAACCAGACTGCAACTCACAACTCCAGGGAGGCTACCTAATAAAGAGGACCCTAAGAAAGACACAGGGATCACCCAATGACAGAGAAATAGATGAGATCTACATGAGCAAACTGGGGGTTGCAGGGGTTAATGGAGGGGAAGGGTCAGGGGAAAGAGAGGTTAGGGGAGATGGAGGTCCCAGCTGGATCATCAGCATTGGGGGAGAATGGAGAGGGAGATACCATGATGAATGAAGACCCCAGGGGAATAGGAAGAAGCAGAGTGCTAGAGAGGTTCCTAGAAATCCACAAAGATACCTCCACTATAGACTACAGGCAATGGTCAAGAGAGTCCCTGAGCTGATCTGCTCTGGTGATCAGATGGCTGAACACCCTGGCTGTCATGATAGAACTCTCATCCAGTGTCTGATGGAAGCAGATGCAGAGATCCATGGCTGAGCCCCAGGTGGAGCTCCAGGACTCCAATAGGCAAGAGAGCAGAAGGATTGTCTGAGCGAGAGATATTGAGACCACGATTGGGAAAAGCACAGGGACAAATAGCCAAACCAGTGGAAATGTATGAACTGTGAACCAATGGCTGAGGAGCCCCCATGGAACTGGACCAGGCCCTCTGAATAAGTGAGACAGTTGAATAGCTTGATCTGTTTGGGAGGCCCCCAGATAGTGGAGCCAGGACCTGTCCTTGGTGCATGAGGTGGCTTTTTGGAGCCTGGGCCTATGCTAGGACACTTTGTTTAGTCTTGGTGTAGGGAGGAGGGGACTGGACCTGCCTTGACTGAGTCTACCAGGCTAGGCTGACTCCCCAAGGGAGACCTTGCCTTGGAGGAGGTGGGAATGGGGGGTGGAATATGGAGGAAGGCTGGGGGGTGGGAGGAGGTATGATGGGGGAATCCGTGGTTGGTATGTGAAATTAAGTAAATTATAAAATAAAAACATTTTTTTTTTTTAAAAAAACACTCAAATTATGCTTCTAGTAAGGTAACTCATTCCTCCTCTCCCAATCCATCAATAGAAGTACACAACCATTGGGGCCCCTTAGTATCTTTACTCCTGAGGTCTGCTCTTCCCTTGTAATGTATTTTCATCTTTTTTTATTGCCTTGTTTTAATAAAGCTTCCATGTTACTTTTTACTTCTGGAAAAAAAAAACAGATTTAAACAATACCTATCCACAAATCCAGCCCTACAGAAAGCACTAGAAGGAAAAATCCAACCTAAGGAAGTTAGATATACCCATGAAAACATAGGCATTAGATAATCCCATCAACCAATACCAAACAAAGAAGGGAAACACACAACACTATCAACAAAAAAATAATAGGAATTAACAATCACTGGTCATTAATATCCATTAATATCAATGGTCTCAATTCACCTATAAAAGACAAGGCTGACAGAATGGGTATGAAAACAGGATCCATCCTTCTGCTGCATACAAGAAACACACCTCAAATTTAAAGACAGACACTACCTCTGAGTAAAAGGCTGGGAAAAGACTTCCAATCAAAGGAAGCTGGTGTAGCTATCCTAAATTCTAATAAAATAGACTTCAAACTAAAGTCAATCAAAAGAGATCAGGAAGGACATTACATACTCATCACAGGGAAAATCCACTAAGATGAAGTCTCAATTCTGAACATTTATGCCCCAAATACAAGGGCATCCACATTTGTAAAAGTAACATTACTAAAGCTTAAATCTCACATCAAACCCTACACACTAGTAGTGGGAGACTTCAACACCCAACTCTTACCACTGGATAGATCTGCCAGGCTGAAACTTAACAGAGAAATAAGGAAACTAACAGAAGTTATGACTCAAATGGACTCAATAGATACCTACAGAACTTTCTACCTTAACACAAAAGAATATACCTTCTTCTCAGCACCTCATGGAACCTTCTCCAAAATTGACCACATGCTCGGTCACAAAGCAAATCTACACAACACACACACACACACACACACACACACACACACACACACACACACACACTGGAATAACCTCCTGTATTTTATCAGACCACCATGGATTAAAGTTAGATTTCAACAAAAACAAAATTACAGAAAGCCTATAATCTCATGGAAACTGAATAATGACCTACTGAATCACCAATGGGTCGAGGAAGAAATAAAGAAAGTAATTTCTTTCCTAGAATTCAATGAAAATGGAAGTACAACATATCCAAACTTATGGGACACCATGAAAGCAGTTCTAAGATGAAAATTCATTGCACTAAATACCCACATCAAGAAGATGGAGAAATCACCCTCTAGTGACTTAACAGCACATCTGAAATCTCTAGAACAAAAAGAAACAAAGTCACCGAGGAGGAATAGATGCCAGGAAATAATCAAATTGAGAGCTGAAATCAATAAAAATAAAAACAAAGAGAACAATACAAAGAATCAAAGAAACAAAGAGTTGGTTCTTTGAGAAAATCAACAAATAGACAAACCCATATTCAAACTAACCAAAAAGCAGAGAAAGAACATCCAAATTAACAAAATCAGAAATGAAAAGGGAGAGCAATAAGACAACAAATGGAGATCAAAGGGATACAAATCGGAAAGGAAGAAGTCAAACTTTCACTATTTGCAAATGATATGATAGTGTACATACGTGATCCCAGAAATTCTTCCAGGAAACTCCTACAGCTGATAAACTCCTTCAGTAAGGTGGTAGGATACAAGATTAACTAAAAAAAATCAGTAGTCCTCCTCTATATAAATGATAAAAAGGGCTGAGAAAGAAATCAGAGAAACATCATATCACCCTTTACTATAGCCACAAATAATATAAAATATCTTGGGGAAACTCTAAGCAAGTGAAGGACCTTTAAGTCCCTGAAGGAAAAAAATTGAAGAAAATATCAGAAAATGGAAAGATCTCCCATGCTCATGGATAGATAGGATTAACATAGTAAAAATGACAATTTTACCAAAAGCAATCTACAGATTCAGAATCCATCCCTGGTGCATGAGCAGGCTTTTTGGAGACCACTACCTACAATGCAGCCTTGAGGCAGGGGAAAGGCTTTAGACTTGCTCTGCTGGCTGTGCCTCCCCATAAGAGGCCTTGTCTTCTTGTGAGGGAGGTAGTGGGGGGTGGTGTGTGAGTGAAAGGCTGGGGGGATGGGAGGAGCGAAGAGGAGGATCTTAGATTGGTGTGCAAATGAATGGAAAAAATTTAACAAAAAAATTTTAAATTCATGAATATCTTTTAAATTTTCCAGTTTTTTGGAATCTGTAAGGTAAACTCTAATAATTTTCTTAATTTCACTGTTGCCTCTCATTATAACTCCTTTTTCATGTCATGCTGTATTAGTTTTTATATTTCCTCTTTCTTTTGGTTAGGTTAACTAAATTTTGTCAATATTGTTTATATTTTGAAGGAACCAACTCTGTGTCATTGACTCTCTATATTGATTTTATTGTTGCTGTTGTTTTCATTTCACTGATTTCTACATTGATGTCAATCATTTTACTGGTTTTGGTGTTTGACATGTTTTTTTCCCCAAGCCCAAAGTTGAGTCATTAACTAATTTAAAAGAAATCTCTTCGATATAGTTACTTTGAACCTTAAATGCCCCTCTTATGACTGTTTTTATTATATCCCAAAGGCTAAAGGATGTTGTGGTTTCCTGTTGGTTTGATGGTAGGAGTTGCTCCACTTGCTAAAAGTGTAAATTTGGAAATTTGGAGCCCTTGGTTAAGGGAAAGTATCTCAGTCCTGCAAGAGGTTGATTCTCCCTACAGCTGGAAAGGGTAAAGGCATCCTTAAAGTGTGCTGTATCTTCTTCCCACATACCTGAGTGAACCCACACCTGTTCAACAACACTTGTGAGACTTGAAAAAGAACAGTGGATCCAGATACTTTGAAGGACTAGAGGAAATTTTGCTCTCAGGATAACAGGATTGGCAGGGTCATGGGCAACATTCCATCTTGTGAGCAATGGTATATGCAGTTATTAAAATGCCTGTTAATGGAAATGGAGTGAATGTAAAGGGAAAAAAACTTACAAAGATTTTGGTATTAATTGAATGGCATTACCTTTGGTTTCAGGCAATTCCTCATGTTCAATTAAAATTGACAGCATGGAAGCAAATGTTGAGAGCTTTGAGGAAAGTTCATCAGAAAAGAGAGCCCATACTGTTAAAAACAGTCTTTGCGTAATTTAATTTCAAATACTCTGGAGCCATTGCAGAGTGAGTAGTCACTTAAAGCTATATCTGAAGTACAACAGCAAATGAAAAGGGGAGACATTCAGGCTAGAATATGTAAATCAGCAGAAGAGAATATTCCTTTACAGGATGATAGGAATGCTGTTTCAGAGGACAGTGAAAGTGAGGGAAGCCAGGACACTGGAGATGACTCTTCTCCTTCTTCATCTGATGAAACAGATTAAGAAATAGGAAGGGCTGAAAGTTAATTGCATACAAGAGCTCTCAAGACAGAAAAAAAGGAAACTTCCCAGAAGGAAAAAGGCAAAGAAAGGAGAAAAAAAAAGGAAATCTTCGCAGTAGTAAGAAGAGAAGGAGAAAGATTTGAAAGGAAAATTTTCCCTATAGAAAATGGGGAAAAATGAATTTTCCCAGTAGAAAAATGGGAAATACTTAATTATGGCGCAACAGCACCACCTTATAATGGAATTGAGGAATGGTTGCCTAAGATCATAAGAACACCTCAGCAGGTGTTCCCAGCTACTATGCAACAGATGCCTGCAAATAATAAATATCTCCAAGGTTGTGTTCAATTTAATTGGAGACCTATGGACATGGAAGATCTGAAAAGAGTAAAAGAAGCAGTGATGGCATATGGGATGCATTCACCTCATGTAAAATGGGTTTTAAATAATTGGGCTATTCAGAATAGTTATTCCACAAGATTGGAAGAGCCTCATGGCAGCCATACTAGAAGCTAATCCTCATTACAATGGTTTACTTGGAGTAGAGAGGAAGCAGCAGCCATGGAACAATATAATCACACTAGAGGAGTAGATATAATCATGGACCAATTGTGAGGAGAGGGTCAGTATACTGATATACAAACACAAATACAATTTGATGATACTACGACAGTGCAATGTCTCCTAGTGGCTTTAAGTGTCTGGGATAAGGTCACAGAACCAGAGAAAAGATTTGTCTCCTTCACAAAATCACACAAAGTGCACGAGAAGTCTACACTGAATTTTGCAGTTGAACTTCAGCAGTGCATAGAGCAGTGGCTGATCCAGATGTCAGAAAAGTTTTAATTGAGTCTTTAGTTTTTAAGAATGCTAATACTGATTGCCCAAAGGCCATAAGGCCCTTGAAGGCTCAGGGAGCCCCTTTAGAGGAATGGATTAAAGCTATTGCTGATATTGGATCCACAAAATATAATGCTAATATAACTGGACAAGTTTTAGCTAAAGGCCTTAAATCTCAGAATACCAGATGCTTTAACTGTGGGAAATTGGGACATTTAAGGAAAGATTGTTATCTTTCTGTTACTAAAAAAGGTAACTCTTTGGAGGATAATCAGAATCAAAAGCCTCAAACCTCAGGAATTTGTAAGACATTTGGTAAAGGTAAACATTGGGCTAACAAATACAGATCAAAGAGAGAGATGCATGATAACCCTTTGCAGTCAAGAAACTGGATGCAAAGCCTAACTTGGGGCCCAAGAACAAACAATAGGAGCTACCAATTACCTGTCAGCAAGGATCATCAGCAGAGCCACCAGGGAAACATAAACTCAGCATTAGAGATTTAATGCGTGCTCCTTCAGGGATCACTGCTTTAGAACTAGCAGTGTGCAAACATCTTACATTATCTCACAAATTCCTTGTTATAAGATAGCCACTCAAGAGTATTGTCCTTCTTATCCCCCCAGGGATAGTAGGAATAATTATGGGAAGAAATAGCTTAACATCTCAAGGATTTATAGTATACCCAGGAATTATAGATGAAGATCACCAGGGAGAAATTAAAATGATGGCATTTGTAGAAAGGACTATGGAAATAAAACCTGGGAATAGAATGGCTCAATTATTATTGCTTCTATATCTTAAAGAGAAGCAGCATGCATATGTAGAACTGGAAGCTTTCGGAGTACAGGGGAAAATTATTTTGGCAAATAGTTTTCAGTGATGAAAGGCCTAAATTAAAAGTCAAACTAAGTGGGATTGAGATTGAAGGATTATTGGATTCTGGTGCTGATATATCTATAATTTCACAAGAATCCTGGGATCCTAATTGGCCTTTACAAGAAGTCTCCACTCAATTTATAGGCACTGGCACCTTATTTCAATTAAAACAGAGTGTAGAGTGGGTTAGATATATAGGGACTGTAGGACAGAAAGTGATAGTAAAGCCTATGTGGCTTAGAGTCGTGAATTTATGGGAAAGAGATTTTTTACAACAATGGGGAGCTCAAGTTAATATTCCTATGATTTCAGAGACAGCTCATAAATTGAGGTTAAAAGTGGGGCCATGTGCCTGGGAAAGCTATTGGAAATAATTATAGAGAAAGTCACAGGCTACACAGATTGTACAAAAGCTAGATCAGACAGGAATTGGCTATCCAAAAAATACAAAGAGATTCTCTTAGTTGTTTAGGTTATAAATTATATAAACAGAGAAGTCAGTGGCAAAATGTAAAGATTAGGAGAAATCAGTTGTTCTTAATGAGTTTCAAAAATTATTGGGTGATATTAATTGGTTGCATCATACCATTGGACTGTCTACTCAAGAATTAAGTAATTTGTTTCACATTTTGCAAGGTGACTC